>NC_134858.1:69179150-69494150 GCF_049852395.1 Peromyscus maniculatus bairdii
ATGCTGTACCCTAATGTGAGGTCGTGCCCACCAGAGAAAGGGATGCCATTTCTCCTCACACAAAGCCATATGGGCTGGTGGGTGCGCTAACCTGAATGTTGGGGGCTCTGTTTTTATTTTATTTTTAAGCATGATCATCCTCTCAAAAATACTGTTGTTAGCTGGGCGGTGGTGGTGCACGCCTTTAATCCCAGCACTCGGGAGGCAGAGCCAGGCGGATCTCTGTGAGTTCGAGGCCAGCCTGGGCTACCAAGTGAGTCCCAGGAAAGGTGCAAAGCTACACAGAGAAACCCTGTTTTGAAAAACCAAAAAACCAAAAAAACAAACAAACAAACAAAAAAAAAAAACCAAAAAAATACTGTTGTTGCTAAAGCTTTCCCAGCTTGACTGACAAGGACTCCCGTTCTCTGGTAGCACCAACCATGATCCCAGAGGTCATTCCTGCTCCCTCCGCTCACTCTCTCTCAGACCCAACATTTGATGTCTGCCTCTGCCTTCAGTATGCGCCTAGAATCTAAGCACTTTTCATCACCAGGTTAAGCTACCATCACCTCTCCTCTTGATCCTCCAAGCAGGGTCTGGAAAGGTCACTTCTGCCCTTGCCTAGCAATGGCGTGCTCACAGCACAGGTCTCAGCAACCCTTTTTACCTACACTACTCTGCTTAACTCTACAGTGGCTTTCCAGGTCTTCTGATGGTGGCCCAAGTCTTACACATTTGGCCAACATCTTAAAAAGACCCTATCATAGGAAGTTGGGGCCCTCAATAATACCTGGTACAGAATCACCGCCACAGAATCAGTGGATTGTCTTTCATCATACTCCTGGGACTACAAGCATGCCCAACTCAGTCCTTCAAGATGCTGACTGCTCTGGGCAGCACTGGTACAGGCTGACTTGGAAGAAGTCTACCTCTGCCCCTTCTCTCCCTCCGACCTGGCTATTCAGCCTCCCACATTCTGCAGCAGGCCTCCTCATCCCTTCCTCTTCACAGACAAACGTTGCCTGCTTTAGGGCTTTATAAAACAAAAGGAAAGCTAGACATGGCAATAATCCCAGAGGCCGAGGCAGATGCAGCAGTCCTCAGAGTTCAAGTCCAGCCTAGTCTTCTCAATGAGTTCCAGGCTAGGAGGGCCACAGAGTGAGACCCTGTCTTGAAAAAGAAGAACAGTTGAAATATAACTCTATGAAAGGCCCTGTAGTACAGGAACAGAAAGGCCTGGAAAAAGAGAAGGGATAGAGAAAACCAGAAAAGGCCACCCCACCAGTGCTGGGACTGTCCTAACACGCTCACACACCTATTCCCCCTCATATCTCCACCTCTCTCTTCACTGTGAGTACACTCCTTTGATGTCAGGGACTAATCCCACATCAGTGCAGACATCTGTGTGGTCCTGAGACTCAGTCATCAGTCACTGGTGTCAATCCCACAAGCCCTGCTTATCTGCAACCTTGGGGCAGGGGTGGGAGGAACGGCTGTGTGCTGTTGCTAAGTCAATAAACACAGGTGCCTGGTCATATCAGCACCCATTCTGCTGGGGTCATGCCACCAGGATCTCTCTCCGTGGCTACTCAGCTCCCCCATGCAACTGAGAGAGCAGGAAGATAACCCGGGCAGTAGGCACTGAGGTCCACTGGGGGGAGATTTGGGATGGATCAGTGCCTCTCGGGGGAGTGGGAAACCACCATGACGATATGCCTGAGCAGCCTGGGTTTAGAGAAGATGGAGTTGAGCTGGAAATGGGAGGGAGCTGGCAAGTGAGCAACTCCCTGTGACAGCTTAGTCCATCAAGCCGAAATGGGGAGCCTGAGATTAAACAGCTGCAAGCTGGCAGGTGGCTGAGTGCAGCCACGGGGAGTCCTGAAGACAGAGGTCACCCAGGCACAGGAGGAGCTAGCTGCCAGAGTGCCTCGGCCATCCTGATAAGGAGCTCCATCCAGATGGCCCTTACCAAGAGCGGAGCTTCTGTACCTCCTTGGTGACAAGTTCCTGAATTCAAGATTGCCCTGAGGAAAGGACCTCATAGGGGGTGAGGCAGCTCCCTCCAGTCCAGGGCAATTCCTGTGAGCCGCTGACATCCACCACTCCTTGTGGCTGAGAGGGACGGGGATATAGGCAGTGCTCTGTGGCGTCTACAGTGGAGTCCTCACACATGCTCCTCCTCCATGACGACGACGACGACGACGACGACGACGACGACGACGACGGTCTGGGCTGAAGAGCCTCTCCTCTCCCATCACTGCTGCCAAAGTGCACCTCCCCGCACGCCATTGTTTTTGTTTGTATGTCTCCTTTAGGACAGGAACACCTCATGCTTCGGTCACACCAAACAAATAGCAAGAAATAAACACAGTGTGCTAAATAAGAGGTCCCTGCATCAGACTGTGAGTTCAAATACTGTGGCTTCTCGCTATAAGAGTTCTCAATCACTTTTTTTCCCTTGCACCTCAGTTTCTTAATCTGTAAGATGGGAGATGGTCATTGTTGCCTTTTAGGGTTATTAAGGTAGAATAAGCAGTGTCCAAAAGACACCCAGTCGGTACTGGGTAAGGTGAGAAGCTGTTTCCTGTGCCCTTTACTCAACCACATCAACCACAATCGACAAAGATCTGATTATTCAGTAACCAGAGAGAATGGAGGGAGAGAGAGTCAAGGGGAAAGAAGCAATGGATGGCTGAGCAGGCATCCTGGGGAAACCGTGTCCCTTAGTAGTGACGGAGCGTTGGAGCTAAGTGAGGCCGGAAGCTGTGGTCATCTGACCTGCAGCTAGGAGGGGCCTGAAATGGGAGGGAGGAAAGTTGAGGGCAAGACCCAAGATGGAGCTCAGGCTCCCTGACTCGGAGCCTGCATCCTATTTTGGAGTAGCTAGGCACTTCAATCTGCCCTCTGTAACTTGGCATCTTGTTACAAATATCTCTGCACACACGGTCTTTGCTGTCTTTATCTCCCCCGACAACATTCTCCATGGATAAGCAGAAGGGCATATCATAAATACCAGGCGTTTCCTCCCTCTCAGTTAGATTTCAGGACAATGTATTTATCGCTGGCTCATCATATGGGCCACCACACATGCTACAGAAAATAGGAAACCGTCTGTATTAACAGGGAACTGTGGAGCCCGGCTCTCTTGCATCCTGTCTCCCACAGGCTGGGCCAGGCCGGATACACCACTGCAGGCCCACTTCCGGTTGCCTCCATCCCTTACCTCAGCAATGCTTTCCTGTCGTGGCTAGAGAGGGACCTTTGTCCTGTCCGCATCTGTGTCAGGGGTGGAAAGGGAGGGTGTGTCAGACGGAGGGTTCTTCCACTCCCGCTGTTCTCGCAGTTTTAGCACAGCCTCCCTAACAGGACTCTGAGTCACAGAGTCCATATTCAGACAGTGGATTTTGTGTTAGGTTATTTTGCTTAGAACCCAAAGGATTCAAACAGATGCAAATGTGCCATGAGTTAAAACTTAAAAGGCTAGTAGCATTTGTTTTGAATACTTGACTAAGCTCAAAGCTCATCTCAGCTGGCTCAGGATACTGTGGTGATTGGACTGCTTGAAATGGGCATCAGAAGAGAGCCTCACGTTGACCAACTAACCTAAGTTACATGACTTCGTAGAACAATATAGTCTTGCATTCTTTCATTTCGCTAACCAACTTCTTCTGACCTACTAAGTCAGTGTACAGCCTTTTATTGGGACTTTTAACAGGCCAAGTGTTGTTCTAGGGCTGTAGGAAATGCAAGGGTGTAAGAGTCATCCCTTGCCTTGGAGAAGCATCAGAGAGTAGTAGGGAAGGGAGGTGGGGCTGCCCGAAAGGGTTACTGATTTGGAGACCTCACGTTGTAGTAGGGGCAAGGGTGGAGCTAGCCTAACACTCATATGGACACATGGTATTAACAGTTGCCCTGAATTTAACCATTAAATTTTATCCTGAAGACCCTGGGAAGTTTCTGATGCCTTTTAAGGAGAATGGTTCTACAAGACAAGACAATGAATGGCTCCTCCAGACTGTTACACAAATAAAGGTTGATGGCAAAGGATCTGGCTTTTCTTGATCAGTTGTCTGCTTCTGACGAATGCATAGACTACCTGAAAAAAGGTTCAACAAGTTATTCTTCATGACTAAATGCATGAAGATGTTTCTGAATAGCAGAGATAAGAGAGTGGGAAGAACTGGGACCTTTTGAAGTCTAGAAAAAGTTTGGAAAAGCCACAATGGGAATCCAAGCAAAAAGTAAGCAAATGATGGAGAAGTGATTGACAGCATCCTTAGCCATTGAGGTTGTGCAAATTCAAGCCACAGCAAGATACAGATTCACATATACGATTGGATAAGGAAAAAGCTGCACTCTCCTATGCTGCCAGCAAGGAGTGGAGTACAAAGCGGAGCTGCCGCTTTAGGGAATATTAGTTCCTCAGGCGGCTAAATAAATATAGACAGCACTGGCCCAGCATATCGCTGCCAAGTATACATACAAGAGAAATAAAAGCACAGGTCCACTCAAACTCTACCCACCAATGCTCATAACATTATTCCTAATAGTTAAAACGTAAAGATAGGGCAGAGCAGATACCTCGGCTTGTAAATGTGCTTCCTTTGCAAGCGTGAGGTCCTGAGTTCAGTCCCCAGAACCCACGTGAAAAGGCCAGGCATTATGGTGTGTGCCTACAATCCTGGCCCTGGGGAGGTTGGGTTGAGCAAGTCTCCAGGGTTCCCTGACCCGTCAGCCTAGCCTACTTGGTGAGGACCAGACCAGTGAGAGACCTGGCCCCATGCACCCCACCCCCAACTCACCTGAGAAAGGACAGCCAAGGCCGTCCTCTGGCCTCCACACGCATGCGCTCCCTCATTTCCCCACCCAGATGTCCATCAGCTAATAAATTAGTGAAATGTGGCCTACAACTCAGGCAATCAATCCGACTGATGTCTTCTGAGCACCCCAAAAGCCAAGGCAAGAAGACAGCAGAAAGGGAAAGAACCCACCAAAAATAGCAGTAGCTAAGTTGCTCAAGGCATCCCCTATAGGAAGTTTCCCATACTATCTCATTATGTGCTAGAGATGTCTGTGTGCATATTAACATAACAATACATACATTGTACTGCATCCTCCCAGTGAAGGCGGCACTCTCCTAAACTTCAGTTCACAGGTGGGGAAACTAAATTCTAGAAAGATTACATAATTAGCCTGTGGTCTCACAGCCAATAAGGACAGAGCAGGGACATAAGCCAGGCTGCTGAGCACACCCTTAATTAACCGTGCTGAGGCGATCGATGCTGCCTCCCCTGAGGGGCAGGACTGGAGACAGGTACAGGGGGAGGTCATGAGTTGTTAGGGCCTTGGGAGGAGTCCTGGCTGCCGTGGGTCTCAGCGAGGGGGAACTGGTTCTATGAGTGTGGCGATGGCATGCAGAAGTGCACATGGATGGAGGACTCTGCGGTTATGACTCAAGGCTTTTGGAGATAGGCTCACTCACAGCTTGGCTCATTTACAGCCTGGTGCATTCCGAGGTGTGGAGGAAACGAGGCTGCAGAAAGAGCCGGGCTGTTGCCTGTGGGCCTTAGACAAAGAGGGCAGGTTGCATATCATCCTGGGCGGTGGAGTGTGGACATATCCCATGGCTTGAAATCCTATGAATTTCAGAGAGATGAGCATGCCAAGCACACGTCTCTGGGGCACTCCTGCCACCTACCAGCCACACGTGGCAAGAAGCAGGCTCCCGAGGAACAAATTAGTTTGTGTCAGCGGTTTCCAAACTTTCTATTATGGATAGTGCCTCTTAGCAACACTAAGAATAGCGTTTAATATACAATTTCGTGTTAAACAGTAATGAACCTGTTCTCAACATTTCCACTAATCAAGGAGATTTACAACAGGCAATCAGGGCCTCTGGGGAGTGGAGCACCAGCCTCGCTGGCTGGAGAGCTGTGAGCGCTAAGCCAAGAAACCGCAACCTCACCAACCAAGGCAGCTAGCTCCCTGTGGGAGCCGTGTGGTGGCTTCCTGTGAGCTTTTTAGAGTCATAGAGTGTCTGCAGGTCCCTGTGAGCACATCTCCAGGCCAGAGGAGTGCCTGCGTGCTGTGCCAGGAGTCACCGCCCTCATTCTGTCTTTTGTGGTCAGGGGTGGCATGGTAGGAAGCAGAGCAGAGCACAGCGGCCGTGGCTGAGGCCAGCACTTGGACCACTGGAGGACAAGACAGTGATAACAGAAGAGGAGCAGCACTGAGACTGTATGCACACACATACACACACACACACACATACACACATACACACACACATACATACACACACACATACACACATACATACATACACACACATACACACACGCACACACATACATACATACACACGCATACATACACATACACACACATACACATACACATACACACACATACACACACACATACACACACATACACACACATACATACACATACACATACATACACATGCACACACACATACATACACACACATACATACACACACATACACACACACATACACACATACATATACACATACACACACGGGCACACACACATACACACACGCACATACACACGCACGCACATACACACACACACATACACACATATACACACGCACACGCGCACACACACATGCGCGCTCACACACATACACGCACATACACACATACACACACATGCACACACGCACATACACACACACACACACACACACACATACACACACACTGCTCTCCCCAGCTCTCTCAAGAGTTGCTAAGCATGTGGGGTTTTGTTCTTTTCAATAAGGACAATCCATCAGGTGTAGAGTCTATGCTGCTGGTCCACAATAAGAGTATAATATGAACCAGTTTCATGTTTAAATTTTCTAATAGCCACTTTTTTCTCCTTTTCTTTTATTCCATTGAGGCTAGGCAAGTGTTCTACCACTGAGGTGTGTCCACTCCCCTTTTAGCCACATTTGAGAGAGAGAGAGAGAGAGAGAGAGAGAGAGAGAGAGAGAGAGATTGATTGATCCAGATGTGGTGGTACACGCCTTTAACCCCTGCACTTGGGAGGCAGAAGCAGGCGAATCTCTGCATTCAGGCCAGCCTACTCTACAGAGTGAGTTCCAGGACTACATAGAGAGATCCTGTCTTAAACAACAACAACAAATTTAATTTAATTTTAAAATTTATTATTGGGGGGCAGCTGAAGAGATGGCTCAGTGGTTAAGAGCACTTACTATTCTGGTAGAGGACCTGGGTTCAGACATTAGCAACCGCATGGAGGCTACATGTAGACAACAGTCTACAATGCCTGTTCCAGGAAATCCAACACCTGTTCTCATCTCCACGGCTCCTACATGCACACAGTGCACATGCCTATACATATGCTCAGGCAAACACACATAGACATGCAGTAACTAAACACTTACTACAATTTGTATTTTTAATTATTTGTGTATGTGGAGGGGTGTGGGCATGTGAGTGCAGGTGAACCCTCTGGAGCTGGAGTTGTGAGCTGCTCAGCATGGATGCTGGGAACTGAATTCAACTCTGCCAGAGCAGTATGCTTTCTTAACCACTGAGCCATCTCTCCAGTCAGGTGCTGGGGATCGAACCCAAGGCCTTATAGATGCTAAGTGTGCCCTCTACCACTGAGCCACTCCCCCAAAAGCCCCTTTAACCCATTTTGGAAGGGAAAAAAACAAGCAAAATTAATCATACTGATATGTTTTATGTAATCCATACATCCAAATAGTACAATTTCATCATTAATAGTCATGTCACGGTTAATGTTGCAGTAGTAATGAGACTGAGTTTTCGGAGGTCCACTTTGGACTTGTGTGCTCACCGTCTGTTTTGACTAGTCCTACCCCACCTGCTCAAGAGCCATGCTGACCAGTGTCTACACAGCTAGTCAGAGGAGGATCTTCAGTGGAGGGGAGCTTGGGGCCTGCTCCAGACTCCAGGGCAGTGCTGGCCCTGCTCTAGTACAAATCCTGTTTTGTTTCAACCCAAATAAACGATTTCTTCAGAGAAACCCTTAAAAGCTTTCCCAGCCCAGCGACCTATCCAGGGCACAGCTGACTGGGACTGGACCCTACAGAGTCTACAGGGTCTCAGGAACCGAAACTCCATTCAGTTAGATGAGTTCCTGACTATGGAGACCTTCCCTTGACCTTCCTCTTAACCCCTGCCTTGTTTTACCAAGGGCCTCTTATTCAAGTGCCAGCCCAGGGGCTATTTTCTGTAGCATGCTGACTGGGATTTAGAACAAGGCTAACAGCAGGAGAAACCGAGAAGCCTTGAAAGAAAGGCCTCCCAGAGCAAGCTTCCTACAGTCTCTGGTTCAAGTCCTCTGCCCTTGGGCTCTGTAGACATTCCTCAAACTGCAAAGCCAGCTCCCCTCGTCACTCACAGCAACCTCTGTGTTTTCCAGATGTTTGCACCAACTGAGCCTGACAGCCCCACCTCACCTTGAGGCCTGGGCCACCTTCCTGGGCCTTGTCTCTGTGGCTGCTTCCAGATGGCCATGCCACTAATTTATCCCAGTGGCCCATCCGCATTTTAAGACAAATGGTCTAGGGACAAGGGACAAGGGTAGATGCAGTCACACGCTCTGGGCAGTCCATGGACTGCGCTGGGCTTTGGGGTCCTCCTGTGCCCTCTGTCCTGGCAAAGAGGACTGGTGGCCCCTGTGACCCTATGTCCTGTCCCTCTCATATCCAGAGGCCTGTTTCTCTTGCTGGAAGCTCCAAGATACCTATCAAACTCCCCCCAGTGCCCAGGTGGCATTGCGTGGTTCCTTCCTGTCCATCTCACACCAGTTCCAGGCTTATGGTAACTGCTCAGTTCTTGCTTCTCTCTGTTGGTGTGTGGGGAAGGTGACACCCGGCTCCCTGGCTTGACCGCCAGCCTCTTGGTGGCAGAGACCGTGTTCGCTGTCATTTCTCTTCCCCCATTTCTTCTCATCCACTTCTCTCCCTGTGCCTAGAAAGTAAGAGCTGAGTGCTTGGTCCCTAAAGGGAGGAGGTGTGTCGGGAGAACGGGGCGTAGGGAAGGGGCATCTTATAAAAGCAGGTTAAGTTGGTGGGAAGGCTGGAGACCCCTCCCCATCAGGGTTCCATGTAGGGGACAGAGCATGCGTGGACCTCCAAATGCAGAGAAGGCAGGTGCTATGTTAGTGACCCAGAGCGTCGTTCTCTCCTCTCCTAGCCGACTGCCACTGTTGCATCTGACCTTTCTCAGATCTCTGCCCATCTCTGCTCCGGAATGTACTCTTTCTTAAGAAGCCATCTCTAATTCTACCGCGTGTGTCCCTATCCAATCCTTCATTCCCAGGACACGAGAACCTGGGACTCTCGGTACGTGCCCTCCAGACTCCAACCCACACCTATGTAGCAGGGCAGGAGGGAAGAAGAAAGGGGGAAGAAAGAAGGAAGTGGGGGAGGACCCTTGTGCCAGACATTAAGGGCAAAGGATAATATGTAGTTTCTGCTGAAGAGATGACTCATCCGTCAGGATCATTAACTACTTGAATTCCATTTCCAGCACCCACAAAGCAGCTCACAGCCATTTGTAACACCAGCTCAAAGGGATCTGACACCATCTTCTGGCCGCCCTAGGGACCTGCACCTCAGGTGAGTGTGCATACACACACACACACACACACACACACACACACACACACACACACACACCATTAAAACTAACAAGAAACATGACATACAGTCAAATTAAACTCTAGGCCAGACCTGACCTCCCCAAGGGCAGCCCACCAGCAACTGAGCCTTAGCACGGTGCTGCCAGGGCAGGGCAGGAATGGCATCTTTTTGGGAGAAGGCCAAGAGGGCTTGTGTTAGTTGCTTTTTTACTGTTACTGAAAATTACCTTACATCAGCTACTCAAGGAAGATGGGGTTAGCTTTGGCTCACAGTTTGAGGGGATACAGCTCATTGTGGTGTCTGAGGTGGTTGGTCACATGTGTCCAGTGTCATGAGGTAGAAAGATATATGCTGGTGCCCAGCTCTGTCTCCTTTTTGTTCAGTCAGGTTCTGCACCCATAGAGTGGTGTCTCCTACCTTCAAGATGTGTCTTTCAACTCAGTCAATCCTACCTGGGAACATTTTCACAGACATGCACGGAAGTATGTGTCCAGGGTGACTAGAAAACACATTTGATGGTGAAGATTAATTATTTCAGAACCGGAGCAGCCCAGCATCCTGCTCCCAAACCCCTCAGGGGAATCAGAGATTCAAGTCCCTCTGCCTATGCACAGAGAAGCATCCTTTAGAGGGACAAGGGTGTTCAGGAATTAAAACCAACCCATGTGGAGACTTAGAAAAATGGGTCTAAGGCCAAACAAATGTTCCTTGAGGCCCTACATGTTTCAGGAACTCCTCTGAACTCTGGGAAATTATATCTAGAGTCAGACACTCATGGTGTTTATAGATTGTTAGTTAATCCAAGTCTAAGGGAAATAAACCCTGTGTTTTAATTACTACTCAGCCCACTACATCCTTACAGTGCACTAACCAACTATTCTTCCTAAAACTAAATCAACAACTACTGGATATTTATTTAAGAGGCAAACTTTAGATAAAAGGAAGGTTTGACTTCAGACCAGAATGAAGTTCAAATACCAACTATGAAATTCTAGGTGTTAAATTTAAGTAAGCGGGCCAGTGTAGTAGCACATGCCTATAGCTCCAGCTGGTTAAAAGCCTGAGACAGGAGGGTCACAAGTTTGAGGTCTGCCTGGCTATGTAGAAAGTTGAAGGCTAGACCAGGCAAGTTACCAAGACTTGTCTCAAAATTTAAAATTATAAAAATAAAGAAAGGAGGATACACCTCAGTAGTAGAGCACTCAATTAACACCAGACCCACCTCCACCCTCCAGCACCACAAATAATCATCTCATGAATTAATTAAAAGGAATCAAAGTTGGCTGAGTGGTTAAGAGCACTTGTTGCTCTTGCAGAGGATCTGGGATTCAGTTCCCAGCACCCACATGGCAGCTCACAATCCTTAGTAACTCCAGTTCCAGGGATTCAAGCCCTCTTCTGGCCTTTGCTGGTATTGCACACACATGATGCACATAGACACATGCAAGTAAATCACTAACATAAAACAAATCTACAAGGTGTTTTTAAAAGTTCTCCCTCTTTCTCCCTTCTCTTTCCTCCCCCTCTCTCCTCCCCTGCTCCCCCTCCTCCTTTCCTTGTCTCCTCCTTTTCTCTCCTTCTCCCCTTCTTTCTTCCCTCTTCCTCCCATCTCCTCCCTTTTGAGATAAGCTCTTATTACACAGCCCAGGCTGGCCTTGAACTCATAAGCATCTGCCTCAGCCTCCTGAGTACTAAGGTTGTAGGCCTGTGCCACCTCCTCCAGCTCATGGAAGTCTTTTTCAATAAAGAGCCTCCGTGAGGGAGGGAGGGAGAAGCCTTGATTATTGTCACCCACCCAGGAGGCGGGGTGCAGTCACATGTAATAGCCTGTGCAGCTCAGAATATACTGGGAACTTTTCAAAGGGAGCTCAGGGTGAAACCACAAGTCAACCAGGCCCAAGGAAGCAGATTAGCCGGGGGAGCTGAAGGGAGAGGACTGGCCTGGAGAAGCATGGGCTGTGGCCCTGCTCACCAGACACCTGGCTAACTGCTAGGAGCAGGCAAAGAGGCTTGCTGACAAGCCTTATGACCTGAGTTCAATCCCCAGGACCCACATAGTGGAAGGAGAGAACTCACTTCCACAAGTGGTCCTCCATCCACATAAGAACTCTAGCACGTGCATCCTCACATATGCAATATCTAAGTGTGATTTTTAAAAATTAAGAATATAAAAGAACTAAAGCTCTCCAGTTGTGTAAAAGTATTCACACCCTTTTCAGGGAAGACAAAACCTGGGAACGGTATTTAAGCTTCTAAAAAATTATGGCAGCGGCGACTCCCGGGGAGATGGCTCCAACCATGAGTCCTTGGGGGGGGGGGGAGCATCCAGACCTGAGTTCTGATCCCCAGCGCACACATAAAAAGCTAGGCACTGCAGCACATATGTGTACCTATGGCCTCCGCAGGCATTCATGCCTGCCCACACACATGTACACACAGGGCATGGCTTGAAATCTGCTTTCTAACTATCTTCAGTCATTCTTTATCTATCCTGGGTTCTAAGGCAATGCGAAATGCTTGGGGTCCTTGAACATCCATGTGTTGACTTTTTCTAAAGATGCACTCATTGGGAAGATGATTATTTCCAAATAAAAAGCTCCAAGTCCTCACCTCTTTTCAGGCCCTCTCAGACACGGTGTCCTCCGGGAAGCCTTCTCTGATTGCCCTAGGAGACAATGACCATTCATGCTTTGAACCTCACAGCTCATTTTTCCATGCTTCAAAGCTTAATTCTTATGTAATGAGAATTATATAAGAGGTCAGAGGACCACTTGTGGAAATGAGTTCTCTCCTTCCACTATGTGGGTCCTGGGGATTGAACTCGGGTCATACGGCTTGTCAGCAAGCCCCTTTGCCTGCTCCTAAACTCCAACCCTCCAGAGCCTAAGGTCTGAGCCCTCCTCTTTTCAGCATTGGCTGGCGCAAGGCAAGTACGCAGCAAATTCTCTTTACAGAAGCTTTGCCGAAACAGGGACTCATGGCCAACGCTGAGATCAGGATCATTAGAACAGAAACGAATAGAGGAGCGTGAAGCGACCCCGCCCAAAAGAAACCTCGATGTGGTCTGCAGCCCTCCTTGGGACCCTGCCTCTGGGGGGTGGGGCCGCTTTCACCACACCCGGGAACTGCCCTAGCTCCACCAGAAGGAGCCATGAGCGCCCTCTGCTGGCTACTGCATGTGTTACACCAGCACTCTACAGGCGACCCGGAGAAGCCTTCCACCTCCATCGCTAAGTTCTTAAAGAGCCCACGGGGAACCCTGCAGCCTGCAGCAAACCTGAGTGCAACAGCTGCCACTGATACTTAATGGTTATGGATTCTGTCTCCCACCGACTACAAGGCTTTGGTCCAAACCTGTGGTCACCTCAGGAAGACGAGGCCAACACCGTACAGTAATTTCCCCAGCTCCTCCACCCCATTAGGCTCCACCCTCCTGAGGCATTTCCTGGCTAGGGTGGCCTCAACCCATTGTGGATGTTGAGGTAGAGATACCTCGGGTCTTATTTAAGAGTTGGGGCAAGAGAGGGACTTGAAACAACGTGAGAGACTGTGTGCCGGCTAGTTTCACGTCAACTCGACACAAACCAGAGTCATCTGAGAGGAGAGAACCTTAATTGAGAAATGGTCTTCATAAGATCGGGCTGTGGGCAAGCCTGTAGGGCATTTTCTTAATTAGTGATTAATGGGGGAGGGCCCACCACCACCCGTGGGCAGGTGGTCCTGGGTTCTACAAGAAAGCAGGCCGATCCAGCTATGAGGAGAAAGCACTCCTTCACGGCCTCTGCATCAGCTCCTCCCTCCCGGTTCCTGCCCTGTTGGAGTGCCTGCCCTGAGTTCCTCTCCTCTCCGAGCTGCTTTTGGTCCTGGTAACCTAAGTCAGACGGTACATGGCAGAGGGTGAGTAAGAGGTCCGGAGCTCCCAGAGAGAAGCAGAAGACCGATGTCAAAAGATGGGGAGGAGAAGGTAGGTGGAAAGGCCAGTTCACCCAATGGCTTGGGTTCACACACGGGGATTTGGGCCTCTGCAGGCCTGGGCCTCTTGGAGCCTCACCCCTCTTAGAGGTGTCCCGTTTGTGTTGCTGATGCTACAGTCACTGGAAAAAAACAAAAAACCAAAACCCTGTGAGCAGCCTTTCTTCTCCGGGGCGCCCTCCCTGGTGCATGAGTCCTGAGGCCTAGCTACAGTCCTCTTGGTGAGCGGTCCCATGACTGGCAGGACCGCTAACAAGCTTCCTGAGAGGCTCCAGCGGGAGGGGTCCCCCAGAGGGTTCCCAGTGCCAGGACCCACACTTTTTCTCTTATCTTGTGAAAATCCTCTCACTATCCTTGTGTTGCTGGTGATGGTGAGGGTCTCATGGAGGTCAGGCTGGCCTGGAATTCACTGTGTACCCAAAATGACCTTAAACACCCATCCTCCTGCCTCTACCTCCCAAATGCTCAGATGACAGGAGCATGCCACTAGCTGACTTCAGATTGGCTTTGCTTTTCCTGCTTTGCCTTTTGTTTTTGTTTTTATAGGGTGTGGTGTTTGGGGGACTTTTCTGGTTATTGTTTTCAAAACAAGTTTTCTCTGTGTAGCCCTGGCTGTCCCAGAACTCCCTCTGTAGATCAGGCTGGCCTCGAACTCAGAGATCTGCCTGCCTTCTGCCTCCCAAATGCTGGGATTGAAGACATGTGCCACCACTGTCCAGCTCGCTCTTTGTTTTTTTAAAGAGTTAGTTTTTTGGTTTTTTTTTTTTTTAATGTATGAGGGTGTTTTGCCTGCATGTATGTATGTGCACCATGCATGTGCAGAGCCTGTGGAGGCCAGAAGTGGGTATTGGATCCCCTAGGACTACAGTCCTAGACGGTTGTGAGCTGCCATGTGGATGCTGAGAACTGAACGTGGCTCTGAACGAGCGCCATTGCTCTTACCTCCTGACCCATCTCTGCAGCCCCTGCCTTTACTTTTCTATGGCCACCCAGAAACTCTGGGGACATAAAAAAGCTAGCTTGGAAGACATAGAAACTGGGAACATTTGGGCCAAGGATAGGAGACTGGTTTTTCACTGTTTAACATATTGTGCTATTTACATATTCTGTAAGATGCCACTTTAAAATTACAGACTTGATGTGTGAAATTAAAAGATAAAGAATAGACAAATCACACTTTATACAATATACCCCCACAACAGCATATAAAGGAGACTGTCCCATGTGATAGTTGGCTTTGTCAACTTGACACAGCCTGGAAGCACCTAGAAAGTGTCTCCGTGAGGATTTGTCTACATTGGGTTGGCCTATGAGGATGTCTGTGAGGGATCGTTTGAATCAATTGATGTGGGAAGACTCAGGCCAATGTGGGTGGCACCATTCCCTAGGCATGGAGTCCTGAACTGAGTAAGAGTCAAGAAATCAAACTGAGCACAAGCAATCCCGTAAGTGAGTATGTATGATGTACGCATTCATTCTCTCTGCTCTTGACTGTGGGCATGATGGGAGCAGTGGCTGTTTGGAATTCCTGTCTTGACTTCCTGGAGTTGTAAACTGAAACAAGCCCTGTTCTCTCCTAAGTTTCTTTTTATCAGGGTATTCCATAACAGCAACATGCATGAGAGAAGGACACCCCGCAAAAGGAAAGCTAGTCATCAAACCTGAGGGGTGGAGGGAAACAGAGAGCCTGGCATCTGTGTGTGTGCTAGGTCGTGCACATGGGGGAGACCTTCTGAAGGACAATCTGGTGACATGTACAGAGTCACATTTGTGATTGAGACTGTCCTTACTGCTCCTGTGTATATAATATTCCTTTAAGTGTCTTCTGTGATGCTGGCTTTGGTGGTCATCAACTGCCTTGGTTTGTCTTAATGGTCTTGATTTCTCCACTATTTTTTTGTTTTGTTTTTTCAAGACAAGGTTTCTCTGTGTAGCTTTGGAGCCTGTTCTAGAATTCACTCTGTAGACCAGGCTGGCCTCAAACTCACAGAATCCACCTGCCTCTGCCTCCAGAGTGCTGGGATTAAAGGCATGTGCCACCACCGCCAGGCTTCTCCATTATTTTTTAAAAGATAGCTTTGCTGGGTGTAGCAATCATGATTGGTGATTATTTTTTTTCTCAGGGCTTGAAATACATCAGTATGTACTTTCCTAGCTTGAGGAGTTTTGCCTGTGAAAGATCTGCTGTCGTTTGGTGTTTCTGCCTCTTGAAGTTGAGTCGGCAATTTTCCTGTAGCCTTTTGATTCCAGCAGACATCTTGACCATAATACATCATGGAGAAGTTCCCTGATGTCGGTCTGGGTTCTAAGTGTCTCTCATGGTTGGATGTCTAGTCTCTGGATTTGCGAGGTTTTCTGCTATAATTCCCTCAAGTAATTGCTCCGTGCGTTTAGTGTTGATCTCAACTCCTATCTCTTGGGTTTTTACATGTGGTCTCTTGATTATATGCCAGAATTTTTGGACTATTTTGTTTATTCTTTCAGAAAACCAACTCTTTGTTTCATTGACCCTTTGTACTTTCTAAAATTTCCATTCACTTATTTGTGTATAAGAGTGTGTTCACATGTGTAGGCAGACACATGTCACTGTGTGTGTGTGTGTGTGTGTGTGTGTGTGTGTGTGTGTGTGTGTGTGTGTGTTTTCTCTCTGTGCCTGTTCCCAGGCTTGTGAATGGGAATCTAGGCTTGGCCTAACTGCAGCTTTGTCCCTGTTCAGAGAGTTTAGTTGTCAATAATCATTCCCAGAATGATAACGCCACTCACTTGGTAGAGCATTGCCTACTATACCAACCATGAGATCATGGCTTCTATCTAGTGTCACATAATAACAGGACACCATGGCACACATCTGTAATCCTAGCACCTGGGAAGTAGAGGTAGGATCAGAAGTTCAGGGTCATCCTTGGCGATATTGCAAGCTCAAGACCAGCCTGGGCCACATGAGACCCTGGCTGGAAAAAAAAAATTGGTCTCACTGCCCCAAAATACTACTGTGGCAAAGTTGATCAGACTGTGGGGCTCCAAAGGGGTCCCTTCTACTTTGTAAGTCACGGTAGAGGTGTGCCTGTCATTTCTCCAAACTCTACACACAATGCTCACTTCCTAGTCCACAGCACTCTAGCTACACTGAGGCCAGAATCCTATTTCCACAGGTGGAGTCTCACTACCCTTGGGAAAGGTTGAGGGCAGAGGCATCTCCTCCCAAGATGAGCTGCCATAGGCATTCCGAAATTCTCATGCTTTCTCTGTGCCCTGCAGGATTTTCTCCGCACAGGTCAGTCCCCGCCTACTCAGGGAGCCAGAGCTCCCCGGTGTGACTACTCCCCAGCTTAGCAGAGACTGCAGCCTGCAGGGAGAGGTTGGACTCTGACCTCAGTGGACATGGAATGATCGGTGAGGATTGTGTGTGTGCCGGCTTTAATTTGCAAATGCAGTTGTGAATGCCAGGCTGCAACATCATGCTCACTGACCTATGACAGTCACTCTGGAGATACACTGTGAAGTTCGGCAAGAGCCACCCACATTCAGGGGCTTGCTGAGGTTGCCTAAAGACCACCAGTGAGATGATAAGGGGTCCGGTGACAACCCAGAGTGACCCTGCCACCCAGACCAGGCTCAGAGAAGCCAGGTTAGGGCTCCAGCAGGGACTATCTCAATAAAACGATAACTCCAGATGGCAGTTACCAACCACCCCAGACTTCTAGTTAGAACAGCTGAAAAAAACCGGTCAACGGTTCATTGTGATCTCTGGCGGCCTCTGGTGGCTATGCTAAGTGGAAGCAGGCAGCAGGTGACCAAGAGAACCAAAGGGTGCAGGGGTGACTTAGGTGTAGGTGGATTGGAAAGGCATGGGAGCCCTTACTACAGGACTATGACATGAAGGGCCTCTGTCTTCTCGGGCCTGTGATGTTGGTGGCTGAGCAGAGGGTACTCCAGAGCCTGACGCAGGTCTGGTCCTAAGTGTCCACATCCTGCCCTGTGCCTTTGGCCAGGTCGTGTGCCTCTGTCTAGGTCATCTCACTTGCCCCACCAGGACACACTCCAGGGTGGTTGTGGGTGAGTGGGCACAGAATGGCGGGTAAGCCAGGCATACACCGGTCCCTGCACAGCACCCAGACTTGGGGAAAACTGGGTGCTGAGCAGAGGGCTTAGCAAAGACTAAAGAAAGAGGCATTCCGCGTGACGTAACTCTAACAAAGGACTGTGTCGAACTTCTACCCCCACTTTTTAATTACCCAGTGAGTAAGCTCCCGGGGGCTCAGACTGACTGCTTAGCCCCGACACCTGCCCTCTGCTGGCAGGTCCTATAAGTGCACCAGCTGCTGATCCCCAAGATCAGGATTCCTGACTTTCCCAAGTCTCTCCCATCCTCCTAAAGGGGCTGTGTTTATACAGCAAAGGTCCAGTCATTCTGACAAGTTGTTGACCGTCTGTGGTGAGACCGAGTGACAGAGTCTGCCTGTGGGAAACTTGTGCCCTTCCTGCATAGTGTAGATGTTGGCGTTGAATGAATTTCAGAACATGATCTTTCATCCTTATAAATCCAGGACACACATTTGTCATATTCTCTCTCTCTCTCTCTCTCTCTCTCTCTCTCTCTCTCTCTCTCTCTCTCTCTCTCTCTCTCTGTCTCTCCCTCCCTCCCTCTCTCCCTCTCTCCCTCTCTCCCCCTCTCCCCCTCTCTCCCTCCCTCCCTCTCTCCCTCTCTCCCTCTCTCCCTGTCTCTGTCTGTCTCTCTGTGTGTCTGTCTGTCTCTCCCTCCCTCTCTCTCTCTCTCTCTCTCTCTCTCTCTCTCTCTCTCTCTCTCTGTCTCTGTCTCTCCCTCCCTCCCTCTCTCCCTCTCTCCCCCTCTCTCCCTCCCTCCCTCTCTCCCTGTCTCTGTCTGTCTCTCTGTGTGTCTCTCTCTCTCTCTCTCTCTCTCTCTCTCTCTCTCCTTCTCTCCTGCCCTCTCCCCCTCCTCTTCCCTCTCTCTTGTGGCTTGATAGAGACTTGGGCCAGGTCTTGGGTCGACAAACAGGAACGTTAGCAGAGACTTTAGCGGGGCATGTTTAGCTGGGCTGAGAACAGGGGCCAGGTGTGTGGAGTCTTCTGGAAGGCCAGGCATTTCTGAATTGGGAACTGTTAAGCCCCTAAAAAGAATTTGCTATTAAGTTGGGATTTTTCTTTGTTTTGTTTTAATTAGAGGGAAAAAAATTCTCAGGAGTTGTCCAAGAGAGACGGGATTACTGGTAATATCCACAAGGTCAAGGGTGGAATGTGAAGAGCGTGGAGGGAGGCAGGGCAGTCGGTTCTGGGAGGACTTCTGCCCTTCCCTCTGGGCCTCCTGAACAGGTTCCTCCCAACGGCTCCGGAAAGGAGCCACACAGAGTCTGACTCCCACCCAGGGGCTGCTGAGAGGAGGCAGAGAAAGAGGTTTCCGTCCAGTCTGAAAGTTAGATGCTGGCAGGAAGACTTCATTTACAAATTATCAAACTATGTCTCAGTATCTGACTTCGCAAAATCAGATATAACTTATGTGGAGGCTTTAGGAACTTACAAAATGCAAGCACCTCACATTTGGAGTCGCTCCCGCTTCGAATGAGGGGAAGCAGTGTCTGCGGACTAGCTAGAAGGACCTGTTTTCATACCTGGTGAGTCCAACGGAGGGCAGCTACAGAGTGCAGGCAGTACCAGAAAACTCAGGAAAGACACTGAGGACTCACTCCAGAGAGCCATGGCTACCTTTAGAAAAGGTGGGTCACCCAAGGCCCAGGGAGCACACCCAAGATTGTTGCATATAGAGAAATGCCCAGACTTCCACCTGCAGCCCAGCCAAACCAATCATCTCAGGACATTGGAGTCTAGAGATCAGCTCCCTGAAGCCAGCGTGGAGGAGGGTTGACATGATGATCGGTGTGAGTCCCTTCTAGGGAGAAGTGGCCCGAGCTCCATGTGAAAGCAGAGACCATGGGGGCCCTGTTGTGAGAGCAAGGGGGAGCATACAAACTGTGGTTGAGGGGAGCTAGCCAACTGTAGGGAAGGGAGTATCTGATTCCCAGTTGTCAAGCTGCAGCAATTTCCCTTTGTGATTTTTCTAGAATGAACCCTTTGGAGATCTCAGAGCCGCACAGTCATCCATGGCTAATGTTTCACCAACATTCACTGCTGTCCACCCCACACCCTTCTGTCTCACAAAGTGGCTCTGGACGACCACTGTAGTTCCCAGCATTCACACTGGTGGTTTCTCTCTGGCTGGTAACTCACTAATTCAGCTCAGCTGGCTGGCCAGCAAGCCCCCATGTTCACCAGCCTCCTTCGCCTGCCCAAGGGATCACAGGTGTGTGCCGCTACGTTTGTGTTTTTCTTGTGGGTTCTGGGAATCGAACTCAGGGCCTCATGCTTACACAGCAAGTGAGCCACACAACATCCAAACAAGGGATGGAAATCAAGGGGTAGAAAATAAATACAAGAGCCATGATTCCGGTCAGGTGACAGTTTATTGAAAGGAAATATTGCTTTATCCAGGAAGTCACTCGCATGGAGGTAGCTGTGATAAAAATGTCTCTTCCCCCATGACAACACATAGTAACCAAACCCTCCTGGGAAAAAAAAAAACAAAAAAAAAAAACAAAAAAACAGAGTATACCAATTGTCATGGTGGAATGACACTCTGAAGCAGAAAAAAAAAATTATAAAAGCCATACAGTGATTGTCTTCTCAGCATTGCATTTGGCAACATGTGTTTACACAAAATATTTGTAAGCTAGCTAAAGAAAATACTCTTGAGCAGGATTAGTTCTTAAAGCAATAAACAGAAAAACATGTATACATAAGAAAACCAAGGAATGGTCACGGGGTGAAGCTGAGAAGGACCTGGGACCCTATTCCTCACCTTGTCCCAGGATGCATCTGTCAAGGCCACAGGGAAGAGAGGAGCGTGGGACTTACAGACATCTCTCTGAATCTGTCTAGTGTCACACACCCCACTTGCTGCCCACTCCAGTACAACACAGGAAAACGTGCTTGACCCTGTCCAGCCTCCCTGTTTTGGGGGGTATCTCTGTGTTTCCAGTGGTGGCCTCTGTTCCCCTTCCAGGGGCTGTTTTCCTTCATGTAGCTAGTCCCATGGCTACCAGAAATGGCTGTGATGGGGGGTTGGCTGACTTTGTCAAACCCGAAAGCAAACACCCCTTCCTCAATGTCAACATTTCTCACCTGAGTCTCTGGGATAAGCAGGCTGTGGCATTTCTAGGCTTACTGCAAGTATCTAAGGCAGGCATGGGGAAATTCCAGGAGCCACAGAATTCCCGTGAGTTCTGGGGAGCTAGCCAAGCAACTGCAGGCTATCCAGTTCCCAAGAGGACAGAGGGCTGGGGATGGAGGGGTCCGCCTGTAAGTCACTCTATCTGCCACTCTCTCCTGGATTACAGGAGGGCCAGGGTCTCCTCTGGGCTCCTATATCCCAGGCTGGCTTGGGACTGAATGTATCCAAGGGTGACCTTGACCTCAATTCTCCTGCCTTCACTTCCTGAGCATTGGGGTTATAGGCATGTGGCATCAGACCTTGTTTACAGAGCTGATGATTAAACACAGGACAGTGTGCATGCTAGGCAAGCACTCTTCCAGCGAAGCCATGCCCCAGCCCGACAGACGTTATTCTTTCCACTCACTCTGCTTCCAGTGCCACGGTCTGGGCCTGACACACACTGACGGATGGTACGTATTTGTTAAATGGAGGAATGGCTGAAAGGAGAAAGCTCTCCATACCCAGTGAGGAACCAGGCAAGGGCCATGCCAGGCTGCGTCCAAGGGGACAGTGACCCTCATGAGGTGTACCAGGGCTTAGATCTCTAGTAGTCAATGCTCATCCTTCAGCTCCCTTCACCTTAAATCTGGTTGGGTGAACTCTGTGACCTGCACTGGGCAGGTCATGGCAAGCTGATCCCCAGGTTGGGAAGCTTGGGGACCCTGCTTCAGTGTCCTATCACCTCTGCCTTATACACATAGCCAACTTACAAGGGTCTTTCATTGGTGGGTGACATGGGTAGGCCAGGAGATAGACAGGGATGCCCAGCATCCTCCCAAGGCCACCTTGGCATCACGTGCTTGCACTAGGACATCATTCATGTCACCGCGTTCCTGGAAAAGACCTTCAGATGGCCAGCACCCCCAATTCTTTTCTTCCCATCATTCCAAGTTCCAACTCAACACCCCCCACCCACCCTTGCACATCCCCCAGCTTTCAGGAACTTCTCCGTGTTTCTTCTTACACCAGCCCCACACCCATGTCTCCCTTTATCCCTTTCTCTATGAACTTACTGGCTGCCTCCCACCTCATCCTGCATCTAAGCCCATAAACCTCGCCTCACAGCCCCTCCCTCCTACTCCTCCAATTCCAGGCCTGAGTGAGCATCCCTTGGAGGCCTGCTGTGGAGAAAAAGGGCCAATGAGACACAACAACATGGCTCTTGTCCTTTGAGAGAAATAGCACTTGTTAAAAATCCGATCTGTATCCCCATTCCACCTGCTTGAAAGGAACTGGGGAGTGGGAAGTGTTCTTAGCATGGTTGAGATAAAAGAAGCAACCAAGGCCACAGACCCTAGGTAAAGGCCCCACCACCACCACCATCAATGAGCAGTTTTCCCATACAACCGAAGTATCGATTCCCAGTGCTAACTTCCCCTGCCTGACCCCTCTGATTTCCGGAGTAGCCCTCACTCTTCCCTGCTTTGCCTCTGCTTTTTAATACTAGAGATCGGGTACCTTCATATTTTAAAAGCTAATCCGTATCAGTGTGTGAACTTTACAAAGAGGCCACACTCCAAAGGCTCTGGGACATTCTAAAGTAGAACAGCAGCAGTCCTTGAGAAGGTCTGGTCTAAAATGTGTACAGTCTATCCATTCCATCCCTACTGTGGCTAGCTCATTACAGCTGGCATTTGGGGACCTTTCTCAGGGCAGGAGGAGGAGGGGTGACGGCAGACAGTGGGTGCACACAGGGCTTGTCTTAGCTGCATTTCCAAAATGTCCCAGGTAGGTCCTTTTAAACTTCAATGGCTCCCTAGCTAAGGTCAGCCACATGGAGGCCCTGGGGAGGAAGGTGAGGTGGGTCTGACTCCTTTCACAAAGCCCCCTTGGTGCCTCCTGCTCTGGATGGCCGCAGAGCCCTGTCAGGATCAGCAGGCCTGGAAGCGGACTCAGATCTGGCTGGTGATGGTGCTGTCTTTGGGGAAAGAATAGCTCAGTGGCGCTTCATAGAGGCTTCCGCCATCACTGCTGAGGTCATCGTCGTCTGAGTCATCCAGAACTTTACTAGGCAGCGTCTTCAGTCTGCAAAAGCACAAAGGACATGTTTCTTGACCCTGGCTAGGGCTTGTCTCCGAGTTGGAGGTGGGGGAGAGGGTTGTCAGACTCCTGACCTTCACCCCACTGCAACAGATGTAAACTGTCTGCTACCCCTGATCAGTGTTGATGGGTGAGCCATGGACAGTATAACTGATTTCTCCTTTTTCCTAACTCCAATATGGCTGGTCAGGGTGCTGCTTATTCACTATGAATCTCAAATACTTTATTTCTGAGACTGGGGTCTTATGTAGCCCATGTTGTTCTCAAGCTAAGCATGCAGCCAAGAGTGGCCTTGAAGTTTGGATCCTCTTGCCTCTGCCTCTTAAGGGCTGAGATCACAGGCATGTGTCAGCACACCTACCTTATGGGCTGCTAGGGTTGGAAGCCAGGGCCTTCTGCATGGGAGACAAACACTCTACCAACTGAGCCCTATCCTCACACAATAATGTCTCAACAGTGGGGCAAAACGTTATCTTTTGCCCACTGAGTCTGTCTTAACTGTGGCATCCTCCAGCCGACCTTGCGGCCAGTTCCCAGTCCTAGGATTCTCCGTGAGCTGGAGCCATCTGTCAGCTTGTGAGAGTGACCTGGATCAGCAGCAGAGAACCCCAGGCATAGGCAGCCTCCCCCCAAAGGCCGGTGTTGTGGGTGAGCATAAACTTGTGCTCACCCCTCACCACAATATCCCCCACATTGGTCCTGGGGTAGGCAAACACCCCTCTAGCCCCATCCTTCAGTTTTCCTCAGAGCAGCGTAGAAGAGCCTCATTCTTAGAAGGGTATAAATGAGAACTTCACTCTCCAGCCAGACAGGAGATGCCCCTCCATGGCGGGGATACCCTGACCTGCTCTGTGCCTCGGGTTCTGCTGAGCACCGGTGTGAGGATGACTTATGTGAGGCCTTATTGGACATGTGGGGTGACGTGTGACTCGGCGGACACAGCCACTTTCACCTCAAGGATGGGATGACCCCACAGGACAACAGTGGAAACGTGTCTTGAGGTCATAGGAGTGAGAACACTCTGAAAGCACTGTGCCGTTGTCGGGGGAGGCTGTGGGCTTGGGTGGGCCGCCGCCTTTACCCACCTCAAGCCCTTCTTCATGGAGTTGAGCTGCCCCTGCAGCTGCTCGTTCACGCCTATCTGATCCTCCAGCTCCCTCTGCAGCTTCTTCTTGGAACTCTCCAGTCTGTCAATCTCCTCTTCAGCCTCCTCCACCTGGCGCTTCATGGCTTTCAGGCGCAGGCTCAGCTGCGTGAGGAAAGGTGGAGGTTGAGTGTTGACTGAAGGTCCAGCTGAGCTGGAAAAGCCAGAGCGGGAGATGCCAGGGACCTAGCTACTCTCCCAGACACCCTGCCTGCCTCACAGAAGAAGTGGGAGCATCCTGTGGGAGGAGTGGAGCCGGGGACTTGGCATACATGCTCGCTCCACTTGTCCCAGCCTGGGACACAGGCTCCCAGCTGAGAGGAGGCAGAGGCTCTCTTACCTGGTCTTTCTGGTCAGTCAGTGACAGATGCTCGTCATCCACCTGCATCACCAGCTCCTTCACCTTCCTCTCCAGCCTTCGGTTGTTGAGCTGCAGGTTGGCCCGATCCCTGAGAGTAGAGAAAGCAGAACAGAACACCACCTCTTATGCTCGGCTCTGCAGGAAGCCCAGGCTGCAATGAGGAGATGGGACTCCCTCGCCATGGGTGCCTGGCCTGCTCAGGGTCAGAGAAAAGCACCTATATGAAATGAAAGGGCTGCTGGTGTCACAGGAGGAGAAATGGGCCCCCAAGAAGGGCAAGACTCTCCCAAGGTGGCAAGACCAGAACTCAGAAGTGTCCTGGGTTCTTCCACTACTGAGCTTAACTTCTGAAGCGAAGAACCACAGACCACCAGTAGTTGGGGTCTATGCCAGCCAGACCTAGAAATCTTACTGAAACTATGCACATATATGCAGGGAACCTTCAAGGAAGGTTGGGGAGGGGCTGATCAAGTTCACTGAGGTGCTGGGGCTATGTTATCCAAAAATCATTTTGTTGGGACGGGGTCCCACACCTTCCCTACCCACTAGGGAAGGACCTGCCCCATTCCTAGTAAGCAGCTGGCAACTTCCGTTTGAATGCACATGCCCTCAAGGCCACAGCAGTCCCCTGCCTCCAATCCGGCTCAAACTCAACAGCTTACAATGCTTTCTTCAATAGGATGCAGACAGACAGTAGCCAGCTGCAATCCACTCCTAAATTTCAGCCCAGGCACAGTGCCCAGCCAGGCCACCTTATGGCTTACCTTGAGGGAGCTCACCGTTTCCATCTGAGAAATGGAAGTGACCGTAAGGCTGGGCGGTCAGGGGGGCTGAAAGGATGGGAGGAGACACACCCACCCCCAACCCGCCAGCCCCAATGAATGACCAGTGCCTGCCTGGCCCCCTACCCCACACCAGGCTGCTCTCACCTCTCCTCGCTCTCTAGTCGGTCCTCCAGCTCTGCAATCCTGGCCTCCATCTGCACCACCAGGCCCTCTTTGCTGGACCTGTAGGAACCTTCCAGGTGGATAATCCGGCTTTTTAAGTCTTTGTTCTGGAATCAGACAGGGGGCCTGTGAGGGACTCGGTTGGGCATGCTTTTCAGGCAGAGAAGCATACTGAGTGGAGTCAGGGATTTGGCCAGTGCCTAGGCACCAGGGGAATCCTGGAGATCGTACCAGGAAACCACTTTGAACTCAGGTCTTACGGGTCAAAGGAGAGTCTCTAAGATGTTGCCTTTTGAGCCTGGATGAAAGGGCTGGCATGTGTCAAGACTCCTGAGCATGGAGGGATGGGCATCCCCTTTACCAGTTTTCTCAGTGACAGACTGACATGAATAGTGTGTGAAAGAACTGGTCTTATTGATCCTTCTCAGCTCTTCACTTTTTTAATGGCATGATTACTTTCCATCCCCTTTAGGCCGGACTTGTGCCCTCCCATGTCAATGGCTTTCTCATCACTGATTATTGTCAGTCATTTAAAATATTGTGTTAAAAATCTTTTGCTGCTGAGTCCTCCTGAAATGTTGCACCCTACTTGGGGCCGGGATCTCAGCCAGTCCCCTTGTCAGCTAGGAGTCTCACTGAACTGGAGCCTTCTGTCCATTCATGAGAAAGACCTGGCCCTTCAGCAGAGAACCTCAGAGTCAACCTCCAAGAAAGGCTGATGCTGGGGGTGAACATGAACTTCATCCAATCCCTCACCTCAATGTCCCACATACTGACCCTGGGGTAGGGAAAGCCTCTACCACATTCCTATAGGAGAATGCCAGGAAGCCCAGCCCGAAGGAGTGGGAGGCAGGAACTCACGGAACGGCTGTCCTCACCTGTCTCTCTAGGGAAATCTTGTCACACTCTAAGTCTTGCTTGGCAGCTTTCTCCTGAAGCAGCTCACTCCTCATCTGCTCCATCTGTAACAAGCAGAGCAAAAACCACAGGATTAAAACTTGGTTCTCATGTTCTTTGTACTGGCATGGTTTTCACGAGGGAAGCCTATGCAGAGGTACCCTATGTGCTGCTTGCTCTTGGGTATAAGATAATTTTCTAGCTGGGCGGTGGTGGTGCACGCCTTTAATCCCAGTACTTGGGAGGCAGAGCCAGGCGGATCTCTGAGTTCGAGGCCATCCTGGGCTACCAAGTGAGTCCCAGGAAAGGCACAAAGCTACACAGAGAAACCCTGTCACGGAAAAAAAAAAAAAAAAAAAAAAAAAAAAGAGATAATTTTCTTAGTTACTCTTGATCCCTTGATGATTGTAATAATAGTTAACTAAAAATAACAATAGTCACTGTAGCCAAACCTGCTACTATATACTGAATTGCTCTTTCCATATTCATCTTGTGGGTCCCAGGGATACAGACCTATGGGGTCTCCATGTCCTATGACTCAGGAACCAGGGCTTCTAGTGCCACAAGATTTGTCAGCTCTGCCTGATCTGAGGGATATAGGGACAGTCCTTTCTTTATCTGCACCAGATTGGCAGCTGCTCAAGCCCCATCTCCATGAGGGCTTGCCTCTGAGCAGCTCTGCAAGCCCATGTGTGCTGCACAGTCTTGTAGCTACCCTCAGGAACCACTGAAGTCTACCACAGCACAGAGACACTGCTGACACGAAAGAAGACATCACCACAGGCTAGACCCCCACGAACAAACCTATTTCACAGAATATAGCCCCAGATTTCCCAATCTGAAGAGATTCAAGATGCTCAAAGTATCCAACTAGATTCACTCAAAACAGATCACCAGGGTTATTACAGTCAACATGTCACAAGTATAGGACAAGGACAGAATCATAAAAGTAGCTAGAAGAAAGTGCCAAGTCACCTGTAAGTGAGGGTCCACTAACCTTAAAAGCAGATTTCTCAACAGAAACCTTATAGGCTAGAGACTATAGTCAAAATACTGAAAGGAATAATAGATACCCAGTACTATACCCACAAGTTAGTCTTAATAACTGAAAGTAAAAGTATTTCCCAGATAACGATAGAAACAGAATTCATCAGAACCAGATCAGCCCTACAAGAAATATTCAAGGAGGCCAACACTAGAAATGAAAAGATAACTATCATCCTGAAAACATCTATAAAACCTGCTGTGGGATGGTCTGTATGTCAAATTACTCTGATTGGTCAATAAATAAAACACTGATTGGCCAGTAGCCAGACAGGAAGTATAGGTGGGACTAACAGAGAGGAGAAAAGGAAGAACAGGAAGGCGGAGGGAAACACTGCCAGCTGCCACCATGACAAGTAGCATGTGAAGATGCCAGTAAGCCATGAGCCACATGGCAAGGTATAGATTTATGGAAATGGATTAATTTAAGCTATAAGAACAGTTAGCAAGAAGCCTGCCACGGCCATACAGTTTGTAAACAATATAAGTCTCTGTGTTTACTTGGTTGGGTCTGAGTGGCTGTGGGACTGGTGGGTGACAAAGATTTGTCCTGACTCTGGGCAAGGCAGGAAAACCCTAGCTACAAAAACCCAGTAGAAGAACAGATATGCAAAAGAAAAGAGGAATCTAACATACACAGATGAGAAAAATCACAAAAATAGGTAGGAAAGAACAAATACATATAAAATAAGCAGAATGTAGTTGACAGATGGGAATGTATATTTATCAATAACAGCCTCAAATGTGAATATGATAAATTCACCAATAAAAAGATTAGCCAAATGGAGAAAGAAATAAAATCCCAACTGTACGCTGCCTACAAGAAACTGACTTCACTAGTAGAGGGATATTGAATAAAGAGCTGAGATGAGATTTATCACGCAATTAAACATGAAGCAACCAAGTGGCCAGCCCTAAAAATATACACATCCATGCAACATTAAATGGACTCATGTATGTATATACTTAATAATTATAGAAAACATGAAAGTAGAAGGATTTTAGGGTAGAGGAAGAACAATGTGGGGCTGGATATGATAATAGGAGATTACAGATGATCAAAGCATATACATGTATGAAGTGTCATGAAACTCATTAGTTTGTCCATTTAATACAGGAAGCAGATTTTAAATGGAACGTTGATAAAGGCCCAGTTCAGCAAGATCTAACCACTGTGAATACATATGCACCCAACACGTAGACTCAAATATCATCAGTTCTGCCGGGCGGTGGTGGCGCACGCCTTTAATCCCAGCACTTGGGAGGCAGAGCCAGGCGGATCTCTGTGAGTTTGAGGCCAGCCTGGTCTACAGAGTGAGTTCCAGGAGAGGCACAAAGCTACACAGAGAAACCCTGTCTCGAAAAACCAAAAAAAAAAAAAAAAAAATCATCAGTTCTAAAGAGATCTCTCAGACAAAAGTAGTAGGAATTCAACAAACAGATCATCCAAAGAGAAAACCAACAAACACCTGAGTTGAGCTGTACTACGTAGAGAAGTACCCTGTGGTAGTTAGAATGTAACTGGCCCAATAAGCTCATAGGGAGTGGCACTATTAGAAAGTATGTCACTATGAGGGCAGGCTTTGAGGTCTCATATATGCTCAACTATCTCAGTTCATTTCCTGTTGCCTTCAAATCAAGATGTAAGAATTCTCAGTGCCTTTTCTAGCACCATGTCTACCTATATGCCCCCATGTCCTACCATGGCAATAATGGTCTAAACCTCTGAACTATAAGCGAGCCACCACAATTAAATGTTTAACTTTATGAGAGTTACTACAGCTCTATAGAAACCCTAACTAAGACAGAACCCCATGGACACTTACTGAGCATTTCATCAGCAGTCACAGAATATATATTCGTATCAGTATATGGGACACCCTCTAGGTCAGTGGTTCTCAACCTTCTTAATGCTACTTTAATACAGTTCTTGTGTTGTAGTGACCCCTAACCATAAAATTTTGTTGCTACTTCATAACTGTAATTTTGCTACTGTTATGAATCATAGTGTAAATACCTGATTTGAGAGCCACCCTCTCTAGGGTAACAGTAACTCACATTAGCCCATATATGAGATCCCAAGGGACTGAAAGTTTTGAAGTTATATTATGTGTCCTCTTAGGGAGTAGCACTATTGGGAATTGTGGCCTTGTTGGAGGAAGTGTGTCATTAGGGGTGGGCTTTGGTGTTTCAGAAGGCCTAGTAGCGTACTTTCTTCCTGCTGATCCAGATGTAGAACTCTCAGCTACCTCTCCAGCACCATGTCTGCCTGCATGCAGCCATGCTTCCTGCCACAATGATAATGGGCTAAACCTCTGAACTATAAGCCAGCTCCAATCAAATAAATGTTTTTCTTTGTAAGAGATGCCATAGTCATGATGTCTCTTCACAGCAATAAAGCCCTAAGCTAAGACAGATGATAAAGGAATAAAATTACAAGCTGATAAAGAGAATGGAAAGTATACAAACACAAAAAAGTAGATAACACACTCCTAAATGACCCATGGTAACTGAAAAAACTGAAAAGAAAATTTCTAAAGTTTTACAATTGAAAATGAAAGCCAACCCAAAATCTGTGGACTAATGCAGCACTGAAGGTGAGTTGATAGCAATAGACGTATACATGAAAATAGATCATAACCTGCGTGGGGTGCACAGGCCGTCCCAGCACTGGGAGGTGGAGGTAGGAAAGTTGGGAGTTGAAGGCCATGATTAGCCTGAGCTACATAAGATCCTGTCTGAAAAACCAAACAAACAATGGGGCTGGAGAGGGAGGCTGATTGGTCGTTAGGACTCGGGAGCACCCATGTCAGGTGGCCCACAACCCCTTGCAACTCCAGCTCCAGGGGATCTGATGCTCTCCTCTAGCCTCTGAACACAAATACGATCTTTAAATAAACTGGATATCTACCTAACAATGCACCTCAAAGACAGAAAAGCAACAACAAACCCTAAATTAGCCGGAGGAAAATAAGATCAGAAATAAAATGACAAACCTATGAGATGACTCAGCAGGTGGAGGGATTGCCAACAGTCCAGACAGGTTCACTGTCAGTCTGGACCTGCATGGAGGGACTGCCATCAGTCCTGACAGGGTCAGTGTCTGTCTGGACCTGCATGGAGGGACTGCCATCAGTCCTGACAGGGTCAGTGTCTGGACCCACATGGCGGAAGGAGTGAACTGACTTCCACACACATGCCATGGTACCCACAACAAATAAATATAATACAAATGGCTAATAATTTTAAATGACAAATCTACAAGGCTAGAGAGATGGCTCAGCAGTTAAGAGCACTGACTGCTCTTGTAGAGGACTTAGGTTCGGTTCCCAGCACCCACACAGCAGCTCACAATTGTCTGTTAACTCCAGTGCCAGTGGATCTGATGCCTCTGTGGACTCATATACAGGCAAACACTCACACACATAAAATAAGTCTTAAGAAAGAATAGAATTGACAAAACTTAACTAGTTAAGCTAGTTAACCGAGAAAGATGACTCAAATAAATCAGATATGAAAAAAAAAACATATCACAAATATAAATGATCGTAGCTCATTATGAATAATTATATACTAAAACATTGGAAAACCTAGAATTCTTAAACACATAAAAACTGAATCAAGAACTAGGAAATCTAAACTGGGGCTGGAGATGGCTCAGTGGTTAAGAGCACTGGCTCCTCTTCCAGAGGCCTCGGGTTCAATTCCCAACACATACATGGCAGCTCATAACTGTAACCCCAGTTCCAGGGTACCTGACACCCACATACAGATTATACATGCAAACAAAACACCAATGCACATAAATAAAAAATTTTAAAAGAAGATTTAAAAATCTAAACTAATAACAAAGGATAAGACAGAAGAAAATACATGGGAAATAGCTCAAAGCAGTAATGAAACATCTCTCATCTAAAAACGTCCTGGGCTTTCAGGCGTTGTCACTGTATTCTACAGAACAAGCCCTTCATGAAGGCAGCATTGTAGAAAACCAGAGATATAACCCCTAAAAAATCCCTAATACCTCTACAGAACATGAGGCAAAAAAAACTCCATTGAATACCAGCAGACAGAATTTTTTTTTTTTAATTTTCCGGAGCTGAGGACCAAACCCAGGGCCTTGTGCTAGCTAGGCAAGTGCTCTACCACTGAGCTAAATCCCCAATCCCTGAGCAGACAGAATTCAAAGGTCATATACCACGAGAAAGTGAGATACATACAAAGGAACCAAGACATTGCAACCAGTGCAAGACACTGAACCTGACAGGATGCACAAAATGATTGGCCCAAGACCATGTGATCAACATGGCAGGACACACAGGTGGACAAGGACCCTAAGGTCATTTCTATAGGTAGGGACAAAACATTTGATAAGATTCAGTATGCCTTTGTAATGGAGGACCTGGACTTCATGCTGCTAACTGAAACCAGCCGGTGCCAGAAAGACAAACACCAGGTTATCACTTTTGTGGCGACCAGGGGGTCTGTAGAACTGAATGGAAAAGTGGTCAGACTCTGGGAAGGACAATGGGTGAAGGGGATAGAAAACTCAATGAGGGACATCAAAACCACAAAAATGCAGTCGCTACTTCTGGTTCTTTGGCACAATGTGGTGACTATCAATCAAAACACCTGTAATCTCAGCACCTGGAAAGCTGATGAGTTCAAGGCCAACTTGAGCTCCATGGCAAGAGCATCTCAAAGAGACCAAAACATAAAAAAAAAAAAAAAAAAAAAAAGGTCCATTTTAAAATGACTAGGTAAAGACGAAGTTCCCAACACACAGAAATGACTGATGCCTCCCGTGGTGACCGCTCTGGGGAAGGAGCATTGGTTTGCTTTGGGGGTTTATAGTCCCTGGTAGGTTGACCACACACCCATGCATACAAGGGCAGCGCTAATCAGACTCAATAGGGTATGAATAAAAAGGGGGCACTTCACACACAAACCCACAACTGGCCAGTGCACACAGAACACAAGACTTCGGAATGCCCAGCCCTAAATGGGATACAGCACACCCCTCCTCTCAAAGCCCAGGGATCTATGTGGAAGAGGAAGATAGAACGATTGATTGTAAGAACCAGAGGTGGTCGATAACTTCAAGAAAATTGTGTTTTTCAGACACAACAGGGCAGGTGCACACACGGACTCACAGAGACTGCGACAGCATGTATAAGACCTCCACAAGCCAGGCGGTGGTGGTGGTGGTGGTGGTGCACACCTTTAATCCCAGCACTCGGGACAGAGGCAGATGGATCTCTGTGAGTTCAAGGCCAGCCTGGTCTACAGAGCAAGATCCAGGACAGGCACCAAAACTACACAGAGAAACCTTGTCTCTGGAGAAGCTAAAAAAAAAAAAAAAAAAAAAAAAAAAAAAAAAAAAAAAAAAAGAAGACCTCCACAAGCTCAGATAAATCCCAGCATACATGAGCGGAGGTGAGCATAAAATCCCACCCTAGCTAAGGAGCTGTTATTGACATTTAATTGCTGCTGGCTGGGGGAGAGTCAGTTTTCTTCAATGGCATGATAACTGGTATACTGACCACACACCAGAGAAGGCCCAATGCCCAGGAGTAGCTGGCCAACACTACTTTTAAAAGAGAGAACATCATTGGCTGGGCAGTGGTAGCAGACGACTTTAATCCCAGCACTCAGGAGGCAGAGGCAGATCTCTGAGAGTTGAGGCCAGCCTGGTCTACAGAGCTAGTTCCAGCACAGCCAAAGCTACACAGAGGAACCAAAGAGAGAGAGAACACTAAGTTGGGTGGGGTAGGGATGTGGGGGAGATCTGGGAAGAGTTGAGGAAGGGGAATGAATATTATCAAAATATACTGTATGCAATTTTCTCAGAATAAATAAAATTAAACTGTAAAGTTAGGAGGAAGTGTGGGGGTGAAATAACGTATGCATGTATAAAATTCTCAAAGAATAAGTAGTATTGCATTAAAAATTATTAGTTGTTGAAGAGATGGTAGTACTTATTGCCTTAACTAGAAAATAACCCACTGTACACGTGTGTCAAGTGACCACAATGTGCCCTCTAAAGGTATTCAAATATTAAGACCAAAAACAAAACACTCAAGTCCAGTTCCCTTAGGCCGTCCTTGTACAGAGCAAAGTAAAAATGCCAATACCACAGGGGCAAGCAGAGAACACTGGCCATTCCTTCCTCTTACCCCAGAGCCCTCGAGAGTCACATGCTACGGAAAGGCCCTGGGTTTACTCCTATGACTGCCGGGTAATGAATGCAGGCTCACAGCTGCTCTGGACACAGGGTGACAGGTGTGCCTCCTAGGGGAAGCCATACTGTTCACGCCCTGGGGCACAGACCTGCACTTAAGGGACACTGTGTGGGAGGGAACTCCATAGACCAGCAGCCTGGCCCAGCTTCTCCTGCCGCTTGGGCCCTCGCTCACAGAACTGGGGCTGCAGGTTCATAACACCTGAGCAAAGCAGCCCCCAAGGGCCCTTTCAGTTGCCTGGAACAGTAGGTGTTTGGTGATTGCCCTATCCTTTAGGATGTTCAGGGAGCCTTCCAAGGAAGACAGAGGTCCCTGCCCTACCCTGCAGAAAAGAGAAACTGGTCCCCCAAATTGCAGGGATGCAGAAGACCCAGATGTTAGTAGAGAAATCAAGTTGCGGTGGGGTCCCAGGTTGAGAAGAGAAGTAATACAAATGTATCAAAGGCAGAGGACAGCCTCTCCCGCAGCTGTGCAGGTAACTAGGGTAACTGGAACGGCCCTGTTCCAGCCATGCACCTGTCTGAGCCTGTTAAGTCTTCTGGAAACTCCCACGCAGGTGCCATCACCCTGCTTTTCTGATGGGAGAGTCAGGACCATGCCTGGATCAGATCTGGATGGAAGCAGCTTGGGTATTTTACAAAAATCCCTCAGTTCTTGATGTATGGAAAAACCCTACAGGAAGCAGAGTGTCGGTGGGGAGTAGATTCTGTAGAGTTCCAAAGGAAATGTCTACAGGGGAGTGAGTGGAGAGGGCATGGAGGGCATGGGGACTGCCGTGTCCCAGTGCTGGGTCCCAGCTGTGAGCATAGATTACAGCAGCAGCCACTGGCCTCAGGCGGGGCATCTACCAGGACACAGACCTCCCATATGACAGGGCTCTAAGATGGGGAGGGGACAGGGGAGGGCAGGGTGGGCATGGGCATCTCTGGAGGTCTCTGCAAGTCCAAGCCCCCTCTTCCCAGAAAGGGGGGCAAATGAAAAGCAAAATCAAAATAGTAACTCCTCATACCCCACCATGTCCCCTCAAAAGAGGGCTATTAAAATAAATCAGAAGAACAGGAAAGAATAAAGCGCAGCCATAAAAATCCCAACAGTGACAGTAGCCAGGCATGCTGTGTTTCTTGAGTCCTGGAAAACACGACAGATTCCTCTCCATGATTCCAAAGAACAGCCTGGCACTACACTCTAAAATAAATCCACCTTGGGGAAGAAACCTCAAGGAGTTCTGCATGGCGTTACAGAAAAGGTCCCAAGAGGACTGGTTTCACCACAAACCCGGGGGAGTGCCAGGAGTCATCGCTTCAGAGGCTCAACTCAGCACCCAGATCTTCAGGACCGCGCCCAAGGCCTGAGGTCACATTCTTATCCTTGTTTGGACCCAGGGAAGTAAGTGTGAGGGTGGAGAAATACTTCATGTAAGCTTAGTGTTTTACATGCTCTGTTAACTAGACGGAACCAAGACTCTGCAGCCAAATTAAAACCAACAGGAATGGAAGGCAGCAACCTATGGCAGCTGGATTGGATGAATGCTAACTGTGGAACATTTTGATGGGAAACAGCAGATACGATTCTAGCAGCCTGCAGCGTTAGAATACCCATGACCCGAGCTAGCTCTCAGGACTAGAAGCTGTAGTCTTTTGGGCTAATGAAAAGCCAGAGATATTTATGATTGCTAATAATAGCAGCCTCCTGGACTGGGTTTGTCAATGGTCTGTGAAGAGGTTGGCAAGCCTATGCTTCTGGACTGGGATTAGAATTCTATCCTAGGAATTACCATCAGCCAGCTTGCACAGTGGAGTTTGGAGTAGCTGATATGGTAAGAGGCCGTTCTGAGCCTGAAGTCTCTTTAAAAGAGGAAACCCCACTGTGGTCTGTCACTTAGCTCCTGAAAAGGGACTATTTGGAGTCTCATCACTCATTCCTATATCCCCAGGCACTAACTGAGGAGCAGGTGTGAGCCAGCCACAAAGGAGCAGTTTCTGAAAGGGACTGTTCCTGCCTCCAGCTTTATCTACTGGGATGTGTCTGGCGGTTTCCAAGGCAACAAGGCAGCCTTGTCAGCCCCTGCGAAGACGGCGATGCTCCCCAATTTTTGAAGTTGGTATTTTCCCCCCTGCCCGCCAGCTGTGGCACGGGATGAGTCAACCTACGACTGTGCTGTGTCATCCTGGCTTTCAAGGCTGAGCGGATGCCTTTGGGTAAGGCCAGCCTTGCTGTGTGCATTCAGCTACCAACAGCAGGATACGCAGTGATGCCCACTGAGCCAGGATACTAGCCTATCAGCACGTTTAAAAACTCAACAGGCTAGATCTCTTTCTGCCTACCTGAGCCCTTTACAAAAATGAGAGTCAGAAGACACAGAGGTTAAAAAAAAAAATAACCCTTGTGTATCTTAAGTGCTATTACCATTATCGTTGTTATTGTATAAGGTCTCCTGTAGCCCAGGCTGGCCTCAAACTGGCTATGTAACCAGGATGGCCGTGAACTCCTTGTCTTCACCCTCTCACCCACACCTGGATGACCAGCAGACACGGCTATATCCAGTCTATGAGGTGCTGGGGAATGGACTCAGGGCTTTGTGTGTGCTAAGCAAGCACCCTGCCAACTGAGCCGCACCCCCAACCCGGGTAATATTACTCTTAACTTGAAGACCTTTAGAATCTGATTCAAGGATGGAGTCAAACTGTGGCCCTACTTCTTACAAGTTATGCGACTGTAGGCAGTGACTATACCTTCCAAGCCATGGAAACAGCCAAGAAAGCATGCAAGAAAATCCTTCCAAGTCCTCAGTGTGGTAGGCAGGAGTCATGGGTGGAAACGTTGAGTTTGGTTTTATGGTACTGGAGTTGAACCTGGGCCCCCCGGATGTAGGAGAGTGTAGTGTCACAGGCCTGTATGCCCAGCCCTCTTGTGCTAAGACAGAGTTTCACTGTAATCTGCCCAGGCTGACCTTGTACTCACTCTGTAACTCAGGCCGGCCTTGAAATGACAATCCTCCTGCCTCAGCCTCCTGAGTAGCTAGGTTTATAGGTCTCTGCTACTGGATCTAGCAGAGAAACATAGTTTTTGGAGAAAGAAAGGTAAAAAGGGGCTGGAGAGATGGCTCAGAGGTTAAGAGCACTGACTGCTGTTCCGGAGGTCCTGAGTTCAATTCCCAGCACCCACATGGTGGCTCACAACCATCTGTAACGAGATCTGGTGCCCTCTTCTGGTCATACATGCTATATACAAAATAAATTAAATCTTAAAAAAAAAAAAAAAAGAAAAAAGAAAGGTAAAAAGGCTTCTCTGGGCTTTAAACAGACCCAGAGCCTGTAAAACAGTTAGTTCCTCGGAGAATCTTTCTTCAGCTCACACACAAGTCAGATGGAATCCTTTCTGGTCTGTGTGTGGGAAAACAGACAGACACTCTGCCCCTTTTATAAATATGGCCTTCTGCCAAAGCAAATCTATTCCTTCTCAATATCAGCCACGTTTGAAAGCCAGTCTAAGCCTCAAAAGGTGAGGAAAACATTTATCTTGATTAGGATTCTCTGAGTTTATTTATTATCCTGAGTATGTATGGAAGAAAACCCCCAAGACTCGGGAAGTAAATAATGGGGCCAGCAAGTATGGTCGGGGGGTGGGGGGGTGGGGGGGAGTAACAAGCAAAGCCAGAGGCATAGAATATTGTGTTCTCACAGCTGCCTTCTCCGCCCCTAGGAGCAGCCCAGTTAAGGTCTTCTCGGGGTACCCCCTCCTCACCCCCAGCTCTGGTATTGACCCTATAGAACACTGTATGCGCTTTACTGTTATACTGAACAACCTTCCATACCTCCCACTGCCTTGAGGATTACACCATTCAACAGCCTCAGTCTGCCTCTCCAAAGGTGCCACCTCTGCTTTCCTCACGGAAACCGGAAGTGTGTGCGAGCATTCACGGTTTCTCAACATCCCGAGCTTACCGGCCAGTCTGCTCTGGCTCGGAGGCCGTGCCCGCTCTGCTGAGCTGTTCTCAGCCAGACCATTTCTTCAAAGCTGACTCCAGGCTAAGACTCCTCTCAAAACCCTTCCCTGGTCACTCTTGCCCTCACTGGCTGCTGGAGTCCTTCACTTGGTGTTTCGTATCTGTGCCATTGTACCGTCAGCTAAGCACTTGTTACGTGTTCACCTCCTTCGCCAGGCTGACCTCATGTTGGACATCCTGCAGATGTACCGCTCTGCCATGCACGCGGTCCTGTTTGCTGTGTTCTGCAGGCCCTGGCAGTTAAAACACTGCCTTTGGAAAAAGGAAGCTTGAGCTGCCTCTGCAGCCGGCTGCCACACACCTCTGGCCAAAGTCCTTTCTGGCTGTGGGCCTCAAATCTTTCACCCATTACACAGTTCAGGAGATTTGACCTCTGACGTCCTTGTCAGACCTAAGGTTCTGAAAGAGGACTAGCCTTCCGCTAATATTGCTGGGATCCTTTCATCTAGCCTGTTTACCTATCGCTGGGACTAGGAGAAAGTCCGAGATATATTGGTAGGAAGCAAAAATTCAGAAGATCTTAGAAATAATGAGTTTTAAGTAGAGAACAGAAAACTTTAACTTTTTAAAGAGAGCAAGAGTTAAAAAGAATCTTTGCCCAGGCTTTCTCTTATCAGTGCCCAGTAGCAGTCTGCTGGGGACCCAGGGCAAACACTGTTCATAGAACTCAAGGGGACAGATGCCACTTTCTTTCCTTTTGTGGCTGCCCTTGCTAGGGGCATCAGAAGGTCAGAACTGACGAGGGAGAGGAGAAGGGGTTCAGCTTTTGGGTGCCCCTCTTCTTGCTGTGAGAATGGCAGGCAGCCACAGGAGCATGGCCCTGGAAGGTCCCCACTGGCCAGGGCCTGTCTGTCTATACCCAAAGCTCTCTCCACATGGCCTTTATTTTAAAGGCAGAAAAATCAGCCTTGGCTCAACCTCCGCTTTGAGAAGAACGCTTGCTGGAGAGGCGGAGGGCATCCCTTCAAATGTCCCTCTCGAATCGGGAGGCATCAAAGGTCAAAGAACTCAATCTGCGGGTTTCACTCACCAGCCATGGTGGCACACACCCGTAACCCCAGCACTCAGAGGCTGAGGCAGGAGGATGGAGACTTTGAGGCTAGCTTGGGCTTCATAGCAAGACCCTATAGCCAAAAACCACGAGAGGAAGGAAGGAGAAGCACCCACCTACCTTGGGGCTTTTGTTTTTCATCAGTTTCCACATCAATTTGAACTTGATTTTCAGCTCCTCCATTTACAGCAAGCTTGGGCCTTTCCCTCTACCTCACAGAAACAGTGTTAGAGGACAATAGAGCGAATGGTGGCGGCCTGGGAAAGGGGAGCCCTCAGAATACAGCAAGCTTGGGCCTTTCCCTCTACCTCACAGAAACAGTGTTACAGGACAATAGAGCGAATGGTGGCGGCCTGGGAAAGGGGAGCCCTCAGAATACAGCAAGCTTGGGCCTTTCCCTCTACCTCACAGAAACAGTGTTAGAGGACAATAGAGCGAATGGTGGCGGCCTGGGAAAGGGGAGCCCTCAGAACCTTCTACACAAATAGCTTCATTTTTGCCTTTGTTGATGTGTGAGAAATGGTCTCATGTAGCCCAGGCTGGTCTAGAACTCCATGTGTAGCCAAGGATGGATGAGCTTGAACTTCTGATCCTCCTGCCTGCATTCCTCGGATCCCAGCCATACATGACCATGCCAGTTTATGCAGTGTTGGGGATTGAACCCAGGGCTTTGTGCTTGATGGGCAGTTACTGTACCAGCTGAGCTACGTCTCCAGTCCCAGCCTCATTTTCATAGACTCAGTAACCTGGGGATTTCCCAGAGCTCCACGGGAGGCAGCACAGGACAGCACAGGAAAAGCCCGCCAGTGCCCACGGAGTGCCCTTCCCAGCAGCCCCCAGGTTGGTGTCCTTATCCTTCCTCCTGTAGGGACCTCAAGTTCTTGACTCAGTGGAAAATTTTCAACACTGACCATTGAGGCAAGCAGTCACATCCCCGTGACCATGTTCAGTGAGAAGAAAAGGAAAAGACCAAAGTCATTCTGGGGCCAGACACCTCGTGGTCCTGGGCTCAGCAATGGAGGCACTGTGTTCTGGTTCAGCATGCCTGTGTTTTGTTTTGGGTGTAAATCGGGGGACTGGGAACCGGTTTTAACCGCCTGGATATTGGTAAGGTGACACAGTCCTCACCATTCCTCCCACTGTGCCCATGTCACAAGGAAGGTTGACCAAACAAGCCCACAGGCACTTCTGTCATTATGCATGCTTAGCAGGTTGGGTGACGGGTGACGCAGATCCTTAGCCAAACCGGCAGGAACACCTAACAAAACAACTCTAAGTCCAGGAAGAAAACTTAAGAAACACAGTAAGAACTTTGGGGAGCCAAGGTCAAGGTTGAGGTATCTGTCTGTATCTTGGCATTCAAGGAAGTCTCTCTCTCTCTTTCTCTCTCTCAACCTCTGCTGCGTGGGCTTCTGAATGCTATCCCACCATCAGAATAGCTTAGGAACCAGAACTAGAGCCCAGGAGCCTGGTTTAGAGATCCCTGCACTGACCCATCCCATAGCCCCTGAGTACCACGCTTTCCAAGGAAGCCTGCGCGCATCAGAAGGGTGGGTGGCAAAGAAGCCAGAGAGCATTTCAGCTTCAGCTCTGAACAGGGGCTGCCAGCCCGGTGATGACAGCACTTTGCCCCCAAGCCTCCAGCCTAGTCGCTCTGAGTTGAACGGACAATGCTAAGCCTCCTAGTGGCTGAATCTCCCATGGTGATCTGTATGGCAAGAATGTTTCCTCCTTGCTCTGAGGAATCCTCAGGTTTAGCCTCTCCTGCGTCCTTTCTCCATGATGCCGTGCATCACCCTCGATAGCTCCCTCGTACCTGTTCCCTGCTCCAAGTGATCCTCTCTGACAGCAAATCAGCACTGGTTCTTTCTTCTTCCAATTCAATCTCCAGCTGGGCCACCTTGTCCTGAGAAAGGGACACATAAACAGGTTTCTTCACTTACACAGGATTAGGAGCAAGGGGGGCCCATGAAAGAAATGAGAGCTGATTATTGTTAGGGCTTGGGAACATAAGACATCCCTTTCTTTTCTCCTTCACCTCCCTTTCTTCCTTCCTAAAGGATTCATCCTGAGCTGTATGGCAAGAACATTTCTCATATATCCCAGGTTAGCCTCGAACCTGCTATATAGTCCAGGATTACCTTGAACTCCTGACCTCCCTGCATCTACTGCCCCCCCCCAAGTGCTGGCATTACAAGAGTGTGCCTGTATGTTGGGTGCTAGAGACTGAACCCAGAGAGTTTCCTGTATGCTAGGCAAATACTCTACCAGCTGGGCTACACCCCCAGCCCTCATACATATTTGTTGCTTTGGGGATATAATTGGGCATGTATAAAATATATAAAAGGAGAAAGGGCATTACCCTAAGCCCCAAAGAACACTAAAGTTATGTTAGTATATATTATATTAGTATCTTAAACCGGTCCCTATTAAAGTCAACATACAGTCTGAGAAGCCATCCAGAACGCTCCTGCAAATACTTCATGCTCAAGAGGATTGCTCCTGGGAGTGCAAGCACATGCGTCTGGCCTGCCTCTTCTTTAAGAGTAGCCATGAGCAACTGTGTGGTGGACAGTCCTAAACCTACACCGATTACCCAGGGCAGGGGTGGTCAGTTCTGGGAAATTCACCATCACAGAGGAATAACCATCTGTCCCTCTGGTCTCTGTCTAATATCACTGACAGTTAAGAAAGAAGTATTTTGAAGTAGTTTTATGTGTGAGAGAGAGAGGTTTCCACGCTCGGACCTCAGAATGCTCTGACCCTGGGGCTGGGGGACTTGAACCTGTGTTTCTTGTCTCCAAGATTTGTCACAGGTCTGGGTAAACTTGGAGCCGTAGATGCTTTTTAAATGTAATATATTTCTAAAACATTTTTTCACTCTTTTTTATCTTATGTATAAGGGTGTTTTTGCTGCATGACTGTGTACCACATGCGTATAATACCCGTGGAGGCCAGAAGAGGGGCATCGGTTTCCTTGCACTGGAGTTACGGGTGGGGTTGTGAGCCACCATATGGGTCCTCTGGAAGAGCAGCCACCCACTCTTAACCACTGGGCCATCTCTCTAGCCCCAACAGATGCTTTTTTAAAACCCAACCTTTTGAGTTTTCAAAGGCAGCCCTTGTGTGCAAGTATGATCTATGAAACCACCAGAATTGACTGACAACCAAGAATGGTTCCATAAACAATAGAAATGAAACTCTCATAACTCCTGTGAATGATGAACTGTCAGTGAATGAACGGCCTTGTCAGGAAGTGATCAAACCCTCAGGGAGGGCCAGCAAGATGGCTGAAAAATTAAAAGCACTTATTGCGAAGACAGACTAGAGTTCAAACTCCAGAGCCCATATAAAAATGAAGAGCACTAACTCAACAAAGCTGTCCTCTGTCCCTCATACTCATGCTGTGGTGTGCACTTGCATGCACATACACATAATAATAAATAAAATAATTGAAAAACCTATAAAGAAACCCAAAAGTTCTCTCCTGGGAGCAGAAGTTCCCAGAAACCACCTCAGGACATGGCTGGCCCCTGCCTGAAGTTTCCTATCCATCCAGATCACTCAGAAATCACAACATATTCACAGAGCTTCAGCCACCTGGGGCTGAATTAAAAAAAAAAAAATGTTCATTGTGGGTGAGTTCTTGAAAATTAGTTACGTTTTAATGAAGGAATGGGAAAGGCATGAGTCATAGCAACATGGCCATGGCAGTCACCTCTTAGAGCAACTCCCCTCAGGTGCCTTTCATGGTAGCAGGACCTCTAGAAGCTACCACTGCAGAACAAGTGGAGAAATACCTCCAGTGGTATTCAGCTGTACTGCTGTTTCAAGACCTGAAGTTGCCCAGAGGAAATGTCAGAATATCCTGGACTCAAAGGAGAAGCTCGGATTTCAGCTAAAATCACTTATATTTAAAAGACTTATTTTTTATTTTTAGTTAGGCGGCTGTGTGAGGGTATGTGCATGTGAGTGCAGGTGCCAGAAGAGGCCAGCAGAGGGCGCTCATTGGATTTCCTGGAGTTGGAGTTGCAGGAAGCTGTGAGCCACCCAACATGAGTGCTGGGAATTGAACCCAGGCCTTCTGCAAGAGTCGTATGTGCTCTTAACTGCTGAGCCGTCTCTCCAGAGCCCCCAAAATTGGTTCTTAGTCAGGCTCTTTTTCTGCTCCCAATCCATACTATTCAGATAACATATGAAGTCTAAGCCAGAGCCCATCATACCAAAGCTCCTTGTTCACTGCTTGATAGGTTTCAACTTGGTGTGTGTGTGTGTGTGTGTGTGTGTGTGTGTGTGTGTGGACAACAGACAAGTGGACCACAGAGGTCAGTGTCAGGTGTCTCCCTCAGTTACTCTCCATCTTGTTTTTTGAGACAGGGGTCTCTTATTGGTCTGGGACTCACCAAGTAGGGTAGACTGCCTGGCCAACCCCAGGCATCCTCCTGTCTCTGCCCCCCTAGCACTGGGATTACAGGTCCACACTGACATGAGCGGCTTTTTACATGTGTGCCAGGAATCTGAACAGGGGTCCACATGCTTATATGGCATATGCTTTACCACCCAAGCCAGCTCCCTAACCCAGCTGGTTGCTTTTAACCAGGGTGTCTAGGCCCTAGAACAATCCGTTTCTAGTTAACTAGGTTGACCTTAGCTTATCTGAAAATGGCTCCCTAAAGGGATCAGAAAGAAAATATTAGAAAAATATAGCAGCCTCATAAACAAAGCAGTAAAATTGCTGTCAGGCTACTCTGGTCTCTGAGAAAGGCCCATCTAATAAAATCTCCACTGGCTCAAACTTCACTTCCTAGATACAAACTACAAAGCACCCCGGAGGCTTTAAAAAGCTATTTCTGTTTATTTAAAAAGCTGAATGAGGAATTCATTGATTCTGAGCTTAAGCCATCTCTTGCTGGCCTTGAGCACCACGCCTGTCTTTTATCCAAACCCTGACAATGTTAATGTCTCCCCCAAAGTCTGAGGCTTGTTTTTCAGTCTCTCTCTTACTCTCTAAATTCCACTGGGGGCAGGGGGGAGCATATGTTTCTGGTTTAGGGTCAATTCCTCTCTTGAAATCATTCCTTTTTAGCAATTCAGGTTCTTCCCATCATCTCAGAGGACCATGAACAGTGGGGTTCTGGTATTTTATTTATATGTTTTTTTTTCCTCCAGCATTATGTATTAGCTTGTGGATACTCACCCCCAGCTGGTGACTGCTTTGGGCAGTTTCAGAAACGGCAATGAACTGGACCATAGTTTGCCCATAGCTCTAGGTACATACACACGCAGGAAGATGGGCCAGGAATAAGAACGGACTGGGTGGTTTGGGGTCTGAGGCACAGTGTGCATCCTGACTGGACAGTCAGGAGTCTTGCAGCCTTGGTAGTGAAAACATTGCTGAAGGGACATAACGCCGTCCGCCAAGTTCTTTGGGGATGAGCTTATATCTTCTTCAAAGCAATGAACCATTAGACTAAATTGTACCCTTCACTCCTTCCAGCTTTGACACTACAACACGATAAACTGCCTCCCCCCAACAAGAAAAGATCTTAAAACACCAAGCTAGAAAGAGTGAAAACCCAAGACTTCCTACATAGGAGACGTTCCCCTGGTGGCCCAGACGTGTACCCACACACCTCCATCTGCTTAAGGAGTCGGCTGCGGTCATCCCGGAGGTGGCTCTTGGCCTCCAGCTCGTACTCCAGGTCCTTCAGCGACTGCTCCAGAAGTTGCCTTTTGGTGAGCGCTTCATCCTCAGCTCGTTGGTAGTCCCGCAACTCTTCCTCCTTGAGGCGCAACTAGAAGGAGAGAGCGTTCGATACATAACACATATCTGCATACACGTCTGCGCACCAGGTACATGCCTGCCTCAAGGAGGCCAGAAGACAGAGTGCACAGGCCCACTCCGAAGCAGAGAGGAGCAAATTCCACCTCTCTCTAGGCTTTGGCTTTCCATTTTATAAAACGAGAGTTTTTCCGTTGTAAGCAGAAAACTGCTAAGTTATAAATTCAACTGATTAGATGTTGACTACTCTTTCAATTACACAGAACACATAAAAAAATCAGAGTATGAACAAGTATTGTGATGTTTTTGTATTAGATGTTAACATATCTGTATGTATGGATGTATGTATTGCATGAATGACGCCTTTCTTATTATGAGCCGGGGTCAAAACCACTTACTTGAAAGTCACTAAAGTAGCTAAGTGTTCTTGTATTGGTGCCGTCTCAAGAGAGGTTTAAAATGAAAACTGAATTAATGGTCTCTAAGCAACCAGCAGGTACAAAATCCAAGAACATAATCGCACTCATTAGGCAACAGCCACTGCGGTGCAGAAAATCAGCGACAGCTACAGTGCTCTTTTCGTCCACAAGGTGGCACTCATCTAATAGTTTTGAGGAATGTATAACTGCAGTTTGGGTCCCAGGAGCCTCACTGGCCAGTGGGAATGTCTCAAACAGCCCAACCTGGTAGGCTGACTCGGGGAGGCTCCACTCGGAGTCCTTCGTTGCCAATATCAAACCCTTCTGCAGATGGAGAAGAAGGCACAGTGCTAAGAAGAGGACACCACAGAGGTTTATTCCTTCAGCGAGTTCACGGAAAATCCGGCCCGAGGACGGCGGACTTCAGCATTGCATTCTACTGGAGGCTGGCAGAACCCCAGCCATTTCTAGCACAGTCCCACTTGGAAGGAGACAACTGCTGGATGGTCAGCGCACGCCTTTAATCCCAGCACCCGGGAGGCAGAGACAGGCGGATCTCTGTGAGTTCGAGGCCAGCCTGGTCTATATAGCAACATCCATCCAGGACAGGCTCCAAAACAACACAGAGAAACCCTGTCTCCAAAAACCAAAAACTAAAACCAAGCCAAAACAAAATAAAACAAAAGCCAAAACTCAAATACTCCAAATCCAAAACTAAAAGACATTTGGATTGTGGATTTTTTTTTGAACTGGAAATGACAAAATCTTCACAAATGTTCCAAAATCTCTGAATTCAGAAATGCTAGATGTATTTCTAGTATTTCAAGCATGTCAGATAAGGACTACTCATCCCACTGAGCATCTCAGAGAAACCTGCCCTGAACCAAAAGTAAGCAAGACAGTCCTACATGGGATATCTGCATCCTCCCTTCCCACACTTGAGGACATCACAGAAGATGAGACAGAAAAAAAAAATGGATGAGCCAGAGGAAGAGGCAGAGTGCCGTGGAATACTGTCACAGGCTTGACATAGCCATTGCACTCGGCAGCTGGAATTAAGCTTCACAGCCCCACCCCACCCCTCCCTGATTTATAGTCCACGGTTGCTCACAGAGAGAAAGACACCTTCTTCAGTGGTACAGCCATGGTCCTGTAGATAACTCCTCATCCCCTTCCTAAAAGCACCCCTAAACAGACAGGGACGCACAGATGTGAAAGTAGAGGGGAGGCTGGGTGGGGAGAGAAGGGGGTCAGCAGGAGGGAAGGGACGAGTGTGGCGAGGTGATCAAAAGACATCAGATACGTCTATGAAATGTCACAAGGAGACCCATTGCTGTATGTAATTAATATCTGCCAAGGAAAATGAAAGTAAGCAAGTAACTTTTTATCCAGTCAGTGCCACCTTTGTGTAGTTAGACAGGATTTCGAAAATGAACCAGAGATGGTGAACTTTAAGCCTTACTTCCTTAAAGGTCGGTCACCCTCATCAGAAGCTCCGGGTCTCCCTTCGTCAGCAGAAGGGTGGCCAGGCCACTGCTCTCAAGGCAAGGGCAGCTGGTAGGCAGCGCTGTGCAAGCCCATAGCAATTTTCAGCTAAAGAGTTTCACTCAGGGAAAGGAGGAACAGAGATAAACTCGAGTCATCCAAGGGTCTGGAGGGGTCTTGACTTATGAATTCATTTCTAAACATTCTGACTTCAATATTAGAGGGGTGGCATCTGCCTCCTTTCCCTTCAGAGAGATGAGGAATCGGTCTGCCATTCAAATACAAAAGTATCTTGAAGGGCTACACCAACAGAAAACCTAAGAAGGGCCATCTCTGCTTTCATATAGCAAACACTTTCTTAAAAAGAAGCAGAAGTGCAGGAGGAGGAGGAGGAGGAGGGGGGGGGAGGAGGAGGAGGTGGAGACTAAAGAGATGGCTCAGTGGTTAAGAGCACTTGCTGCTCTTGCAGAGGCCCTGAGTTCAATTCCTAGTAACCACATGGTGGCTCACAACCATCTATAATGGGGTCTGATGCCCTCTTCTGGCATGCAGGCATACCTACAGATAGAGTGCTCATACCACATAAAATAAATAAATCTTTTTAAAGAAGAAGATGTATATATACATTCACACACACACGTGTGTGTTCTGGTTAAAAATTATTATGTGTGTGTATGTGCATGTACACAGGCATGCAGGTGCCTGTGGTGGCCAGAAGAGGGCAGTGGATCTCTGGGACCTAGACTGACTGATATGCTAGGTGGTTGGGAGCCTCCTGACATGGGTGCTGGGATTGCAGGAGTAGGAAGTGCTCTGAACTGCTGAGCCATCTCTCCAGCCCCAGTACGCTCTCTTTCTCTCTCTCTCTTAAATAAAGAGTCCTGGTCTCCATCTGGCCTTACTTACTTAATCTTCGTGGCTTGCTGCTTCTTTATCTGTCTCGAGAATCTTCATGTTTCCTTCTCCCCCAAAGTGTCTAGCCTAACAACCTTTATCCAAACAGCCATGTGGATCCCTGTGCAGGGTCACAGTGACACTGTGGTCTTCTGAAGTTAAAACAGACCAGGTTATTTGTTGTGTTCTGGCAAATGTTGAACCCCTTCACCCATGTGCTGTAAAAATGAAAATGTTTTTTTATGGCAAAGAGAACTGTGATGCCAATGTGCCAAGTTCAGTTTTCTTGGCGTCCTGTATCATGTAACCCTGAAGCAAAGAGGATCTGCTATCAGGGTCCTTTCAGAAGCGGTCTGGAAATATGTAATAAATATCCATTGTTCTTTGATGGGTTCAGCCTTGACTCGGGAAACCTTTCTTTGATCATCAAAGAAATTACAAGTTTTTTGTTTTTTTGTTTTTAAAGAAAACTTGTTTTTCTGTGGAACCTGTGGGCTCCTCACACTGCGTATGTGAGGGGGAAGCTTTGAGAAAGAGAGAAATGTGTATCCAATGTCCAGGACCTAGGAGATGTCACCATGTCATTCATGCATTATCTTGTTTATCATAAGGCCGCTAATGTAGAGAGAGATGCTGAGAAAACAGAGACAGCTGCTCAAGGTCCTTCAGTTGGCACAGGCTAGAATAATAGTCAGGTGTGGCGGCTCACACCTGTAATCCTAGCACTCAGGAGCATGGGGCAGGAGAACGGACATGACAGACAGACAGAAATAGGCAACCATGGTGCTTCAGAGCCTCCAGCTTTGTGTGAAAAAAAGAGCACCCAACAGCCCCATTCATTTTCCAGGTCAAGAATGCAACATTTGCATTTCTTTGCTCTATTATTATTATTATCATTATCATTATTATTATTATTATTATTATTATTACTATAGACAGTCCTGGCTGTCCTGGAACTCACTCTGTAGACCAGGCTGGCCTCAGACTCAGAGATCCTCCTGCATCTGCCTCCCGAGTGCTGGGATTAAAGGCCTGCGCCACCACCGCCCGGTCTATCATTCTTAAGTATAAAACCATGAATGTTTTAGGGCAGGCAAGCCAGCTCAAGCAGGTAGATGTTTGCGGCACAAGCCGACAATCTGAATTTGATCCCCGAACCCCATAAAGGTGGAAGGAGGGAACCCACTCCACAAAGTTGTCCCCTGAGCTCCACACATTCACTCCGGCACTCGAACCTTTGCATACACACCATACACCCACAATGATAAATAAATAACAAAAATAGTATTATTTCAGCATTTATAAATTCCTAAGACTTGGAGATTGACCCAAGTCTAGGCAAGCACTCTCCTACTGAGCCACATGCCCAGTCCCCGAGGACATCTATTAGTCTATTTTACTGTGGCTATCAAATTCTTATCTACAAGACCACCCCAAGAAAAGTCAAAAGATGATTATCAGGCCTGGAGAGATGGCTCAGTAGCTAAAAGCACTTGCTGCTCAGTGATGATGATCAGAGTTTGGATCCCAGCACCCACACCTGAAGTCGGGCAGCTCCCAAAGATCCAACACCCTCTTCTGGCCTCCATGGGTACCCGTACATCCGTGTGTGCAAACACTCAGACACATACACAAGGAAAAACACTTTCACACATAAATAATTAAATCTGTAAAAAAAAAAAAATGTTTGTTACTAGAATCTAGTCATCCCGTGCCATCTTGTTCTAGGGATAAAGGAAAGCACGGATGTGGATGACATGTTTGGACACAGAGGGACACAACATTCTTGCTCCATAAAAAGTGGCTCATCTTTTCAGGCAGAAAACTTTGGACCAAACCAGAACGTGGCCCAATTAAAGGTGTGTCTGTTTCACTTCGGAGCCGATGGTGGGAGTTTTGTGTCTTGGGATGCCATCTGCTTGTAATCACTGGAGAATGGAGAATATGCAAGCCCAAAGCTGCCCTAAGCACCGCCCCTACCCCCACCCCATCAACAGAAGCCTGGCAAAGCAAGCTGAAGGAAGAGATAAAGGAGAGGATCCCCGGCAGGCATTACCTCATCCTGCATTTTCACAGCTGCCAATCTGGCCTTTTCCACCTCGAGGCTTTTCTCCTTCAGCTGAGTCTGCATCTCTGCCAGCTCCCGGCGGTTCTTCTCCTTATACTCACCCAGCTGCTTCTGCAGCTCCAGAGAGGACGTTCGGGAGGCCTCGGCAATGTCCGCCATCTAAGGAAGTAGCGTGGTATGAGATGGTCCTGCCGGGCTCCATCTGGAGCCCCTTCCAACATGGAAAGCACCTCCTCTGCTCCCTACCTTTGAAGCCTTCTCTGAGGCTCAGGCCCTGGACTGTCTGGACCTGGCTAACCCTGCCTTGGTGACAGCATGGAGGAGTGAATAGGGGCCGGACACGTAATCCTGAGGTCACAGCTTTGCTCTTCACTAACCAGTGTGATGGCGGCACATCCTTAGCCACTGAGGGCCTTGGCACCGTCCTTTTTGGAAACCCTGAAATCATACCTACCTTCCAGAGTTAAGATAATACCAGACATAGAATTCGAGTTAGAGCGAAAGAGGTCCCTAGCAAAATACCTTGTACTGGGTAGGCGTCAGAAGATGGCAGCCTTCTGTGTGCACTCCTGGAAGGCAGGGGGCCTGTCAACTCTGGGCCTTTCCCTGTGAGTGTTTTGGGGCAGAGGTGAGCTGAGGGACAGAAGTCTCAGGGTTTAGAAACGGCCTTTGGCACTCTCGGGTATGTCAGAGAGACGTGACTATGCAGACAGACTGTCTACAGCCTCAACTCCAGTTCAGTGAACACTGGTTAAGTGTGTCTCCAAGCCAGGCCATCTCTGCTTACTGTTAGCAAGTGACCAGGTGCTCAGAGCCGAGGCTCTCGGCATTTATTTTTTAGACAAGTTTCTCCGTCTCTGGAATTTTCAGCAAGTCCAAAGAATGGCTGGCTGCAGGGGCTTTGCAAGGTCCAGGTGCATCTGTGCTTCAGGGAACTGTGGGTTTCCTAAGCCTTCCCGGGAGAAAGTGCTGGGTTCTCCTGGGACCCACGTGACCCTTGCCCTGCCTCCTGCCCCCTCACCTCCTTCTGCAGCTTTTCAATGGTCTTGTCCAGGTGCCACCGCTCGCTCTCCATCTCGTTCTTCAGCTTTCTCAGCTGCTCCTTCTGCTCGATCTCATCCTGGAGTTTCTCTCGTAGTTCCTTCTGCTCCTGGGAGGTCTGGCTCAGGGCTCTCTGCAGCCAGAAGGAAAAATACAGCCGGGTCACTTGCCTGCCTGGTTACTCTCTGCCACAGGTGGCAAGGGGAATTTCACAGCCACACCACAAAAGTAGTAAAAGTAGTGAAACCTGTTACCTCTATGCAATGGGGGTGGGGAGGCAGAGAAGAGAAAGAATCAAGGGAATCAGGGCTCCCCCCCAAAAAAAGAGAGAGACCAAAACTGACTAAACCAGCAACCTCCACAGGAACAGAGGCAGAAGAATACATTAGGGAAGTACATCAAGCAGCCTCAGTGACTGGCGTGGTTCAGGCTAGACCCTCAAATCTGAATGTTTGTTCTCAAAACAGGACAATGATAGTGTACACCAACCAAAACCAACCCAACAAGCACTCTACCAGCTGGGCTCAGTCTCCAGCCTAGTTCAGGAACACTTCAAGACAGGGGTCCTCTGTGTGGCCCTGGCTGTCCTAGAACTGGCCCTGTAGACCAGGCTGGCCTCAAACTCAGAGATCTGCCCACCTCTGCCTCCTGTGTGCTGGGATTAAGGGTGTGTGCCACAGGATCTCTTAAGGCCTGCTTCGCCTGTGTCCTTGCAAGAGGCTGTATAGAACAGTGCTTAGCAGTCTATAACCTGCTGCCACATGTAGTAGGTCATGTATGTAGTACGTCATACATCTTGAAGCTATTTCTGAATCATCCCAGGCACTCCCCACATTTGCAGAGTATACTCTAGGTATGCATGCCAAGCAGACTGCATGGGTGTGAAAAACCCTGGGGAGGTCCTCCCCTTCTGAATTCTGGTGGGGTGGCTGTGCTTTAGGAAGCAGAAACATTGCCAGGCTGCTAAAGTTCACCCCCACAGGGAACCAACGTCAAAGAAAGGAACTCCAAGGCAAGTGTGGGAATAATCGGCCCACTGCAGCCACAGCTGGGCACACACCAGAAGGCTCAAACCCTGGGGCTGCTGTTTGGAGTTTGTTTTCTGGTTTAGGGAGGAGTTGTTACCACCCAGTGAGGTTGATTCCATCCTGTGGAGGGAACGCTAAAGAACTACATCTCAAAGATGTGAATTACCCACAGGTAGTGGCGGTACACACGTTTAATCCCAGCACTCAGGAGGCAGAGGCAGGCGGATCTCTGTGAGTTTGAGGTCAGCCTGGTTTACAGAGTGAGTTCCAGGACAGCCAGGGCCACACACACACAGACACACACAGACACACACAGACACACACAGACACACACACACACACACACAAAGTACTACTCAAAAACAAACAAACAAACAAAAAGTGAATTCCCTTTCAGCACCTCATCATGGATCAGGGAGGGGACTCAACAGGCCCTACCCTCCCTGAGGAACTAAAGGCAGTCAATGGCTGCCTGCCTGGGTGTGAGAATCATTTTCTTCAGTGCAGTAGCCACTGGCAAATCGCCCTTGCTTAGTGAAAAACTCCTCACCCATGCTCACAGAAGCAACCTTAACTAAAGTCAGGGGGAAGGAAGACATGAAAGTAGAGAGGGTCACCAGGCCCGGGAAGGAGCATCTCACTCCTGCCCCTGGATCTCAATCCAGAGTCTCCAGGCCAGCAGACATGTCAACCGGGGCTCCACAGCCTCCCATGGTCCCCACGTTCTGCCTCACTCTATGCCTAGGCCCTTCTTCTTCGCCACTGAAGCACCTCAGTTTCACCCACTCCATGTCTGGACCCCCGGACCCCACCCAACATCTGCAGACTTCTCAGGACAGTCATTTCAGTTAGGCGATTTTTGTATCTTAATACTCGCTCTCGTGTGCTAGCTACAGCAGATCGCAAAGTCCACACAGGAAAAGAGGGGATTCTCTGCCTGGGATACTTACTACAACTAACACTGGAAAATGCCATAAGATACTTCATACCTTGGGTACCTGTAACCCCTGTGGTGAAGGGGTAGAAACCAGGAGGATCTGGGGGTGGGCGGTGGCGCGGTGGGAGGCTCACTGGCCAGCAGTTTAGCTGAAATGGGGAGCTACAGGATTGATGGGAGACCCTGTCTCAAATAATGAGGTGGAAAGCACTAGAGGAAGACATCCCAATGTCAACGCCTGGCTTTCACAGATGCTTGCGTGGTCGTGTGTGCTCGCATACATACACACACACACACACACACATACACACACACACACACACACACACACACACACACACACACACACACTCCAAAAGTCCCAAGCTTTCTTCTTTTTGGGTAAATGAGACATATTTTTTGCAGCAGTGACTTTTAGAAAACCTGTCTCTCAATACTGCCTCCCGTGTGTGTGTGTGTGTGTGTGTGTGTGTGTGTGTGTGTGTGTGTGTGTAAATGTTGTGTTTTCTTTTTGCTGGGGATCAAATCCAGGGTCCTGTGCATGATAAGCAAGTCTCCACACTACTGAGGTATACCCCCAGGCTCTTGAACATATTTCTTAGATAACTGAGTTGGCAGAACATCGTTTCTAGGTGACATTTCTAAATTGTGGGACATTTTAAAATTATCTGGAATAACTCTCAAATTCAAGTTTATGGATTTCAATCTGTTCCAAAAGCCGTGAGTCCACTAGAAAGGGCTAGAATTTGCATTCTGTGTAAGGGGTATCCCACTATGGTCCCGAGTCCGATGTAAGAGGCAGTCAGATAGGCATTCATTTTCTTTTTTTTTTTTTTAATATATATATATATATATATATATATATATATATTTTAAAGGAAGGCTCTCGGTGCTCCCCCTCCATCCCTCTCCCTCCTGTCCTAGCGGGCTTTTGCATATTGAGACAGCATCAGGGGGAAGCTCTGTTTCTTCCCCAGCGGCTCATAGTTACTGTGCTCCAAGGCCTCTGAGAAGCCACCTTCCTCCTGTCCTTTATCCAGGAGCTCGGTGACCACTGGTTATCGACTTTAGTCACATAGTCAAAGGCTCTGCAGCCAGTAACAGGTAGTGGTCCCCAAGCTCAAGGACGCCATTGTACACCCTCCAAGTTGGCATCTTAGAACAACCCATTTGGTAACGACCCTCCTGCCACAGGCATGTGCAAATTTTGTCCCACTATCAGTCAATGGGTTTATATTGTTAGCCTCAGTGGCATCATCTCAGTGGCTATGGTACCTCGCTCAGCATTGCCCCCGAGGGGAAAGCTGCAAAGGAGACCCCAGAATCTGGCTCAGTGGGCGATATTCTCGCCACACAAGCCTGAGGACCTGAGTGCAGACCCCTAGCACCCAGGCGAAAGCCAGAACTGGTGACATCCAAGTGTGAATCCTGCTCATCACCACAGGAGTTAACTGGCTAAGGGAACTAGCCTTGTGCGCTCAGAGCTCTGAAACATGGCTCCGGGTTTGAATCTTTTCTGGTGTGCTGTCCCATCTGACCCTGCAGACTAGTGGGTCCCCACTGCGAAACTTCAACCGTCTCGAGTCTGAGCCAGCCCCTCCACCCTCACCTTCCCAGAAACTCAGCCCAGGGATATTTGGACAGCATTGTAAAACCTGGGGGGGCGGGGTAAACTGAGGACAAACCCCGGATCCCACTGAGGCTGCTGTGCAAAAGTCAATTTACAACGTCAGTGCTGGCTTTGACTACAGCGGACTTCAAATAATCTTCCTGACATCCAAATGGGAAAATCTCATTTTCTAGGAACCTCCTGCTTTTGAAGGGAGATAGCTATCTGGTCTCAAGGAAATGACTTCTTCCTGCTTCTTTTAATAGCCGCCTTGAAGGACTGCACGGTGTGGATCGTGTTTGGCCAGAGGAGGAGGGAAATTGGCTTCTGCCGAGAGGCGACTCCATGCCGCCTCGGGGACAGGCTGAGCCTGCCTTCACATACTATTTGTATTTTATCTCTGTAAAACTTTCACAGCAAGGGCAAGGCCTTCTCAACTGTGCCACAGTGGCATTTGGACCAGAAAGCTCATGGTGTGGAGCTGGCCTGCTTGGTAGGATGCTCATCAGCAGTCCTGACTCCATGCACCACACGCCTGCCTGCAGCATCTGCCCAGTGTGACCATTGAAACACCTCCAGATAGCACCACTGTCCCCGACTCCACCAGTCTAGATGGGGAGTCTGAGACTCAGGGGGGCTCCACAGATGGAAGCCATTTCCTGGAAGGACGGGCCCAGTGGCCATGTCTACCTACATGGTTGAGGAAGGCAAGACTCAGGGCTTACCTGGGCACTCTCCAGCTCCTTCTCCAAGGCCCTTCTGGCCGAGGTGGCTTCCTTTTCTTCCTGTCTGGCGTGCACAAGGGCTCCCTCTAGCTGCTGGACTTCACTCTACAAGGAGAGACAGACAGTCAAGAAACAGAGACACACACTCTGATGTGCTCTGATGCCTTCTGTGTCCATGGACAAAAGATGGCCATGGTCACTGTGTACCTGGCATGGGATCAACGTGAGGAACAGCTGGGTTCTTGGGTGTGTGCGTGCATCTCTGCAGTCCCATGTCTAGCCATAGGTGACCTTCTGGATTACCTTGGTGATTTTTTCTTCTTTATTCAAATACCCAAGCTTTGCCCCTGGAGATTCAGAAACTCCAGGTAGGGGATAGACTGAGGCAAGGCACTGATGTAAAAGTGTGCAGGTGTCCTGATGGGTGCCCAGTGTGTCCCTCTGTCATTCCACGGCTGTTGCTCACCGCCTCTTTCCTTAACAGCTTCCAAACAAAGCTCTGGTAAATTGGATAACTGGTTTGCTAAAATCTCCAAAAATAGCAGCTATGTGTTAAAGAAAGAATGCCTTTAGTGAGTCAGCCGAATGGTGGTGTGAAGATGGCCTCTGCAGGTCTTTAGAGGTGTTTGGAGCCTCAGAAAGATGTGTATGTCTGATGCAGGGAGTCCCTGGGTCCCGCGCGGCCAGGCCTGTGTTTTCCACCGGGTTTTATTACCCCTGCTCCCGTCACCCTTAGGTATGCTTGCCCATCACCTGGACATCCTAAATAAATCCCGACAGTCCCTTCCCCAGCTCTGAAGTCACCACAGGAAAGAGGGCCACGTGCTGCCAAACCCCGGCCAAGGCCCGGGGAGCCTCACCTCACTCTTGCGGAGAGTCTCCTTGGCTTGGGCCTCGTCACGTTTCACGTCCTCCACCTGCCTCTGCAGCTGGGCCACTCTGCGCTCCAGCTCTACAATCCTTCCCTGCAGCTTCTCATTCTCCTCCCGAAGCACTTTCTCCCGCAGGTCAGCGTCTGCTTGGCTCTGCTCCGATGAGCTGCTCCTGCTGGCCAGGACCTCCACATTCTAAGAACAAAGAACAAAGGACAGAGCGTTCACTGGTGGTCCCCAACTCTCGAGGGGAGCCGGCTTCGGAAAGGTACTGCAGCTGGGACACTCTGGCATTCCTCTGTCATCCCAGCAACAGGAGGAGGAGGAGGAGGAGGAGGAGGAGGAGGAGGAGGAGGAGGAGGCAGGATGATTGGGAGTTCCAGGCTAGCCTGGGATATTTGATGCGTTTGAAGCAAGCCTGGTCAACTTAGGGAAACCCTGTCTATTTTTTAAAAGCTGGAGATGTAGGTTCGTGGCAGTGGACTAGCCTCGCATGTCTGAAGGACTCATTTCTTTCTCTCTCCCACAACCCCAGAGAAGGTTTCTCTGTGTAACAGCTCTGACTCTCCTGGAACTCGCTTTGTAGACCAGGCTGGCCTTGAACTCAAGAGATCATCCTGCTTCTGCCTCTTGATGGCTGGGACTAAAGGCGTGCGCCACCACCGCCCGGCTTCAGGATTCATTTCAACACCCAGTACTGAGGAAAAAAAAATAATAATGCTAAATGTCAGGAGAAGAAGACAGGGTGAGTGATGGCCTACAGGCCACGTGGTGCCTGTCATCTGCTCTTAAATGAGATGTGGGCCCGGGTAGAGCTTTGGAGTCGGATGCCCAGCAATACAAAAACCGTGAAAAAGAAGTGAAAAGGGAAAGTGTCGTGAGAGCACAGCCACACCCACGCACTGGAAGATTATCTGGGTGACCTCCATGGAGAGCCTGCCAGCCCTCGCCTGTGCTCAGCCCTCTGTGAGCTCTCCACCTAGTTAAGGACTCTAGGAGCTATCCTCATCCCATCCTGATGATGGGAAAATGGGTAGGCTCGGGGCAGAGCGGTTGTTCGTATAGAATGCTGGCCTAGCATACTCGAAGCCCTGGATTTCCTCCCTAGCATCACATACACTGGGTGCGGTGGCCACACTCTCCAGCACTAGGGTGGTACAAGCAAGAGAGAGAGGAGGTCAAGGCCATTTATAAAGTGAATTTACGACTAGCCTGGGCTACACAGGACCTTGTCACAAATGCAAAGCCAACCAGCAAATGAAGACAGCACCCCTTCACAAAGTGAACTCAAATTTGGGTCCTGGACCCAAATTCTAAACCTAAAACCATTAAAGCTCTTAGAAGACATAGGAGTATGCATAGCTGTGGTTTTAGTTTAGGCAGAGGTTCCTCAGCGACAATACCAGAAGCACAGATGACAAGAGAACAGACAGACAGACTTCCGTGTGTGTATGTGTGTATGTGTGTGTGTGTGTGTGTGTGTGTGTGTGTGTGTGTGTGTATGTATGTGTACTGTGTGTGTGAAGTACCCAAGGCATCCAGAAGAGGGCACTATATCTCCCTAGGACTGGAGTTACAGGTGATTGTAAGCCTGTAACTCACCATGAGAGTAGCCCATGAGAAGTAAGAAACTTTCACAATGCTGGGGATACCATCAAGATGATGAGAGGGTCCACAGAACACGAGGAAATATTTACAAATAAATATATAAAGAATTCTTCACCTTCATAATAAGAAGATAAGCCACTTTTTTTTTTTTTTTTTTTTTTGGAAACAGGGTCTCTCACATAGTTTTGACTGTCCCGGAACTCACTCTGTAGACCAGGTTTGCCTCAAACTCATAGAGACCCACCTGCCTCTGCTTCCCAAGTGCTGGGATTAAAGGTGTGTGTGGGCCTCAATGTCCCACAAACCACCCATTCTTGACGAGGGCAATGGATAGGAATAGATTTGTTTTCAAAGATGATACAGGAATGGGCACAGGAAGAGCAGCTCAAAACTGTTAGTCGCGAGGGAAGGGCAAATCAGAGCCATATTCACACACACACAGTGCAGGGAGGATATGGAAAAATGAAAACCTTCATGTATCACTGAGAAAATACAAAATTGTGTAGCCATGCAGGAAAGTTGTCAACTTCTCAAAATGATGTTAAACCAACTTTCCCCATGACCAACCACTTCACTCTTTTCTATATGCCTAAGAGAAATAAAAACTTCCACTTATATAAAAAACATATATATATATATATATATATATATATATATATATATATATATATATATATATATGCTCAGGGAATCATTATTCATAGCATCCCCAAAGTGGAAACAACTTACATTCCCATCAACAAACGAATGCATAAATAAAATGTTGTACATCCATACAACGGACTATTAGCTGGTCATAGAGAGAAATGAAATACTGATGTATGCTGCAAGTGAAAGATGCATGTCATAAAAGAGCCTATATTGATGCTGAAGGAAAGGTCTAGAATAGTAAATCTAAAAGAGATGGAAAAATAGCTTAATGATTAGCCAGGGCTAGAGGAAGGGCTGAGGAAGAGGTGGGGAGGTTCTGCTCATGGGCATGCATCTTCATTTGAGACTTAATGAAAGCATTGTACTGTTGACTATAATCTATACAATCCTGTAAATATACTATAAACCACAGGGTTTTATATTATGTGCATTATAGATTAATGTAGCTGTCTTTCTTTTCTTTTAGATTGACCGACACAAGGAAGACCTAGAGGGCAGAGTAAGGATGATGGTCAGCAATAGTCCGTTTACCCCTGGGCACAGGTCTAGTTGCTCTAAAGATTTATTTTTACTTAATGTGCATGAGTGTTTGTCTGTATGTATGTCTGTGTATCACATGCATGCAGTGCTTGAGGAGGTCAGAAGAGGGTGCTTGATCCTCTGGAGTTACAGGTGAGCTGCCATGTGGGTGCTGGGTACCAAACTGGATCCTCTGCAAGAGCAGCCAGGGCTCTTAACCTCTGCGCATCTCTCCAGACCAAGGCACAGGGTTTACAGAAGCAAGATTAGAGGGGACCCTGATGTCTGCCCAATCCTTTCAGTGAAGGAAAGAGCACTTACACATGTGGTCAGCAGGTTCTCACTCCCCGCAGAAGTCTCAGGAAAAGGAGGATGCTGGAAACCAGGCCTGATTGAACCTGGGTCTGGACTAATTCAGACCTTGGCTTACTAGAAAAGGGCACTTGGTCTGTAAGTTCACAGCTGGCAGGGTCACCCCAGCCCGAGCCTCCACAGTGGCACAGGCTATGTTTGGCTCTGGGGGAGCATGTGCATATCCTAACACAGTACTGTTTTGATTATTTGCAAAGTGCTAATTTGCCTTTCTCTGTGTTCACAGTGTGGAAAACCGCACTGTGTTTACAAATAGTTTAACATTTAACATAAGCCTTTGTTGGCAAGTCTCTCCAGAACCCTTCTCCGGCCCCTGTTCCCCCACTACCCCTAGTTCTCTATTTTATAAAAAGACCATAAAACAAACTTCCCCTTTCCTGGAACCATACCTAATTCAACAACAGCCCTGGCATCTAAAAACAAACAAAGCCCATACTCTTTTGTTCAAGGCGAGTACCATATGAAAGTTCTCCTACTCGAGACCCAAGCAAAGAAAGTTGGTGTAGAAAACCTCTCCAGGGCTCCCCAACTCCCAAATGCCCCAATTCCCACATCATCTTTTCCAGCTTCTTAGAGATGGCTGGGTCCAGTTCATGTGGCAAAGATGTCAGAGCTGGCAAAGCTCTGCTGACCGAGAACGTCACTGTACAGACACGGAAGCCATAGTCACAGTGCTGAGGGCATTTCTGTGACTCACTGACCTTACATCCCAGATGTCACAGCAAGATGAGCAAGAAAGAAGACCAAAGACACGCACACACTTCTGATTCACACAGCTGTGCTTGTCACTCAGCATTTCATCTTTATCCACTCACCCGGGCAGTCACACTTAACAAAAATCAACTCCAGCTCTCTGTCGCTCCAGCAACTTGAAATCCCTACACTTTATATCATGGCCACAAAGCAAATGGGCTGTTTTCCACCATTGTTTTTCCAAGCCTGGACCATGACTGAAGGCTGCATGAAGATAGTTTTTCCATCGATCCGGAAGCCAATGTAAAAAGTTTTGGTAACAGTGTTTGGGCAGAGTCAGAAAACTTGGCTGGGGGGGGGGGGGGGGGGTTAAAAACCGGCGGGAGGGCCTAGAAGGCGATGTGGTCGTAGCGACTGAAGTTACCGTGGACATTCTCTTCACACAGCCCCTTCTCTCCGGGTACCACAGCCTACACACGTGCAAAATGGTGCAAAAATGAGTCAAATGGCCAGGTGTGGTACACACCTTTAATCCCAGGACTCAGAAAACAAGGGAATCTCTATGAGTTCGAGGCCAGCCTAGCTTACATAATGAGTTCTAGTCCAGCCAGGGCTACAAAGCAAGTCTCTGTAAAACAAACAAAGCAAAACGAGGCGCTGTACCCTAAAAGCCTGCAATCGCACTGAATGTCGTTCAGTATTGTGACAGTTCAGTGGAGTTCTTCAGTGGGGAGTGAGGGTGTAAGCGTGAAAAACAAACTCCGTGGACAGGATGGGGGGGGGGTCACATGTCTGCTTGGCTTCACTAGGTACTGGCAGTGCTGATTGGCTGTGAGGAAGGGCCGCGGGGCTGTGGGAAAAGTCGAGGCAAGTTTATCCGTTGCAAACTCTCTTAGAACCACAGAAAAGTGATGTGGATTCCCATTTATAAAATAAATGTGCGTTTTCTTTTCAAAGTTCGACCATTCTTGCCACAGGCACCTGGAGGACAATCAGGCAAGTTCTCACCTCCTCCAGGCTCTGGAAACATTTCCCTAGCCTGTTCACAGGCCCTTGTGCACCGTAAGAGATAGCAGAGCCCGGCCGCAGCTGTCCAAACACAGCACAGGCAGCTCTCTCACGCTGGTTTACACAGCGAAGCGATTTCTTCTCACCACTGACAGCTGGGAGGGGGAACAGGCACAGGCAGCCCCACACTGAGCAATCCCATGAGTGGTTCTCCAGCATTTACAACAACCAGCTCGGAGGTGGAGAAGCCCATTGTGGGGTGGAGAGAGAAAGCCCAGGGGCTGTGGACATCAGCTCTCGGGGTTCAGGCTTCTCCTTTACAAATCGTGCCTTTCCCACTGTAACATTTTAACTGCATGCCATGGCATTCTGGGGTGGGAGATGGGGAAGTACAGGTGTACATGTGTGTGTGCATCCGGAAGCCAGAGATCAACCTCATTGCCATTCCTCAAGCACTTTTTGGGGGGCGGGATGGGCAGGGAACAGGATCTCATGTTATCCTGGAACTCACCAAGCAGGATAGAGTAGCTGGCCAGCCAAATCCCAGAGATCTGCCTGTCTCCATCTCTCGGGCACTAGGATTATAAGTACCTGATACCACACTCAGATTTTTCACATTGGTTCTGTGGATCAAACTCACATCCAAGCGCTCGCTTGTCAGGCAAGTCATCTCCCCAGCCCCGCCATGTATCTGTTTATATTAATGATCATGTATGTTTGGCACCCAAGGAACATTCCGTTCGAACCTTATGATCTTTGCCAAGCACCCTCTTCCTCACCCCCTTACCACAGGAACACACACCCCAGCCTGGGACGCATGGTCAGAAGGTACCTGCAGCATGGGATTCCCACCTTTGTTTGGGAAAATGCCAGACAGGGTAGAGAGAGGTGCAAGAGAAGGGGGGGGGGGATGGGAAGGGCTCTCACATACAACTGCAAATCTCTAGCAAGGCAAAGTCCTGGCTCCCCCAGTGGGTGTTGCTATTATTACCACTCCAACTAGACCTGCCTGTGTGTCCCCAAGGAGAAGACGTTCACCTGGCTTACACACTGGGGTTTATCAGCCTTGGCTTCGAGCCATAGCTAGCCATGTTCACCAGCCACATGTCAAACCTACACTTCTTTTTACACTTATGTATTCTGTATTGTGTGCGTTGGTGTGGTGCCTGTGCCGGGGCATGTGTGTGGCAGTCAGAAGACAACAGGTAGTAGTCAGGGCTCTCCCTCCACCACCTGAGTTCAGGGATCGAATTCAGGATCCCAGTCTTGGTGGCAAGGGCCTTACCCACTGAAACATCTTGCCAGTCCCTCAAACCTACACTTAAAAAAAAAAAGATTTTATTTTATTTATGTGTGCGTGTGTGTGCGTGTGTGTGCGTGTGTGTGTGTGTGTGCCTACACATGCATTCATGTCAGTGAAGACAGAGCCCTTAGAGCAGTGGTTCTAAACCTCGGGGTCGCGACCCCTTTGGGGGTCACATAATCACATATCCTGCATTATCAGATATTTACGATTCATAACAGTAGCAAAATTACAGTGATGAAGTAGAAATGAAAACAATTTCATGGTTGGCTGGGTCACCACAACATGAGGAACTGTGTTAAAGGGTCACAGCATTAGGAAGGTTGAGAACCACTGCCTTAGAGCTACGCTCGCCAGCACTTGTGAACGACCCAGTGTGTGGTGCTCGGGACAGAATTCTGGTCCTCTGGAAGAGCAGCAAGCACGTTTTACCTCCATTTCTCCAGCTCCCAAACCTACACTTCTTGGAAGAAACAATGGAGATCTTTGCCTCACCTTTCCCGAGCAACTCTGTGCCGGGCAGAGATGAGCCCGTAGTATTTAAAGGGCCAGTCAGGTTTTCTGGCTGGCTCATTCATGAACACCTTAGACCCGTTATCCAGTGTCAGTCTGGTAAACTGAGGGTGACTTAGGGGGCAGACAACATATTTTACTGTACGGGCCTGCTGAGTTTACACTACTTTTAAAACCCTTCCCATCCATCCATGTGCTCTGGTTACTAATCTGAAAGGTGGTGGCAGAGGTGAGGGGTGGAGAGTTGGGGGAGGTGTGCCAATACCACAACACAGAAAGACCAAACCCAGGTCTTTGCCTGATGTCACCATGCATCACAAGTAATGACTGCTGGCACACACCACCCTTCCACGGGTTAATCTGCGCTTCATGATTTTCTTACTGGCCCCTGATGCAGGAGGATGTCTTCTTTTGTGACAAGCACAGAACCCCAGCACAGCACACCAGTGGCTGTCTCGAGTGCTCTGCCTGACCACGGGGCTGACCACCTTTCCTTCCAGAGGTCGGGTCTGACACCTTGGCCAGCCTCACTCCTGACGGCCAACGGGCAGACATGGCCAGGGCTTGTCCTAGTGCGGAGCCAACACACAGACCTTTCAGGCTTTACTAATTAACAAGGCTCCTGCCACAGACGGCTTTTGTTTCCTCTCTGTCTCCCTTTTCTGCTGAATGAGGGCAAACAGCTGAGGCGTGGAGGCCAGGGGATCAGGGGACGACGGAATGCTGGCTTGTCAGTTCCGTACCACTGGCCACCCCCCACTCCAGTGTGTGGAGGCTGCAAGAGCTGAGCTGAGAGGTGCCCAGGGCATCCCCCACCCCCACCCCGGGGGCCTCCCACCCCCCAGCTCACCTGCTGGAGGGATGCTGTCTCTTCACAACACAGCACCCTGGTTGCTCTCCTGGACCAATAGTGAATCCCTTGCTCACTCTAAGATGGAGGAAGTCACGCCCCTTATACTATCTTCAGGGTCCCACCACCCAAGTGGCAGTGAGCTATTCAGGTATATACAAAGCTTGTTTTAGTCTTAAGGCTCTTTCCACCCCTCTCTTCCTCATTCTCTGTGGATGTCATAGGTCTCTAGTGTGTGGTACTTTTTCTCATGAGCATAGGAGTTACCCAATATAGGCTCATTCTCTCTCAAGTTCTAGAGCAGGGCCTGAGATGCTGTCTCTAAGAAGCCCTGGGTCAGACTGATGACGCCCCATCTCACCGGCCTCCCCTGCTCTCCAGCTGCCTGTGGGGCCCACTTGGGCTTGAGATCTCCTGGTCCAGTCCTTTCTGCTTACAAAGTCCCAGATGTTTCAAAGGAGAGTTGACTCCAAAGCCAGGAGCCCTGCGGCTCCCCTCTAGTTTCCTTCTGTTAGATGTGGCTTCTAGACTGGTCTCTGCTAGTCGTTTTATGATGACTCTGGGTAGTTCTCGAGCTCACATCTGCCTTTAGTTTCTCCATAACACACAAGGCCAGTCCGGCGAGTTTCGGTGATCCTGCCAGTTCTAACAGTCTAAGGGCCTAGCTCGAACCTGAGGAAGCCAGGCAGTATTGGGCAATCATGGAGCTGAAGTTAAACTTCTAAGGCTTTCACTCCTGTCATGCCCTGGTCACATGTTATTTCCACCTGCTGCCAGGTCTCAGAGTCCTTGCCACAGAGCAGGAGACAGCAGGCTACCTCTTGCCACTAAAGTAGAATAAAGTAGTGAATCCATTTCCTTCCTCCTGTTACTAATTCACCACACCTCAGGCTAAATAGACAAAGCTTCCAGAAAAAAAAAATTTCCTTTCTGTGTGTTTGTTGCTGAAGTGGTCATTTTCTTGCATACAGAATCACCTAGAAGATACTTCCTGCCCCTTCTTTATAGCCTACTAATTATTCTGTTCCCCCCCCCTATAGTAAGTAACTCAGTGATTATGTAGCGTAAAAATGTAAGTTGTCTCCTGGGGCTGGCAAGATGGTTCAGTGTCAACAACCTGAGATCAACCCCAGAACCTATGTATGTTTTACTTGAAGAGGTTAAGAAACTACAAGATTCATTCTCAGAGAGGCCCATAATTCTGACACAGATCCAGACAAAAACTATGATAATAAAATCCTAATATTTGGGCTAGAGGGACGGCTCAGCAGTTAAAAGCACTGGTTGTTCTTGCCAAGAACCCAGGTTTGGCTCTCAGGGCCCACATGGAGGCGAATTGCTGTCTGTGACTCCAGTTCCAACTGATGCTGTCTTCTGCAGGAACTGCATGCATGTGATACACATGTATTCATGCAGACAAACACCCTGTACAATATATACGTACCCCAACACCTGCTCACAGAGTGTGCTTGACACGGGCTGTCATTGAAACAACATAATAAAGATATTCAGATACTCAAGAATAACTCCCATAAAAACTCTCTCAACTAAAAAGGGAAGACACTGATTTTCCCCAAAGGCCATGTGCTCAGGAGTTCATGCCTAGACATATGATTCTGTTCATGTGAGGTTTCCAGATGAGAAAACCCCATAGAGATATAAGGTAGGCTGGTGGCTGACAGAGGCTGGAGAGAGGAGAGACGGAGAGCGGATGCTTCAGCATTAAGCTGGTCATGTGGCGCTGGACGCTCTTATTGTGAAGTGTGGCATTGAGTACTCTCATTGTGAACACATAAAAACCCTGAACTACACATTTTCAACTAGTTAAAATGGTGGATCTGTGTTATGTGAAAGGCATCTCAATAAAAGTAAGGGAAGGGACCCTGCCATTTTTTGGTGTGGTCTCCAAAGGATCTAACTCAGGTGCCCATGCTTGCAGACAAAGTACTTTACTGAGCTCTCTCCTCTGCTCCCAGATTTAATATTTTAACATCACCCCTTTAAAAAGAAACACTTGCTGAATGTTGTCCAGTTTCTCTGGGTTCTCTCAGTTTCCTGAAGATAAAAAGAGCCTCACGTCATATTTACAAGACACCATCTCCCTAAGCTAACCTTATGACCAGCATCTGAAATATCTGTTTATAGAATCCAACATCCCCTGCTGTTAGCTTCAAGGAGCTGCCTGCGGAAGAGACCCCACCCAGACAGCCATGCTCCTGAGCTTGCGTCACCAGGAAAATAAAACAGGGGTTAGACTCCCGGTTGAGATTAGCTTGGTCACTGACGGACCACAGGACCTTACAGAGGGTCACAAAACATCTTGCTGTCAGTGCCCAGGCTGGACAAGTTGAGCAGGATTTCTGAAGAGGATAAGCAAGCACATTGTCCCCATACTGATGTGGATACCCCTCCAAAATAAACTGAAGGTTCAGCCAGGAACCACACAGGTCTCCAAAGCCGCCACTTTACATATCTCCCTCCCCATATATCTTGTTACTTGGGAAAGTGCAGCTTCTGTCTTCTTATTCTGGTGCTACCAGATGTCCACAAACGCTGAGAGCCAACTCAAAGTGGTAGAAATTAGAACTGCTAACATTTTTTTTTTTTTTTTTTTTGGTTTTTCCGAGACAGGGTTTCTCTGTGTAGCTTTGCGCCTTTCCTGGAGCTCACTTGGTAGCCCAGGCTGGCCTCGAACTCACAGAGATCCGCCTGGCTCTGCCTCCCGAGTGCTGGGATTAAAGGCGTGCGCCACCACGCCCGGCATAGAACTGCTAACATTTTAAAAGTGGGGCTGGGATTGTAGCTCTGTTGATAGCCTGACGAACTCTGGGTTCTATCCCCAGAACTTTCTAAACTGGATATAGTGGTGCATGCCTTTAATCCCATCACTCAGGAGGTTGGAGGCGAGATGGTCAGAAGTTTAAGGCCAGCTTGGGCTGCATGAGAGCACTGCCCCCACCACTAAAATCTAAAACTAAAGTGCTTGCACCAAGAGCTCTTAAGCCAATGACCTCACTTTTTATGAGGGCTTCTTAGAATTGTCAAATTAGGACAAATGACTGTTCAGAAAACTACTAAATTGTCTTTTAACCTCCCAGGCTACAACTGAGGAAAGGAACTGACCGAAGTCATCGTGAATCAAGAGGCTAGACCAAGGCTGCTAGCAAGCCTGAAGGCTGAGTTCTACAATGCCTGGGGTTAACACACGGAGAGTGACCTTTACTTATTTCCTCCTTTAATTTAAAGTGACTGTTCTCTGGGAGAAGAGAAAGCTACTGAGCCTAAAGAGGTTCTCTGAACTCCTGGCAAGCCAACCTGCAGGGGGCAACAGTCCGCCTGGGCTGACCAGCCTGGAAAACAGGGCCAGCAACACGACTCTCCTGGCCCAGGGAAGGCCACCGGCTCACTCTGAGGTTTTGGGCCACATATCAATGCCTCAGAGTCACAGTTCGGTTTCCTTAAAAACTCAGGTGGCGTTCTAGTCCCTGAGTGGATCAAGAGAAATGAACGATAAGAGTGCCAAATGTCAAACCACTAGTCACTGTGTAAACAACCACAGTGTCCAGGAAGGAATTGCTGTGCACACCCAAAGCTATGGAGCGTGAATCACAAACTTCCTGTTAGGCAGGCCTTGAAGGAGGCAGGTGACTCTCTGGCTTCTGGCCCCTTGGATCAACTGTTCTCTCCCAGGCAATAGGCACGATTCTTATCCTGTCCCCTTGCTTCTCAATGGGGAACAGAATGCCACCTTCCCTCTCAGAGGGGTGCGGTGACAGAGGGCAAGCAAAGCACCCAGGGTCACTCTGTGGCACTGCAAGACCTTTCTAGGGCAGTTGTGTGTCCCGTGCCCCCCCCCCCCGCCCCCGCCCCAGGGCCACTCTCCAGAAAGAAGCCACCTTGAAAGTTGATCAAAGAGACCTCATGAATGTCCTATCCCCACAACCATTTCCAACTCTTTCCTGCCCTCCAGGTACATGTAAATCCCTGTTCCCCATGTGAGGATGACAGAGCTACAGCCATCCTAGAGAGGGGTCAGACTCGGGGCAGCAGGCCCTGGGAAACCCACCAGAGGATGTGCTGCCCCTAGGCCCAGACAATTAAGAGCCACATAAGAAACAGTTCCAGACACTTCCTGCCATAACCTAAAGGACATGATGGATTATATACCAGAGTGTCAGAGGGAGCAAGTTTCCTGCAGATGAGAAATGGGACGTCTTACTGTCAGAGAAGATGGGTCTGCGATGATATGGATGCAATAACATAAACTGCTAGAGGAGATGGCCATTGCCTTGTAGCTGCAACTCTCCAGTCAGTTCAAACCAAGCGCCTCTAGCCTGAAGTAAGCACCAATCGTGAGCTTGTGACCATATAGAATTGGAATTCTCCTAGATCCCCTACCCTAACTATTATAAAAACCCTGCTTGATTGCTACTCAGGGTCTCTCCTGCTCGGCTGCTTGGTTGTCTTTGGGACATTGGACTTTGGGTCCAATATTCGGAGGTTCCACTGAGATAGATCCCCGAGCCCACCATGACCACCCTCTGGTGAGTCTGACTACAAGCCAGCAACCAGGTAACTATCTGTCTCGATCTGCTTCTGTTGAGCTCATTCTGTTAGCCCAAGGTGATGTAGGCAGACGTGCTGGAAGATCTAAGAAACAAGGCCCAGGAGACATCCTCTTTACAACAGAGGAGAAAGAGCAAATCCTGGTTGAGGCCCGGAAATTGGTCCCGGGAGCAGATGGGAACCCTACAAATAACCAGGCAGGCATCAACCAAGGATTTCTCCTGACTCCACCCACCTGGGATGTCAACTCACCAGAAGGTATCGAAAGCCTCAAAATCTATCACCAAGTTCTGAGGAAGGGTCTAAGGGCAGCTGCCAGGCACCCAAGCAACATGGCTAAAATTCATGTTCAAGAGGAGACAAACAAGTTACCATCAGCCTTTCTAGAGAGATTGATGGAAGCCTACAGGGCATACTCCCCTATGGACCCCGGGGCACCAGAGAATAGGTCAGCTGTAGTCCTAACATTTGTAAACCAGGCAGCAGCAGACGTCAGAAAGAAACTTGGCAGACAAGTCAATCACTGATTTGATGGAGGTTGCCAATAGGGTCTATAACAGTAGAGAAATGCCAGAAGGCAGACAGGTTAGGCAGGATCCCCGAGGTGGAAATAGACCCAGTAGACCCCCATCTTCAAAAAGACCAATGTGTGCATTGCAAGAAGACAGGTCACTCACTGGACCAAAGAATGCCCCAAGGAGGGAGGCAGGAAGTCCCGCCATGTCATGGTGAGGGAATGCAGAAGAAAGTGACTGAAGGAGACGGAGTTCGGAGCCCCTCCCTGAACCTAGGGTAACTTCAAGGCTGGAGGGGAAACCTGTTCAATTCACGGTAGATGTGGGCGCCCAACACTCAGTTCTGACAGAGCCCTTGGGGCCAGTCTCAAAGAGAAAAGTTTGTGCACAGGGGGCCACTAGCACTACCTGAAGACAAGAGGATCTCGGATCGGGCGGGCATCTCCCATCTGATCATGCCCAGTTGTCCATATCCTCTTTGGGGGAGAGATTTACAAAAATTAGAGCCCAAATGTCCTTCAAAAAGGACAAAATTGCTAAGACAGACCCAGAAGAGAAGCCAATAGAGGTCTTAACAGTGCGATTAGAGGATGAATATAGACTTCTCAGACCACCCCCTCAGCCCCAAGAAATAGGCCCCCGGCTGGATAAATTCCCAGAAGTCTTTGTAGAAACAAGGGGGCCTTGGTTTGCTAAGCATTGCCACCCTACCAAATTAGTAGAATTAAAGCCAGGAGGCACCCCAGCATGGGTCCGCCACTACCCCATGGCAGTGGAAGCATGGACAGGCATGGCCCCACACATCTGCCACCTACTCAATCAGGGGATCCTAAAAGCCTGCCAGTTGGTCTGGAACACTCCCTTGTTCCCTGTCAAAGGCCACACTCCATTGACTATCGGCCAGTCCAGAACCTAAGGGAAGTCAATGAAAGAGTCATGGACATACCCCCCACTGTCCCAAACCCGTACACTCTCTTAAGTTCCCTGCTACCTGACCAATAGTGGTACACTGTGCTTGATCTGAAAGATGCTTTTTCCAGCCCGCCTTTAGTCCCTCAGAGTCAAGCCTATTTCATGTTCAAATGGCATGACCCGGAGAAAGGTGTCAATGGACAATTCACCTGGACACGATTGCTCCAGGGATTAAAAATTCACCCACAGTATTTGATGAAGCCCTTCATGATGATTTGGGGGCCTATTGTGCTGAACACCCACACATTACCTTGCTGCAATACGTGGATGACCTCCTGATAGCGGCAATCATATAGTCAAACCCAGTAGACTTGATCGGCCTCCAATCAATCTAAGCAAGCCTAGACCCACTCCTGCTGACATGCCATCCACCAACTCCACTTCAGCTCCCCTCTCTCCTTCACTTATTCCCACCACACCTGCTCCCTCGGGGACTAAGGATCCTCTCTGGGCTTTGTTGGTCAATGCTTACCAAGTGTTAAATGCTTCCAGACCAGATCAGAATACACTGTATGGCCTACAGCTCAAGCTTCTTGCCAGCTAGCTCTTATAACTAAACTCAGACCATTTCTATTAATCTATATGTTACTACGTGTTCCATGGCTTTACCTGTGTGTCATTACATGCTGCTCCCTGGATGGTGGGATGGCGTCCCCTCCTCCTCTGCCTTTCTTCTTCCTGTCTCTCTCTTCAATTTCCTGCCTAGCTATAACCTGACTTGCCATAGGCCAAATGGCTTTATTTGTCAACCAATCAGAGCAATGCATATTCAGAGCGTACAGAAAGACATCCCACAGCACACTTCTCACACATACATATACCCACACTCTTGCACTTCACACACACACACACACACACACACACACACACACACACACAATATACATATATATATATATATATATATATATATATATATATATATACACACACACACCTTCATATGCACTTCACACACATCACATACCTACCTCTAACACACATACCGCCCCCCCCCCACACACAAACACATGAGAAGTGGCATACATCATACCCTGGTACAGACTCCAAGATCCCATTAGTGCGACACTCCCTCCCACTACAGCAGAGATCACAGACACGTGATCCCAGGGACACGCAGGGACTCTAACGAGCAAAAGAGCTCCTCCCCCACCCACCTTGACATACACTGGAAATGTGGCAGAAGAGCAAGCTGTGTCTCTCACTTAAACTGCTGAGACGTGGGGCCATTTGTTACTGCAGGATAGTCTAGCTTATTGAGCCATGCCAAGACCTTCTGCGCCCAGGCTCAGCCTGCCTGTCCCAAGTTGACAGAGGATAAAACCCAAGTCCATTACAAGCTTCATCCCCCAGAGCCAGAGGAACAGAACAAGGAGAGAGCATGGGCTTCTGGAGTCCCGCTTGGGTTCAAAGCCTCTGTCACTTAGCAGAGCCACATGACTGGGAACTAGTCAGTCATCTCTCCTTCGCTGAGTCACCACCGCCACCCTGAAGTGACTCTGACATCACCTGCCAACAGAGTCCTGTGAGGACGAGCTGCTATGTGCTTTAAGGATGAAGCAGTGAACAGCTGTGCGGCGCGCGCACATGAACAGCATGGTTATGGCTCCCCCACCCCCACCCCCGTCACTGTCAGCACCCCGCTTTTGTCCTGTACCAGCTGTAGGAAAACAGGCATTTTTTCTCACTCTACATAACAGGGAGCAACGTCTATTTGCAGAGTAGATTCAAATGTTCCATGTTAGGGTCCATGGAGGCATGGCCAGAGCATGGCCAGGCAGAGGGCGCTGCTTAGTAAGCACACACTCCACTGTTCCGCTTAGAGCCCTGGGTCCAGTCTGTCCTAGCCAGTCCTAGAACACTCACGGGCCAAGGAAGCATGGAGGGACCAGACTGTGATGACCCTCTGCCTTAGGTTCATCGACAGGGGTCCTCAGTGATGTCCCAGGCCATGTCACTCCCCTTCGGGGACGCTGAACATCAGTGTAATCCATAACCTCAGAGACCCTCATAGTAGCTAGAAGGTAAGCTGCTGTTTGAGGAGACCTCTTAGATATCCTATGCAGGGACCTAGCCCATCCCTGAGGCCAGTTGGTGAGCTAGTCCTTATTCAAGTAAACTTGAACTGACTTACTACTGAGGCCCCAAGAGCCTGGTAAGCTCCTCTTAGCCCCAGCCTTGAAAATGACTGTGTCACAGCGGGGCTCTGAGGAGAAAGAGACCAAACAGGATCATCTGCCCTTTACCAAGAATCCCTGGTCAAAGTGCAAAGCAATTCCAGCTGAGTGCTGAGGTAGCAACGTAACAAGGGTTATCTCTGCCCTAAGGCCACCCAAGCATGCCTCTGGAGGTGGCCTCAAGGAGCCCTGGAGACTCAGTGAGTCCCCTTATCTTGGTCCGAGGTGGCCTCTGGGGCCGACTGACCTGAAGCAAGCAGCCTCAATAGTGCAATCATAGAATGTGAGAGAAGGGACTTCCAAGTGAGGACTCCGGTGCCCACCGAGTGTCTCTCTACACATACTGAAAACTGAAGTTGAATAACACACACAATCTTTTTTTAAAGATTTATTTATCTATTAAGTATACAGTGTTCTGTCTGCACACCAGATCTCATTATAGATGGTTGTGAGCTACCATGCAGATGTTGGGAATTGAACTCAGGACCTCTGGAAGACCAGACAGCACTCTTAACCTCTGAGGCATCTCTCCAACCCCCAGAACCATTCTTGAAGACCATAAACTCACACAAGAACATTAACCATGGACCAGCGAGACGGCTCAGCAGGCTAAGGCCCTTACTGCCGAGCCTGACAAGCAGAGTTCCACTTCTGGGACCAATATGGTGGAAGGAGGGAACTGACTCCTGAAAGCTTTCCCTGACCTCCACATGTGTGCTGTGAGGTGTAAGCAAACACAAACACTCACACAAATAAACTATACATTTTTTTTCTTTTAATTTAAACATGGTTACCACAGTCTAGCAGTATCAAGGTCATGGCTATATGATAGAGAAGAAGGCATCAACATGGCTGTGGTAGTTTGAATGTAATTGCTCCCCTATAATCTCATAGGGAGTGGCACTATTAGGAGGTGTGGCTTTGTTGGAGTGGGTATGGTCTTTTTGTTAGTTTGTTCGTTGTTTTTTTGTTGTTGTTGTTGATGTTTTTCAAGACAGGGTTTCCTTCCGTGTTGCTTTGGTGCCTGTCCTGGATCTCGCTCTGTAGACCAGGCTGGCCTTGAACTCACAGAGATCCACCTGGCTCTGCCTCCCGGGTGCTGGGATTAAAGGCGTGAGCCACCACTGCCCAGCTGGAGTGGGTATGGTCTTATTGGAGGAAGAGTATCGCTGTGGGGGCAGGCTTTGAAGTTTCCTATGTTCAGGGTACTGCCCAGTGTCTCAATAGACTTCTGCTGCCTGAACGATGTAGGACTCTCAGCTACTTCTCTAGCACCAGGTCTGCCTGCATGCCACCATGATCCCAATGGACTGAACCTCTAAAACTATAAGTGAGCCCCCTCAGTTAAATGTTTTCCTTTATAAGATTGTGGTGTCTCTTCACGGCGAATAGAAGCCCTACCTAAGACGATGGCAGATAAAGGTTATTCCCTCTCTCTGACCTACCAAAGTTTCTATTTCTGCAGGCCCATTAAGCCGGATCTAGAGAGCCATGCATTCATCTCAAAATCAGAAAATGTCAGTTATCTGAGCTGCCTAATTTCTCAAGTTCAAGCCCTAATTGGAATTTCTAATAGGTGTCTACATCCTGCCGTACCTCTGACAGATGAACAAACAGCTACTTGGCCTCTGCTTCCAGGGCCTGGACAGACAGACAGCCTTTGAAAACAAACCTTCCCATTTCTGTCCCTCGCCACCATAGAAATGTCCATGCTGAGCCAACATCTGCACCCTGCAGTGCCACTGGGAACTAAGGAGGATGATTCTAACTTTAAAGCCCATCCTGAGACTCCCTCAGGTCACTCCATCACACCATCTTTATCTAAACTTTCCAAGGTGCCTTTTCCTTCACGAGAGTGCAGTACTAACTATTTCTCAAAGTGTAGGGCTCAAGCCTCTTATCCCTATAAAACTTAGGAGGCTGAAGCAGGAGAATGGCAAGTTCAAGGTCAGCTTGATCTCCACAGTGACTCTGAGACCAGCCAGGAACCTTAGGGAGACTCTGCCCAAACAAACAAACAAACAAACAAACAAAAACAGCCACCATCCATCCCCAAACCAAAACAATTGAAAGAGCCTGGTTTGTCATCCTGACTGGCAACTAACTCCCATGAGACAATTGTCCCATCAACAAAAGTGTCCAATCCCTCATAGGCGTAAGTGAAGCCAAAAATCAAATCTGGAGCTCGAACTAAAGTCCAAACTAAAAGCTCCATCTACCGCATGCATGCAGACTTCTGTGGGGACAATCAAGACATCCCTATGGCATCGTACCACTATTCCCAATCCCCCTTTGCCTCCCAGGTCAGTCTCCCTCCTTCCTTTCCCCCCAAGACCCCTCTGGCCCTCACATACCTTTCATAGAGCTCCTGGAAGTCCCAACACAGCCCCTTTGCAGTTAAGTTAAACTTGACTTCTGGGGACAAATAAGATGCCATCCTTGCACCTGAAATCCCGCTACACATTTTCCCTCCTTATATGACCTTCATCAACCACCCCACCCTGTGTTGGGGAATCTAAATGAGGGTCCTAGCTCCCCACAAGCCCAGGATGAGCTGCTGATTGCACTACCGAAGGGCAAAGCTCTGAGCCGGGCACGATGCTCCGGTAACACTGCCCGTAGCTCCAAGTGTGCCACCAAGAGAGGTATATTTTGAACTATTATTGGTCTCTGCTTTCCCCCCCATCCGCTTCTGTGTGGTGTATGTAAGTGGCATATGTGTGTCTCTGCACATGTATGTGTAGGGGTACACACACTCATATATGTGTTTGAAGAAGTCAGGGGAGGTTATGTCTTCCTCTATTCTTGGTTTCATTCCCTTGAGACAGGATTTCTCACTGACCCTGAGACCCCATGTCCTGGCTAGGCTGGCCAGCCAGAGCTCCCGGGATCCACTGTCTCTACTCCCAACCCTTGAGTTGTGGGCACGCATGGCCATGTTCACCTTTTATGTAAGCGCTGGGGATTTAAACTCAGGTCTTCATGCTTGCACAGTATGTCTTGGCTTTTGAGAAAGGAAATGGAGGCCCTGAGAGGTTAAATCACTTAATCAGTTGCCAAACTGACTAGCCAAGGCACAAATATACAACCGCAGGCAGCCTGACCGAGAGTCAACAAAATGGAAACTAGACTCTGAGTCCAGAGCAAGGTTGGGATCTGACTACATCCAGGCTTGTCCAGTGACTGGCACACAGATCACCCATAGTCTAGGTTCAGGGAATTAATTGCCATGATAGAAGTCTATAAAGGTCTATCTAGATGCATCACCTTCATGCAGCAAACACATTCCCTCACCACACTGTGTGTGTGTGTGTGTGTCTGTCTGTCTGTCTGTGTCTGCGTCTGTGTGTGTCTGCGATACATTACTTTCATTGTTTTGGTTGTTTTGTTTTTGTTAGGAGTGATCATGTGTACATGGAGGACCACCTCGGCTGTCACTTCTCAGGAGTCATCCATCTTATCTTTGGAGGATCTCTCACTGACCTGGAACTTGATGATTCTAGTAGGCTGGCTGCCCAGAGAGCCCCGAAGACCCTCCTGTCTCTGTCTTCCTGACACTGGGATTTTAAGCAAATGCCACCACATCTGGCTTTTTACGTGGGTGCTGGGATCAAATGTGGGCCCTTATCTTTTCAGGCAAGCACGTTATTGGCTGAGCTATTCCTAGTCCTGTTTGTTTTTTTTTTTTAGTCTTTTGAGACAGGGTCTGTCTTAGCTTGGGCTCCTATTGCTGCAATGAAGCACCATGACCAAAAGGAATTGGGGAGAAACGGTTTATTTGGCTTACACTTCCACACTGTAATCCATCATTGAAGGACACCAGGACAGGGACTCAAACAGGGCAGGAACCTGAAGGCAGGAGCTGATGCAGAGGCCATAGAGAGGTGCTGCTTACTGGCTTGCTTCCCATGGCTTACTTGGCCTGCTTTCTATAGAACCCAGGACCACTAGCCCACGCATGGCCCCACCCACAATGGGCTCGGCCCTCCCCACATCAAACACTAATTAAGAAAATTCCCTACAGGCTTGCCTACAGCCTGATGTTATGGAGACATTTTCTTAATTAAGGTTCCCTCCTCTCAGAAGACTTTAGCTTGTGTCAAGTTGATATGAAACTACCCAGCACAGGGTCTCAGATGGCCTACTTGAACTCTTGATTCTCCTGTCTCTACCTCCCTGGGATGGCAGGTCCGTGGGCTTCACTAAGCTTGGTTGAGAAGCACTATTCTTGCTGTGTCATGGGCTAAATCTCCTTTGGCTAAGCTGGGCTGAGAACCTAACCTCAATTTGTAATACTGTCTCGATGAGAAAACTCTTTCAACTTCTAAATGCCCTCTATAAAAATAAACTTCACTCCTAAATGGAGGTCTCAATTAGCAGATCCCTTCATTAGGGTGCTGTTTACCTTGGCATCGCTAATCAGTCCCCCACACACTGAAAGGGCTCTTGTCTGATTGTCTTGTCACCTCAGAAAGGACGCCTGATTTTCAGAGGAATGTGTGAATTGAACGCCCTGCACTTTTCTGTCTTTCTTTCTTTCTTTTTTTTCTCCAAAGGCTTCCTTTCCTTAGAGACTTCTGGCAAATCAGTAGTTTGCTGGGAGGCTTAAGGTCTCACTTAACTGAGAAGTGATTGCCCCAGTTAATGACTCCATAGCTCTCAGAGTTTACAACTTACAGAGTCCCTCATTTTCCAGATGAGCAAGCCAGGGTCTAGAGAGAGAGGAAATGGCTTGTTCAGAGGGACACGATGCAAATTTAAACTACAGTGAGATCTTAAGGGCCTTACCTCCAACTTAACTCTTGTATCAGGGCAGGGTGGGATGGGGTGAGGGGTGAGGCCTGTCCTGTTCCATAACCCTCTGGGGTAAAAGCACCTTCTCTACCATCCCTGATTGTGAACCCAGGCTCAGCTTATCAGACCCCAGAAACACAACATATTCTTTTTTGGTTTTTGTTTTGTTTTTGAAACAAGATCACACGTAATCCAAGCTGGCCTTGAACTTGATATGTAGCCCAGGATAACCCTGAACTTTCTGACTCTTGTGACTCTCTCTCCTCAGTGATGGGATTACAGGTGTGACTACAATGTCTAGTTTATGTTGTGCTAGGAATTGAACCCAGGGCTTCCTGCATACTAGGGTGAGCACTCTACCAACTGAGCTACAGTCTTGCTGCAGAGGCTGACCACCAATGGGAATGGGTATGAAGAAAAACACATAATGCTTCCTTCTCAACCTGAAAGAGGCGTGTGTGTGTGTGTGTGTGTGTGTGTGTGTGTGTGTGTGTGTGTGTGTGTTTGACACACATACACACACCACCACCACCACCACCACCACCACCACCACCACCACCACCAACTCTAGCTTCCCACCATCTCTAAAAGCTCAGCTTCTCAATTCTAACACACACATCAGCACTGGTCTTTCAGAATAATCTTGCTGGAATTAAACATCTACCATGACAAGCCTTAGTTCTAAGCCCAGGGTCACTCTCAGCATATATCAAGTAGGATCAAAACACCAACTAGTTGGGCCTGTACAGCCTTCCCAAATTGACTCCAGTCTACCTATTCACCTGACATTGTCTATCTATTCACCTAACATTGTCTATTCACTTAACACTGTCTACCTATTCACCTAACACGGTCTACCTATTCACCCTAAAATTGTCTACCCATTCACCCTAACATTGCCTACCCATTCACCTAACACCGCCCAAGTTTTCAGTTCAAGCCCTGTATCAAATGCAGCCTATCCAGTGTACTGGGCTCATCTTCAACTGCACATCTTTGTAGTACCCCCTGCAGAAAATACCAGGAATTATATAACAGATTTCCTCAGAAGTGTTTCACAGACCACAGATGCTGTGGAAGATTCTTTGGGGAAAACAAGTTTGCCATGGCACAATGTTTAAGAGCACTTGCTACTCTTCCAGAGGACCCAGGTTCAGTTCTCCAGCACCCACGTGGCAGCTTGCTCCCTGTAATTCCAGTTCCAGGGAATCTGATGCCCTCTTCTGGCTTCCATGGGTGCTGCATGCATGTGGTGCACATACACATACACATACAGGCAAAACTCATACACATAAATGATTCTTTTAAAATTTTTGTGATCCAGGCAGTGGTGGCACACACCTTTAATCTCAGCACTCAGGAGGCAGAGGCAGGTGGATCTCTGTGAGTTCGAGGCCAGCCTGGTCTACAGAGTGAGTTCCAGGACAGCCAGATCTACATAGAGAAACCCTTTCTAAAAAAAGCTTGTGATAGGTTCATATAATTCTGAAAAATTCTCATGTTGGAATTCTTCCTTAGAGAATGAAACCTGACTGTTGTCCATGTATTAAAGGCTTTGAGAGCCTAGTAACCAAAAATCATTTAATGTTATTCCAGTCATGTGCGATGTGACCGGCCGCCTCACACTCCCGCCACCGCGTCTTTCCTGCCATGCTGGACTCCACCCTCAACCTGTGAGTTCCTTCCTTCAGCTGCTCTTCTCGGTATTTTCTCACAGCCAGGAGAAAGCTAACTAGTACAATGCCACTCATGTTCTTTCTGGCATTCTGCTGATGGCACCCTAGAAGTGCCCTGTACTGAGAGGCACCTCTCTTTACCGATACGTTTCTCCCCAACAGGGAAGGTCACCATCTCCATGCATACTTGTGCACTGACCCACATCTTCATGGCCTGGCATACATGCTTGGCTGGTCATGACCTTAATCTTAAAACCACATGAGACGCTGGAGATGCAGCTCAGTGGGTAGAGCGCCCCCCCCCCCCCCCAGCGTGCACAAGGCACTCAGGAGATGTCAGCAGTTAAAAGTCATCTGTGGCTACCTAGGGCATTCTAGGCCAACCTGGGCTACATGTTTTGAGGGTCTATGTTCCCCGTCTCTATGTGTGGCCTGCCCCTGTGTCCATGCTTACAGAACCACCCCACTTCCACACCTGCAGGCCCTTTTCTAACACTCTGATTAGCTGCTGTCCCCGGGCCGTTTCCTATTTAAGACACCCAACAAGCCTAAGGGTAAGAGGGTCAGGTCTCTCGTGACCCTTTTGTGTGGGCTTTTGTTTGCGGGATCAAAGTCTAAGCTTGTGACTGTGGCTTCATTCTTTTTCCCATCTGAGAAAGGGAGACAGGCGCATGCCAGACGCTTCTCCTCGAGTGTGTTTTAACCGAGAGGAACCTTGTCAGGCCTCCCATCATCCCCGCCTCCTGCTGGCCCCCTCCAGTCCAAATAGGCCTGTTCTTTGTTCCACAAAGCAAACAGCCAGTTCCGCCTGCCAGGGCAGACAAGGTGAACACACACACACACACACACACACACACACACACACACACACACACACACACACGAGCAAACAGAGAGGCCTCTTGCCAAGGCCATGCTGTCACCGGTGCCCTTTGTTTCAAGTTACCAGATGCGCCAGGCACCCATAGGGCATTGCCAGATGATCCTTAGGCCTGCACTGGCTGCAAAAAATCACTTCTAAGCCTTCCGGTTCCAGTGTCACCCCCACACCAGCAAACACAGCGGGATGCGGGCCTGAGGGGAGGCAGAGGGCGTCACAGGACTCCCCATTCTAGGGGCTGGGTGTGCTGTTTTGTTCGGTTTGCCGAGTCCCGGGGATGTACACCCCACTCCCCCAATCCTCTCAGACCTGAGAAGCATGCAAGTTACGGAGAGCAGCTGTGGGTGGCCCTCGCTCTTCCTCCTCTCTGATCTCCGGGGCAGCTACCTATGTATGACTACAGAGGCAGGCACATGCTGCCAGACAGCATTCTGCTTGCATGCAGAGATGTGCCAGAGTAAGTGTGTGTGTATGCACACATGTGAACGTGTGTGTGTCAATGTGGAGGCCAGAAGACAGGCTCAGTGTTTTATCTCAGACACCATCCACCTTTGTTTTTAAAGACGGGCCCTCTTGCTGGCCTGGAAGTCATCACGTAGCTAGGCTGACTGGCCAGTGAGCCCCAGGGACCGCCCTGTTCCCACCTCCCAACTCTGGGTTTACAGGAATGCTTCACACACCATATCTTTTTGTTTGTTTGTTTGTTTGGTGGGTTCTCAGTTTTAAACTCAGCGAGCATTTCTGTCTGATCTATCTCCCCAGCTTGCCAACCATCTTGAATGTACCACCCTGCTTTTTATCCTAAGGGAAGCCTGGTGGGTTGGGCTCTGTTAGATTCCTAAGGGAAGCCTGCTGGGGTGGGCTCTGTTAGATTCCTAAGGGAAGCCTGGTGGGGTGGGCGCTGTTAGATTCCTAAGGGAAGCCTGGTGGGGTGGGCTCTGTTAGATTCCTTATCAGGAAAGTGGCAATCCCAAGCGCTCTGCTTCAAATCAGATAGCCAGGCTTCAGGCCGTGTCTACTCTGCCACAGAGCGCAGGCCTCTTGTCCGCTGTGACTCCAAATCCACTGCAACACTAAATTCCGGGCCGATTACACAAGACAACTGGCCCCTTTCTTGAAGGCTGTTAACAATTCTTTTCTGTAACAGACTTGGGCTAAAGGAAAAACGCCCTGCTCCCCCTAACTATCAGGCCAAGCACAGCTCCCAATCTCTGATACACGTAACTGTTAATAACTGTAATGGCTTCCTTGGAAAGAGTCACATTTGGGCTTCAAGACTTGACAAAGAGAAAAAGAGAAAGCTGTCCGGGTTTTGTTTTTATTGAATGTGCTTGCTGCTTTCTGAGCCCGTCCCAATGCTCTCGGTGACAGCTTTCTTCCTGGGCTCTTCCTCTGTTTATCTTATCATTGCTCCCCAGAGTTCAGGAGGCTGCGCTCCACAGTCCTCCTGGCTATCAGTTCTGCTTTAAGAAGCAATGCTTATCTGCCCTGCTAAGACATTCCTGGACTTCTGGGGGGTGGGGGGAGCCTTCGTTTTCCTCATCAATTAGTCCCTTAATGTGTTTCCAAAAAGTTATGCTTTCATATGAAAATGGATGCTTTCCAATTCCCCCAATCCACATGGCATCCTAGATTGAAATGGGTATAGGGCAGTGTTTTAGAGTTTCTATTGCTGCGATAAAACACTATGAGCAAGTTGGGGAGGAAAGGGTTTATTCGGCTTACACTTCCACATTGTAGTCCATCACTGAAGGAAGTCAGGACAGCAACTCAAACAGAGCAGGAACCTGGAGGCAGGAGCTGATGCAGAGGCCATGGAGAAGGGCTGCTTGCTGGCTTGCTCAGCCTGCTTTCTTACAGAATCCAGGACCACCAGCTCAGGGATGGCACCACCCACAACAGGCTCAGCCCTCCCTCATCGATCACTAATTTAAAAAAATGCCCTACAGCCAAATCTTATGAAGCCATTTTCTCAGTTGAGGTTCCCTCCTTTCAGATGACTCTAGTTTGTGTCAAGTTGACATAAAACTATCCAGCACAGACGGTAACATTTCATCGCGGGCCGTCTTCATCAATCCTGGGAATGTATGCTGACCATTACCCAAATCCCGGCAAATACCTCCCAGGATGAGGGAAGTGGTCCGGTGCTTTCTCAGGCTTTAGTTTGGGGTTGATGTTGTTACTTTTGTGGAACTGGGACTTGAACTAGTGGCCTCACACGTGCTAGGTAAGTGCTCGACCACTGAGTGACAGCCCTCGCCCCTTCTTGGGGTTTTTAACCACGTCCCTCAGCAGTTCACCCTCACCACGAAAAGCCCGAGAAGGGAAGGGTGGCTTGTGCTTTTGTATTTTCCTGGACAGAGTCCTGGGGTGACCACGTCTTCCTTCCCCCCTTTCTCTCTCCTGGGATGCTCGCTGGGTCAAACAGGTGAAGGAAGGCTGTGTTTTTGAGTCATCACAGATATGAAACCAGAAGTTCAGGTTTTACAAGAGGTTGGACATGAAAGAAACAAGCCTGAGAAATTCAACCCAGAAGGGACACCTTTCCCACAGGAGAGGTCGGAGCACCCTGGAGGGGGGAGGCGTGGCAGTGGCTTCTCAGTCACTGCATCTCCCAGTCCCTGGGGAAGCTGGTGATGACACCAGCCCTGACTGGAAGGTCTGGTGGCAAACGGCCAGCCGGAGAAGCAAGGAAGAGATGAGACCATGTAAGTGCTGACAGCTGCTGGGAGTCAGACACGCAAGTTGTTTCGTGGATGGAGCAGGAGACTCTTCCTACAGAAACTACTGGAAACGTTCCTGGCTTAAGGACCCAGAGGAACCGGCTGGATCGCATGAAGCTGCTTCTCCACCCTCCAGGGCCTCTGGAAGGAAATGAAATCTATGGAAGGAAGACTTGCCTTCCAGCCATGCTGAGAAGGAATGGCAGCTGTTGCCACACTAAGAACGGGTGTTAAGGCCCTAAAGAAGCAAAGGAAAGCTGTGGCATGCAGAGACGGGCAAGAGCTACCTTCTGGCTTTACGTTTAGCATTTTATAGGAAGCACATGGAGCTATTCCGAGGGGTGGCAAACACGCCAGGGTCTGAGCTCATGCCTAGACAACTCAAGTTTCCAGGGAACACCCTTGGCCAAGATCTGTGGGGTGGGATGATGCCAGCTGAACACTGTGCGCCATCGCACGTGGCTGGAGTTCAGGAATGAGGAGGGGTGCGTGGGCCAGTTGTAATGGAATGGAAAATGCAAGACACCCGCTTGCAGTTAGCCTAGGATGAAGAAAGAGAACCACTTAACCTAGAAGAGAAAGAACAGAAAGTCCACAGGAGTATGTCCTCTCCCCAAATAAAATCCGCCCCCCACTTCATGCCTTTGCATGACCTGTTCCCATTTTAATGGCCTAATGACACAGGAATGGTACAGTCTCAGAGACTCACAGTGGGGAGGAGGGAGATGCTGATTCCAGGTACAGAGGGCAAGAAGCAAGCAAGGACAGCGGCAGAGATGGGCTCCTTCACACCCAGGGATTTAAGAGGACTGTAGTAGGGCCTAGAGACCAGAAGAAGGGAGAGAGATTCCCACACCTCTGTTCACTGTGAAGAAGGCTTCCCGGGCCCCACTCACCACCTCCATGGCCTTCACACACTATCCAGTTACAAATACTCGTTGGATGGCTACGCCTTCCAAACAACGTGTCTCTAGATGAGTCTGTAAATGTGCCATTTTGAAATGGAAAGAGCACAGACATGTGGGAATGATGGGCTCTGGAACCTCCACCCTGGCTTTGGAGAGTTGGATTTGGACGTGCCAGTCAGGGTTTGCACACAGCTCTAAGTGAGGGTGTTCACCCCACATCCCAATGACTGCAGGCTGCAACGGTGGCGCGTGACTCCGTCCCCTGCCCAGACACATGGGAGAGAAGTCTAGGTCTCCATTAGCTTCTTACTTGGACAGATGAGATGCATGTAGTTGGAGCTCGGTCGATAGCAGCCATCTGCCGAACGCCCCTGGGAATTTACCAAGTACCGACCACAAGCACGGCCACTGGAACAAAGACCAGGATTGAAGATCATGGCACCCCATTAAATGCACTAAGTGGTACCTTAGAGGAGTCTAAAGCCTGGCAGCATGCTTGTTTATGCACACAAATGCTCCTGCCAGAGAGAGAGGCTTAAAGTTCCCTTCCGAATTGTGCGCGACTATGGTTCTCAGACTGTATTTAACCCCTGAAAACATGAGAAAGGCAGACATGGTTCAGTGGGTAAAGGCACTTGCCACTGAGCCTGATGGGCAGAGTGCGATTCCCGAGACCCACCTGGGAGAGGAAAACACCAGCCCCTACAAAGTGCTGATTTGCACTCTGATCTCCACATGTATGCTGTGGCATGTGCACACACATATATACATACACACATATACACACTAAATAAGTTTCATGTAATAAGTTTTTAAGAAAAACAGCAGGTGTCTCTCCTCTTGTTTGGTTTAACGTGTAGATTTTTAAATCCACGTTCCACCCTCCGGGATCATTTGGAATCTTGGTGTGCCGTTTCATATTTGGTCTGTCTCCACCTGCTGGGACACCTGCAGCCTTGATGAGTCTGCTCTCTATATCTTTCTGTCATGAGAAACAAGTTACCAGGACAGGACCCAGTGTCCAGTCACACATCACAGCAAAGTTCTGTCCACAGCTGTCCGTACCTCCAACTCGTCCCCTAGCAGCTCTGCCAGAGAAGGAAAGCACAATGTGAGCAGTTCTCAACAGGCTCAACAGGCTGACGTTTGTGGACCGTCTGTTCTTCGGCTCTCACTTGAATGACTTATATTTTAAAAGAAAGAATAGTACGATACAGAATGCTGTCACTTCTAATATCACAATACACTTGAGATCACGAGCTTATCATTAAACACATTAGACTGAGGCCTGGGGAGATGGTTTGGTCGGCAGAGCACTAGCTGCATGAGCGTGAGGACCTGAGTTCAGATCCCCAACACCCACATAGAAAAAGCCAGGAGCGATGGGGCGCCTCTGTAATCCCAGGGACAGGAGGAGCCTAGCCAGCCGGTGAGACCCTGTCTCACAAAATAATGGGGAGGGGCTGGAGACATGGCTCAGCAGTGGAGAGCATTCCCCCAGAGGAGCCCACAGTTAGGTAGCTCACAACCACCAGTTCCAGCAGATCCAACTCTTTCTGGCTTCAGTGGGCACCTACATGTGGTGGGCACAAACTTACACACACACATGCTACACTTAAAAAATCCCTTTTTAATAAAGTAAGAAAGCATTACTTCTGGTCTCATACATTTATCCCCCCTGCCTTGCTAATCATGTCAAATCTGACTTCAGACACAACATTCAGAACTCGGGACTAACTCCCGTGTGTCAGATGTGGAAGTGAAACAGCTGTGTACTCAGCAGCAGCTCATCTCTCTGGGACGGCCATCTGCTCTCCTCTGGGGACGTGTGTGCCTCAAGCACACGCCAACGACATGGGATCCCAGCATCTTCCTGAACTCTCTCTGCTCGTAGGGACTCACACTCTCATACCAAAACGAGAATTGGGTGTATTTCTAAACTTACAGTGCTTTCTTGGAGTAAATGGTTTGAATTTGGCTTTTGTTTGTCTCTAAACAAGAGAAGCCATAACCATGATTTCTGTTTCACTGGGGCTGCCAGGAGCGATGCTCATTTCTAGATACCTTCAGGATCTTTGGACTAATGGCTGTGCTATATTTTGTCTTCGCTAGACTACAGGTTGAGTCTATTACAATTTGTTTTCCAAGATCTTTCGTAATTATACATGTTTTTATTGCAACACATGTTTTTGTGAGTAGCTTCAGATCCAACCTATTAAAAACGCCAATGTACTAAACAAAGTCATAAAATCTATCCCCCGAAATGGGAACTGACATTCCTTGCTCTCCACACGGTACTGTCTGATGGGACTGTGGTGTCATTCTGAAATATATGTGACATGTGGAGGAACGATCCAGTCAGAGCACCTCATCTTTTCAATCTCATTTTCTGAGGCGGTGGGGTTAGATGAGAGTCTCCCACTGTCCCCATGCAGAGGACGCCATGTTCACTGAAGGTCTTTAGGTCCGTCTTCATGGATCTAAGGAACCCAAGGGTTAGCTAGGAACTGTACTCTCTAAATTAGCCCCCATTAAGTAAGAATTCCAAAGACTGGAAGCTTCTCATGAGGTTAGAGACACCAGGAAGCACACAGTGGAAAGCAGAGAAGGGAGAAGCTGGTCCAAATCCCACTCCGGGGCAGACAGTTTTATGGCACTGTTGCTGGCATCATTTCACGGCGGGCTTCCTGCAGACAGAGTAGGCATCTCCCTCTTTTACCACATCAAGGAATTCAGTTTAGTCGATTTGATGTTTCTATAACCAAATACTAGAGGCTAGATGCTTTTTAAAGGAAAGGGTGGCTTAGCTCACATCTGACTTTCTGCATCCAGGACTGCCTCGTAAGCCTTGGCTTCTGATGGCCTCACGGAAGACAGGATCACATGGAAGGAGCATGTGCAAGGGAGATAGAAGACCCCAGAGCCAGAGAGAAAGCCAGGGGCTGGGGAGGGGCCGGGCTCTTCTTCAGGACCGTTCAACTGTTGCCCGTGCCCACTGGGGACGGCCAAACTGAAGCTCCAGCCCAGACCCTCTCCGATTCTCGGTGCCCATCCTTAGTGTCCTCTCAAACTCCACACCCTCAATATGGACAAAACGGAAATCACCATCACCCCACTGCCCCATGGCTGGCCTCTGCAATCACCCAGTGGAAAAGATAAAGGTGACACCTAGGACATCACAGCAACTTCAGCTAGAAGACCACAGTGGTGAGGAGAGAGACAGGAAAGAGTGGACAGATATGCCGGAGACAAAATCAACCAGGCTTCTTATCCGAAGAGCCCCAGTCCTGGCTTTTTTTTTTTTTTTTTTTTTTTTTTTTTGAGACAAGGTCTCTCTATGTAGCCCTGGCTGTCCTACAGTTCTCTATGTAGACCAGGCTGGCTCTGAACTCACAGATATTATTCACCTGCCTCTGCCTTCTGAAGGCTGGGATTAAAGGCGTGCACCACCACACCAAGGCTGTCCTGTCTGTCTTACGAAAGCTCGCGCTCCACCTCAGTCGGTTCCTTCTTCCTTTTGGTCCGCAGAATCCTCCCCACCTCCTGGACTGCTGTCATTCTTATGGTCATTCAGAGAAACAAAGTCACTGGACCCTAAAATTGCTTTACCTGTTTCTGACAGATAACTTAACATTAAATGAGGCCAAATTATTTGGCTGAACCTGTTAGCCTGAGCCCTGGGGTAGCTGAAGGAGCCCTGGGGTAGCTGAAGGAGCCCTGGGGTAGCTGAAGGAGCCCTGGGGTAGCTGAAGGAGCCCTGGGGTAGCTGAAGGAGCCCAGGCCTGATTCAGAGCAGGAGGTAGACGGCTGATTCCGGGAGGTCACCACCTCAGTTGTCTGAGTCACCCAGGGCTCTGGTTCTGACTCTCCTTATTGCATCCAGTCCCCTGACTCAGCTGCTCATGAATTCCTGAATTCTTAACCCTCCTGGCTCTGACCTACTTTGCAAACTTCCTTTGGCAGATCTTCAATTTTTTTCCTTTTTTTCTTTTCTTTTCTTTTTTTTTCTCTAGAAGGCAAAACCTAGACTATAAGGCGTGCTCAATGAACCTGGGGCAACAGGAGCTCACAGGTGGCTAAACTCGTAAATGACCTCTGCACACACTTAATGACTGAAGGGCACGGGGACATTTTACATGTTCATCTGAAAAGATCCTTTATATATTGGGAGGGAGGGGAAATATATCACCAAAATATGAACTGTTTTTTCCACCTTAGGTGCTCACACATTGAAAAGTTTGTTTTAGATAGGGTTGTTCCTTTTGTAATTCTTTTCTCAGTTTTTTTTTTTTTAAATAAAGCGATATAAGACAGAAAATTGCCCAAATTACAAGTTCAGTAGGAAACTCTCATCAGCAAATATGACACTTCACATATTTCCAACCAATTTCTTTTGTCGTGAAATATAACTGGATTGATAAAGCAAAGAAAGGGTGCACCCCACTTTCTATGTGGAGCACTGAGGCTGGGGATAGCGAAAGATCACCTGTCCAGCCCGTAACGACATCTCTGCCACGTGGAGAAAAAGAAAATCCCTATCTCCATCACTGACGTACACCCACAGTTAGTGCTTTTTAAATCCCTCTTTAGCAAAATCCACATTGTTTTCAAGAGCTCAGGAAATCTGAACCAACATAAACTAAATGCTGAACAGTAAAACAAATCTCAACAAATGTTTTTTTAAAAATTGAAGCCATGTGTTCTTTAGCCAAAATATAACCAGACTAGAAACAGTAAAACACACTCAAGCATTCAGAAATTATTTCTTCAGGTGCTGGGAACTGGGAACTGCAGATGACAGAGAACAGGTGACACCTGTCTTTCTGGGTCTAGGTTACCTCACTCAATCTGATCTTTTTTCTAGTTCCATCCATCTATCTGCAAAGTTCCTGATTTTGTTTTTCTTTACAGCTGAATAGTATTCCACAGTGTACAGAAGGCATGTTTTCATTCATTCATCTGTTGAAGGGCAGTTAAGTTGCTCCCATCTCCTAGCTATTGTGAATAAAGCAATTATGAACACGACCAAGCATGCGTCTGTGGAGTAGGACGTGAGTTCTTTGGGCAAATACCAGGGAACAGTATAGCTAGGCCACACCACAGATTTATTTCTGGCTCTTTTAGAATTCTCCACACTGATTTCCAGAGCAGCTGGGCCAGTTTGCATTGATACTAACAATGAATGAGGGTCTCCACATCCTCCTCAGCACCTGCCGACAATTGTTTTCGTGGCTATTCTGACTGGAGTACGATGAAATCTCAAAGCAGTTAATATGCCTTTCCGTAACTACGCAGGATGTTGAACACTTTTTCAGCTACTTCTCAGCCATTGTTATTTGTTCTTTTGAGAACTCTCAGAGTAACTCAAGGGTCAAGCGGCAGATGCCTCATGGAAAAGATTTTAAATACACCTACCTGAGTGAAAATTAATATGTATAGTACTAACTCTATCAGTTATGTGAAAAGATAAAGTAACCAGAATTTCAAGGGAAAATAAAATAGAAGGAATACATCTACCAGAATGAAGACATTAGTAACCAGGACTATGGCATCTGCATGTGAATGAAACAGATCAGAGAACCCAGAGACAGGTCCACACAACAAATGCACTGCCCAGCTCATTGGGACAAATGTTCTAAAGCACTCAATATCAGAAGAATAAATAGCTTTTCAGTATGTAGTGCCGGGGGAATTAGAAGTCCATAGCAAAACCCACGAACTTTTACCTTGTATCAAATTCAACTCAAAATGAACCATGAACTTTATACGTATGTGTGCCACGTTATGTGCATGCAGGTAGCTGCAGAGGCCAGACAGCATCCGGTCCCCTGGAGCTGGAGTTGCTGGCCGTGGGGAGCTGATGTGGGTGCTGAAAACAAACTCCTCCAGAACAAGTGCTCTTAATCCCCTCCAGCTGCGCCATCTCTCCAGCCCCCCCCCCCCCCGCAACTGGAATGTAAATGTAAGAAGAAAAATCTTTGGGATATAAGTCAATATAATAAGAGTTCCTAAAGGACACCAACATCACAATATAGAAAGCGAAATTAATAAGTTATACTCTGCACCATTTCACTCTTCAAAGACACTTAAGGGGAAAAAAAAGCAAACTGTTGGCCGGGGAAAACATTTGTAAGCCAAGGGCGGGGTTTGCTCTACTTAATTTCCTTGATGTCTTTCTAATGGTTTCTCCTCAAATTCCTGCCCTATGTCTAGAAGTCATAGCCACAAGACACTGAACCAGTGGTTCTCAACCCGTGGGTCATGACCCCTTTGGCAACTCCCTCTCCAAAAATATTTACATTACATTTCATAACAGTGGCAAAATTACAGCTAGGAAGTAGCATAGCAACGTTTATGGTGGGTGTCACCACAGCATGGGGAGCTGTATTAAAGGGTCGCAGTATGAGGAAGGTTGAGAACCACTACATTAGACCAAAGCCCTTTTCTCCATAGGCCGATGAACAGTGTGTTTAATGTCATAGATAGAGAGACTTTTAAAATGAGAACCACAAAGACCACCCCTCTGAGGTGGCAAAGATTCACTTGTCCTCTTCTAGGCCCTCACACTTGGTGCTCTCCTTTAAAAGCCTTTACCCAGTAACAGCGCACTTCCAATCTCTTAACAGAACAAACCCTGCCCGTCAAAGCTCTCCAGCGTCTCTGAAGAAGTCCCAGCTGGCAGGCCGTGACCTTATGCCTTCCTTACTTTCCATCTTTGCTGGCCTCTTGCACCTTTCCGGGGCATCTTTTTGTCCCTGGCTCTCTAGGTATTTGGCTCCAACCCCAGACTCCTGTCTTTTACCTCCCAGTACTACCAGCTTTCGAGCTGGCTATCAGCCTCCATCCCCTCTGCCCTCTCCTCCTCCTGCCTCCAACTACCTCACCACTCCCGTCAGAGCCAACTGCTCCCATCCGGCCTACCCACTTCTTTTCCTAGGTTCACGTATGTGTGCCCTTGTGTTTGTGTGTGTGTGGCTGCACACGCAGGCGCACCTCAGGATGATGTCGAGAATCTTCCTGGCCAGCTCTGTGCCTCCCTCAGTAACCCAGGTGTCTCAGTTGAACACAGAACACACAGCTCTGGCACCAACTAATCTCGCTAGCCAGCTTGCTCCTCTGGGAACTGCCCCCCCCCCCCCGCCCCCCGTCTCCTTTCAAGGCTGGAGTTACATACAGACCCCCACGCCCACCCAGCATTTGGAGGGTTCTGGGGATCTGAACACTGGTCCTCATGCTATGTGGCAAAGCCTTGAGCCACTGAGCCAGTTCCCCAGCCCTCCCCACCTATTTCTGATGCTGCTCCTGCCACGGAGGTCTGTTCGATCGCAGGCGCCTCCCTTCCAGCTCCGTCTTCCTCTTCCACGTCTCCCCTTTTCTGGCTCACTCTCTTCCACTGCCTTCCATGGCAGCCTCTCGTCTTGGGCTAACTGCCTGCTCCCTAAGCACATGTGCGTATACGGAGTATGTACACACTGGCTAGATGAAAGTCTCAGTTGGTATACCAGAAAAAGCAACAGAATGGGGAAACACTCTCTTGGAGCCCGAGGAAATGAGGCAGCTATGGTGTTTGGGGGCTCTCACAGAGCACTAACTGTTCCTATTTCTGAGATAAGTAAGTGTGACCCCAACAGGTTAACTCAAGTGACTTTCTACTTACTTACTAAGGGAAGGTCACCAAGCACCCTATAACACAGCAGTCCGAGCCCACATCACACCGTGGGTGGAGATTGCCCTGGAGCTGAAGGCATTTCAGAGAAAGGGGTGGATGATGTCTATAATGAAAGGGTCACTTCCAACCAACGTACCTTCTGGAAAGAGTGGCTCTGTGGACATTACCCAGGGAGGGTTAGCGCTTACACTCCAGGTAAACATTCGGAACTGCTCAGAAGTAAAGGATTCGATGCGTAGGGAGTGTAGCTCAGCTGAGAGAGGGCTCGCCTGACATCCCCACACGGAAGTGCCCGGATCAGGCAGGCCACCTGCAATTCCAGCTTCAGAAAGCAGAGGCAGGGCATCCCAAGAGCAAGCTGTCTAGTGCGACTAGCTCTGAGTTTGATTGAGATACCCTGTTTCAACAAATACCGTGGAAAAGTGCTCGAGGATGATTCCAGACATCAGCCTCGGGTCTCACACGCTTGCACACATACCCACCTCTACACCCACATACCACATACACCATACACATGTGTGTCCTGGGTTCAATTCTCAGCCCAGCATGTCTATAGTGTCTATAATCAGAGCTCACAGAAAGTGGAGGCGGAAGATCAGAGGTTCAAGGTCATACTCGGCTCCAAGGTTATACTCAATGAGTTAGAGGCAAGCTAGGGAGGAACAGAGACACAGGGACAGAGACAGAGGGAGGGAAGGGAGAGAGAAGAGGAAATGAAAGGGAAAGATGTATTTAAAAATAATGGGGCCACCGGGACAAAGGAGCCTTGTTGCCTGTACGTCCCGATCCAAATGCTATTATCCCGCCCTTCATATAGGATGTCTTTACCACTGTGCCCCTGTCCTCCTGCCTTGGGGAGCAGCTCCATGTCAGCTAGGCTCTGAGCTTGTGTGACATCTCTGGACATTAGACACAATGAGGAAACCACTCCGACGCCAGATGCAAACAGGACCGGATGGCTATATAAAAGCGTCCAATGTAAACTCAGGGCATTAACAAGAAGTTCTCGCTGGGCCAGTGTGATGTTAGTTAAACACCAGGCCAGACTCCCAGATTCTACCAGCATTTCTCAAGGTCATCACCAGCGGCCACAGTGGGCAGGAGTAAATCATTAACTCTGGATCTCCACCGAGCCAGACTCCGGCCACGGAGCTCCCTGCCTGCCTGCTCTGGTTCCTGTCTCATCCAGGAAGGGCAACATCCACAGTGACGGCGCTTACTTCCAGGGGGACTAAGTCAGATGTAGGAGCAGCATGGTGGGGTGGGGCCTGGAGGACACCAGATAGCAGGATGGGAAGAAGAAAGAGCAGAGGATGGGGCAGGGACTCAACGTTCTGGGGTCTCGGGGACCGAGTATCACAAGGGAATGGAACCCTCTCAGCCAAGGTCATGCATGGGCTTAGAGAACTGGAGGAAAGCTGTCTAGACCAGGTTGGAGTCCTTGCAGACTGGAGAGCAGGTGAAGGCTCCAAGCATACGATTCCTTCAAATGGGACCCAGGCTACACTTAAGTTCAAGGTCATGTTTATAAACCTTCCTGCCTCAGAAGACTTTCCTATGTGGGCTTTACTGAATCAGTCCACTGCCAGTTTCCAGAGCCTTGCTTCTTGCTACAAAGAATGGACTCAGTGTTCCCATCTCACCTCGCCACCTCTTGGCCTTCCTTACACTGTCCGCTCCCCAGTAATGCCTGCTCAAGTAGATGTCTCCAGGTTCTTGGACAACCTGGGGTGGGAAAGACCAGGGCTTAATGTCCTTCCCTATCCAGATGTGCTCAGACCCTCTCCACTGCCACCTCTGCTGGTCCTGTCCTCTGTTTGACTTCTTTATACTCCGTTCTGTAGAAAGAGAGTCTTTGAAGGAAATCCAGGCGCTTTCCTCCCGCGAAGTGTAAACGGACTCAGAGTTTCCCTAAACCCAGACACAGCCAGGATTTCTTCCCTCTAGACCACACACTTGAGAAACATGGACAGAAATCTACCAAATAAAATAAAGGAAGGGAAATGTTCAAAGGCAAAAATATGTGTAGCTGGCCCTGTTCTCCACAGCATCTGTCTCCCCAGGGAAAAGGCCCATCCACAGCTCTGGAATTTCCGGAGGAAAGGAACACTCCCCTGGCCTTCCCACTCCCACTCACTGGCCGACTGCAAGGCCCAACTTAACTTTATCTGCTGCTCTGGAAGCTTCTGTAATCCTCTTGGGAAACTGAGGCAGAGCAGAAAAACAGAGGAAATTCGGCGAGCCTGAGAAGAGATGGTAGCCCTGATTGGACCAAGAATCCAACCATAGAACAACCATGGAAGGCCTTTCCCCCTTCCCAGGTGTACAGCTGCAGGCTTTGAAGATGCTCACCCGAATCCCCTTTATGAGGCAAGAGTGTGCACTAAACCCCTTGGGCAACGCCGGCGGCCCTGGTTTCACCTCATCAGGCTATAATTCCATGCAACTCGTCTCCAGAGCCACCTCACTTACCTCAATCATCAAAAGTGAAAGATCAGCCCCAGGGGTGAGCCTCCTCCTACTACCTTGCTAAAGGGTTGTGGTGCAAAAAGAAAAAAAAAAAACCACCTCCTAAACTCCAACGCTGAAACCACAGACGAGCGAAGCTCTCAGACCTTATCAGAGACGTCTCTCTGCATGGTGCACAGATACAGGAATGCACAACTGGTCAGAGTGCAGAGAAGACGTGTCTGTGGAATGCTCAGCCACAAACTGGACGATGATAGCACTCCCTCCCTAGGCTCAGGGGCCATCGTGGAAGAGGTGTGGGAAGATGGCAAGAGCCAGAGATTGGAGAGGACCGGAAACAAGACAGTGTCTTCTGGACACCACAGGACTCAGGAACTCACAGCGGCTGCAGCGGCGGCCTGTGAGTGATGCAGCCAGGCACCACTCCAGCATGGAGTGGGAAGGGGCTCATGAGCCCCGACCCCGAGCTGAAGAGCCGTGGGGAGCTGATGGCGGCAGAGGGAGGGGAATGCACCCTTTTCCTTAAGGGTGTGGTCCCTGGTAGGTCAACCGTGCTCCAGGGGATGGCCCGCGCCGATGAGTTTATGGATAGCACAAACTGGACTCGGGTTATTTTAAAGAGGATTAAAAATGGGGCCTGTGGGGTAGATCAGGGACAAGTCGGGAGAGGAGGGGGTGAAGATTATCAAACCATATCCATGTATGAAATTCTCAAACTATTAACGGAATGTTTTAAAAATATTTGGGGGGGGGAAGGTTTCTCTAGAGCCAATAGACTGTGTGTGTGTGTGTGTATACACATGTATAGATGTATACATACATACACACACACATATATATACATAATATAATGCAAGACTAATAATAATAATGGCTAATGCAAGCCGACTATGACTCTCCCTTCACATTAGCATGAGCCTTACTCTTCAGCGCCTCTTTCTCTTAGCGCTAGGCCTGTATTGAAAGCATCTTTAATGAAGTCTCCAGTTCTGCTTCATCCTATTGGCTGATTAATTTTTTTCAGCACCAAAGCCTAAGCAGAGGACCCTAAAAGATCAGGAGAACTCCTCTGGCTGCTGAGGGCAACGGTGTGGAGCTGGGTCTCTGTCCAGTCACCAATAATGCAACAAACAACCTGCCCTCTAGTTTGTCTCTTTTGAAACTAGCTGGACGATGCTGGTTCAAACAAGTTCCCTTGTCCAGAGGTGACCAGGGCAGAAGGATTTTTCCACCGTGTGTGACGGTAACTTGTTCTTACACATTTCCAGAATCCTGAACACATGACTCACTCTGCACTTCCAAACTCACTAAAGCACATCTAAGCACTTCTCGGGGCACCTACTTACCATGGTAATGATTGCCGCTGAGATCTGTCCACCACCGATAATGCACCTAAATAATTCCTATCAGTCCAGTCCCAAGCACTCAACGTTATCTGTCAGGACTGGGGAGGAGGCTTGGGGGATAAGAACATTCACTGAGCAAGCAAGAGGAACTGAGTTCAAATCCCCAGATCCTACATAAGAAGTCAGGCATGGCTGTCTGCGTGTCTGTAACCCTAGCACTGTGTGTGTGTGTGTGTGTGTGTGTGTGTGTGTGTGTGTGTGTGTGTGTGTGTGTGTGTGTAGAATCTGGAGGATTGCTGGGACTTGCTGGCTGCCAGCCAGTCTCAAGAGAATAAAGCAGAGGGTACTAGAGCAGAATACCCAGTGTCCTCCTCTGGGCTTGGCACAGGCACCTCTATAGATACACTACATATGCACATGCACACACACTCACACATATACACACACACACACTCACACGTATACACACACACATACAATCTTTTGGATAAATACATAAATATAAACAAAACCATAATTGTCAAGGAGAAGTCAAAATGTTGTAGTAATTATCTATTGCTACAGAACTGATTTCCTCAAAATTCAGCCCCAAACAATGACCATTAGTTGCCTCCTTGAGTTTCTGAGGTAGTAGAAATGATACAGCTGGGTAGTGCTGGCTCAAAGCTTCAGATGAGACAGGAGCCAGGATGTTGGCCAACATGGGCCTGGTGACACAGGCCTGTCATCCCAACTCCTCAGGAGGCTAAGGTGGGAGGACTGAAAATTCAGTCAGCCTAGGCTACAGTGGGTTCAATGCCTGCCTGTGCAACTTAGTGAGAACCTGTCTCGAAAAGAAAGGGGGAGGAGCTGAGGACGTAGTAGCTCAGTGGTAGAGCCTGCCTAGCACACACAAGGCCCTGGGTTAAGTCTGTAGTATTCTCCCACCCACCACAAAACGGGGTAGGTGTGCCAAGAAGGCACAGTCACGTGACTGCTGATAGGCAGCCTCAGTCTCTTACAGCTTGAGTCTTTTCACAGGCTGTCTGAATAGCCTTGAAACATAGAAACTGACTTTCCACAGAGCAAGAGAGCAGAGAGGAATCAAGGGAAAAACGCCACCATCTCTTCCAAGATCTACTAGGAAGCCACACTGTTCCTGCTGTAGCATCCACTGGTCACCCAGAACAGCCCTCAGTGTGAAGGGGGCTCCAAAGAGCAAGATCACCAAAGCGCCGCCATTGGAGGCCAGCCTGGAAGTGGGATCCCGTGAGGCCGCCTGTAGCCTGATTGTCTCTGCTGCTGCCCATTCCTACGCCCATGCTTTTTCCCACGTAATGGGTTTAGACTGTATGACAGGTTCCATTTTCCACCTAAAATGATCAAATAATGATTCCAAATTCTTCCACCAACTAGAAACGTAATTAATGATCTTGGCAAGGCTTCAGAAAAAACAATGACCAGGCAGGGTTTAGAGGGTCAGAGAGAGTGTAAGGCAAATTAAGCAAGTGTTCTGATAAAGTTTTTCCCTCCCTGATGTCAAGGATTCCACAGCAATGTTGTTCAGTTGGCTGTGATGGTCCTCAGTGTTTAAACACACTCTCTCACCGTGCTGCCCAGTTCCTGTGGTGTGACCATTCCCACACCTGGAAATACACTGACAACTCCCATGAGTGGCCATGGCTTCTTCCTCACTCACACTCCTGGACTCCAGGCAGTATTTGTGATAATCCAGAGATCTCAGAGATCTCAGAATGCCCATCCCACTTGGGAAGACTTTGAAATATTGGAAGGATTTAAATATAGATCCACTGGGGATGTAATTCAGTAGGTAGAGGGTCAGCCTAGCTATACCAGAAGCCCTGGGTTCAGTCCCCCAACAGCACCTCAAATGGAGTGGTGGATTACACAGGCCTGTAATCCCAGCTGCTCCAGAGATGTAAGCTGGAGGATCAGGACTTCCTCATAGATCCACTACTACAGACTTAACAGACGCTAAGTAAACAACAGCTCACCTCTGTAAGCCTGCATCGCCTACATACCATAGCTTTCCCTTCATGCTTGAACCCTGCAAACTCTCACGCACCCACATTTTACAAAGCCAGCATGACCATTAAAAAAAGAGCAGAAAGCCTCCCAAGCAGAATGGAACCCTCCCTGATTCTGTTCGGAGAGGAAATGGATAATAATCCTACTAAAAACAGAGCTGGAGAGACTCGTGCAGGCCTCGGTGTGAGGTGGTAGCATGAACAGCCATGTCTTAACACTGTCACTTGGAAAGTTAGAGCAGGCTCTGCTGCTCCTGTGTGTGTGTGTGTGTGTGTGTGTGTGTGTGTGTGTGTGTGTACACACATACATACATATACATACATATATATACCCAAATCCATCTAAGAGTCTCAGCTTCTCCGTCTCTCTGTATCTACCTGTCAGTCTCTGTCTCTGTCTCCCTTTCCTTTTCTCTCTCTTCCTCCTCCTCCTACCTCTTCTCTCCTTTCTCTCTCCCTCTCTTCTCATCTCCCCTTTCCTCCTCATTCTCTTCTTCTTTCCCCCATCTCCCCCCTCAGCTCAGTGTTCCCTCTCTCCTCCTTCCCATCTTCAATGTTTCCCACTAACTATAAGGAAGGAGTCAGTAAGATGCACCCTAGGATCAGGATGACCTGACCCCCACTCTACCTCACCCCAGACTTGCTACTTCCCCATCCCGGCCTTACTGACTTCACTGAACATCCCAACAGCCCGCACCCCTCCTCAGGCCGGCCTTTGCACATCACATTCCCTCCTCAGGCCGGCCTTTGCACATGCTACTTTCTTCGGTGGGACCATTCTGTAATTTCTGATTTTCATCCTTTTAACTCCTGTTCTGCCCTTTAGATGTCCATCATTTTTCCTCTGGACATTTTCCTCCCTTCCCTCCATCAACTGCAAAGCATTTACTATAATGGAATTACATATTTACGTGTATGATTTTATAATCAGTGACTGTCTTATCGCTTTAGTTCACTTTATCCCTACAAGCCAGCACAGTGTCTGGAATAAATTAATGATTATAAGTAGATTATTAATTGAACAGATACGGGGTTAGAAATTGACATGAACTTTTTAACATCAAACCAGCTGTGTTGTTCAGTCCTGATCTCCTCAGCCCTCCCATCAAAAGGAGAAGTAGGCAAACACTCACCTCCCCACCCAGCAAGGGTAAAGTGAGGGACACACCATGTGTTTTGAGACCAGCCTGCTCTGTGGTTCTTCTGAGGCCAGCTCCGATTCTGACCTCCTTCCCCATCTAATTAAGTCTCCACACTTTCTCTTCACACTGCATAGGAATTTGTCATGGTTTTCTGGGTCAGCTGAAGGCTGTGTGTCCTGAGAGCCCTGTCCCCAGGACCCCATTGGAGCTGCTGTAAAATGCTAGCTGACCTGAGCCACATTCATGATGCTTCAGTACAGACACTAGAAGGGATTGAATGTCCCACCCCCATCTGGACGGCTCCTCTTGATGAAACATTTCATCAGCTCTTCCTCCTGCACTGTGACACCCAGGCCAACATCATCCCCACACAGCAGCAGCAGTGAACCCCCAAAGTCTCAACAATAGACCTAGAGGACACCCCTTTACCTGTCTTCCTGGACATCCTTAGAAATACTTCATTCTATGAGGGCCCACCTCATACAATCTTAATTGGGATAGGAAACTACTGAGTTTTGAATTTTTGTTGTTTTTTTTTCTTGGACACAAGTTCTCATTTAGCCTAATCTGGCCTCAACCCACTACAAAGCCAAGGATGACTTTGAATTCACAATCCTCTGCCTCCACCTCCTAAGTACTGGGATTATAGGCACGCTCTGGGCTAACGCAGGGCTGGAGATTTAACCCCAGGATTTTATGCATGCTAGGCAAACACTCCACCAACTGATCTACATTCCCAGGTCCTCAATTTATTTTTTTTTACATAATAAAATATATTTTAACTCATTTCCCTGGCCAATATATTTTCTCCATCATATGCTCAGATGGTTTAAACTTTGTGGCAGTGTTTCCCCTGACTCTGTTTCACTGAAGGAGCTGAGCACACAACGCAGACTCACAGAGAAGACAATTCCTGTTTACTTCTACTTTCTGAGATGGATAGAGTGAGGCATGTTGGGTATCAAATTACAGAGTGGACTCCTCTGCTTCTGGAACTTTGCTGTCAAGAACAATCCTCCTGTCGTAATCTCCTACCCATCTAAGACCACAGCAGCAGCAGCACCTATAATGTTGAGGTCATTTTTATCTGCACATTCTCCTTCCCACAAGACCACAGAAGATCCTCAAGCTCCAGACCATGGTTTGCTGCCTTAGCCTTGGGAACTAGCACCATGCTGGCATATGAAACACACCCAGATGTTTGATGACAGATGAAGTGGTACTTCAGAAGAGGACCCGGGGCCAAAGACGGCTCAGTGGGGGCAGGGCTTGCTGAACAAGCATGAGGACCTGGGTCTGACCCCCCAGCACCCACACAGAGGCTGGACATGGCCATCTATACCTGTAACCTTGGCACTAGGGAGGCAGGAACAGGAGGCTCCTGGGGACTCACTGGCCAACAAGCCTAGAGAAAACGGTGGCCTCTGGGTTCAGTAAGGGATGCCTCAAAAGAAAAAATGTGTTGAAGTGATTGAGGAAGATACTTGGTTTGTCCTCTGACTTTCATATGATCCCGCACTGCCAATCACACACACACACACACACACACACACACACACACACACACACACACACACATGATACCCCCATCTGGGACTTCCTTACACTGTCTTCTACAATCCACAGCACATGACCTAGGCATCTCAGTCAATATACCCGAGTGACTCACAGGGACCACGCACTGAGACATGTCAATGAGAAGATTCAGGAGTTTCCTTGTGATGGGCATGAACTTCAGGATACAATGATTACCCAGGGTCAAAGCCACAGAACAAGGCCTTTGAAATCCATATAGGTGCCTTATTTATGTGCCTTTTAATCAATGCAAGAGGCAGAAAATAATTATTCAGAGATTGAGAGAGAAAGAGAGAACACTAGAGAATATTTGTCGAGACAGTCTCATTCTGTAGTACTGGCTGTTCTGCAACTCACTATGTAGACCAGGCTGGCCTAGAACTCAAAGTGCCTATGTCCCTCAAGTGCTGGGACTAAAGACATGTACCACCACCCTCAGTTTACCAAAGATGCTTTTGAACAAGAATCTTACCCTCCTACTTCTGCTAAGGGCTGCTCCTGTGTCTCTCTAGGCCAGGGGTTCTCAACCTTCCTAATGCTGTGGCCCTTTAGTACAGTTCCTCATGCTGTGCTGACCCCCAACCATAAAAATTATTTTGTTGTTACTTCATAACTATAATTTTGTTACTGTTATAAATCATAATGTAAGGATCTATATGCAGGATAACTGACATGTGACTCCTGTGAAAGGGTCATTCAACTCCCAGGGGGGTCACAGCCCACAGGTTGAGAACAGCTGCTCTAGGCACTCTTGCATCTGTAAAGAGGTATTTCTCTTTCCCGGGCACTTGTTTAGAAACTCCACAGCCTCCACCGCTCAAAAACTGTCATTCAACATAAATTGAATCTTTTTGGAGTTAAAATGTGAAGGAAATTAGTTCTCACGGCTCCCCCTGGCTAAGCTGGCTCTCTTGGAGAAGGAAGCAGTGAAATTTTTACACTAAACTGTAGTCATATCTGAAGGGAGGCCAGTCCACTGATCCCAAGATTAGCACGGGATTTCTCACATGACCCTTGGCTGACCCGCCGCTTTGAAAGAACCTGCTCAGAGGCCGGTAGGAAAGAGAGAAAGGAAACATCTAGAAGCAATATGGAAAAGGGCACTGAAGCACTCTGAAGGCCAGCGAGCCACCTGCCTCCTCCTCCCGAGCAGTGGGATTTTAAGCACAGCTACCAGGCTTTTCTGTTGTGGAGATTAACTAGGATCCACATACTTACAAGGCAAGCACTTGACTGACGGAAAGCTCCCCCCAGCCTCCCCCTCCCCCAGCCTCAGCACACAACTTTTTATTACTGAAAACTTCAAACACTACGTAAATAGAGAGACTCCCCTAAGTATCTCTCACAGACCCATTTCCCAGCTTCAGTCTCTTCAGTTCAAACACATGGCTGACTGTTTACCCACAGGAAACAGGGGTAAATGCCACTCATTTATCCCCCGAATGAATTAAAGCACATTCAACAAAAATAAACAAGTAAATAAAAGATAGTTTAAATACTTTTTTTTAAATAAGTACATTCCAGACAACCTACTAGTTCAACCATAAACTCTTTTGGTGTATTTCTTTAAAAGAAGCAGAGTGTACTGATGTGTTTTGTCAGCTTGACACAGCTGGGGTCATCTGGGAAGAAGAGACCTCAATCTGAGAAGACGCCTCCGTCAGACTGGCCTGGTCGGTGGGCCACTTTTTAGGTTGTTGATTGATGTGGGAGAGCCCCGCCCACTGTGATGACGCCACCCCCGGGCCGGTGGTCCTGGATTATATAAGAAAGCTAGCTGAGCCGGGCCAGGAGAGCAAGCAGGGTTCCTCCGGGGCCTCCGCAGCAGTTCATCTCTCCAGGTTCCTACCCCGAGTTCCTGCCCTGCCTTCCCTCAATAGCAGACTGTGACCAGGGCATGAAAGCCAAGTAAACCCTTCCCTCCCCAAGCTGCAGTGAGAGAAACCAGGGCCCAGAAGCACGATGACAGATGACACTTCTGTTGTGCTTGCAATGGATCTCCCCGGCAGGCTTGTTTGGTAAAGCCCAGGCCATCAGCTGGTGGCACTATTTGGGGGAGATCCAGAAACTGTAGGGGGTGCCGAGCCAGAGGAAGTCAGTCACTGAGAGCCGGGCCTTGGAGGAATCTCATATCTGACTCCTTCCTGTCTCCTCCTCTTCCTGTCTGCCAGGACGTGAAGAAGTTCCCCGGTCACTCATCCATTCCACAGGCACAATGTTCTTCCCAAGCACACGGGGCCCGAGGACCAAACCACAAAAACTCTTTCCTCATCTAAGTCATTCTCTTAAGTACACAAAAGTAACGAACGTAAGTACATGGTGTAAGTAATTAATGTCAGCGCTATCACCTCCACGACTATTGAACCACTTCTTAATACTGTGAAGATGGAGACCTCGTTTAAACAGTTCTGGTGATTTCAGACATGCTGTACTTTTGATGGTTGGTTCCACTGAACTGGGATCCAAACCCAGTTCTTACATTGGAATGGGCCCTACCTCTTAAGTGACTCTTTTTTTTTTTTTTTTTTTTTTTTGGTTTTTGGAGACAGTGTTTCTCTGTATAGTTTTGGTGCCTGTCCTAGATCTCGCTCTATAAACCAGGCTGGCCTCGAACTCACAGAGAACCACCTGGCTCTGCCTCCCGAGTGCTGAGATTAAAGGCGTGCGCCACCAACACCTGGCTCTTAAGTCACTCTTAACCTGTAGCCTCTGCCACTTCTCCCAGGCCCAGTCCAGACACGCACCTCCCTTTCCACATACGTTGTTCATGTTCTATTCAGCACAAGTATGTTCTCAGCCTCCATGGCCTTGTGTCTGTCGCTCCATTCCACAGAACACAGCTTGGACGTTGTCCTGTCGTGAAATCTTCTCAACTGCAACCTCCCCCGCTTCCCAGCACAAGCTCTGGGTCTCACACCATCTTCTACAGCACTTTCTCTCCACCTTACCCGGATGCTCACTCTTTCCTAGATTGGCCTGAGTGTTGCCCTCTCAACTCCAGCCTCCTAATAGAACAGGGTCTTTGCAGCCATCTCAGAACCACGCACTATTGTCTGCCCTTGTTCAGTAAGTCAGTGTGTCCATCTTGTATTTAAAAACAATACAAATAGGGGCTGGAGAAGTGGCTCAGAGGTTAGAGCAATGGTCATTCTCGCAGAGGACCCAGGTTAGATTCCTAACATCCACGTGACAGCTCATCACCATCCAGAACTCCAGTTCTTCCAGGGAATCTGATGCCCTCTTCTGACTTCTACGGGCACACAGACAGGCACATGGCACACATACATACATGTAGGCGAAACATTCATAGACAAAATAATAAATAAATCTTTAAAAACATGTTAATATAAAGATCAAGTTCCCTACTTAAAAATAGCATAAATAAAAATAACAGGGATACTAGGGGCACGCTCAATCAACTCAGTCCTTCCTCCCCCTTGTCCATTCACTCGCCTCCCTGATAAGTGTTAAGCATTCAGGAAGAGTCTAATGACCAAAGAAATCATATTCCCTGACCCAAACATAAAAATGTCTCTTTACCATCTTCAAAATACCTGAAGTGCTTAGATGCTGAGTTAGTCAAGATGAACTACTAACATGATAATGCTAGCAGACAAGATTTGTTCTCACAAGGAATAACCTTTCTTTTTTTTTTTTTTTTTTTTTTTTTTTTTTGAGACAGGGTTTCTCTGCGTAGCTTTGCGCCTTTCCTGGAGCTCACTTGGTAGCCCAGGCTGGCCTCGAACTTACAGAGATCCGCCTGGCTCTGCCTCCCGAGTGCTGGGATTAAAGGCGTGCGCCACCACCGCCCGGCCAGGAATAACCTTTCTACATAAATGGAATCCCCAAACAGTCAATGCCACTTTGGGATAGTCAGGGGCTGACCTTTCCCTTAGTGGGTCCATCCCTCCAACCCACAGTATTTAACCCGTGGGGACAGTAAGTGGAAAACAAGAGCGTTCCCTAAGATGGCAGGAAAGATAAAACCAAGAAATAAATCTCCAACAGTGCCAGCTCTTTGCATACCATGAAGACCAGGAGGCAACACAGGAAGTGTGTGTGTGTGTGTGTGTGTCTGTGTCTGTGTGCATGCGTGTGTGCATGTGCACGCGTGCTGAAGTGCATAGCAGCGCACATCTATGTAACCTGGAAGCCAGTCAAGCTCAGGTGTCGTTCCCTGGGAGCTAACATCTTTGTCTTTTGAGAGAGGGTCTCTTACGCGTCTTGAACTCACCAAGTAGGTATCCTTCCTGGCCTGGAAGCCCAGGCATCTGTCTGTTTCTATCCCACCAGCACTGGGATTCCAAGCACACACTACCACGCCCAACTTTTTTACAGGGTCCTGAAAGCCAACAGGTCCTCACTCCTGCACACATCAAGCCCTTTACACACTGAGCCGCCTCTCCAGCCCCAGAGTCTCTCTGGGGCAGCTGGATTTGAGCTGACCCTATGCTCCAAGAAAACTTAAGATGCCATTTCCCTTCTGCCTCCTCAGTAGAGAAGGGAAGGGTTAGAGATGAGAAAGAGAAGCCAACACTGTCACCAGGGGACAGTCTCCATTGTAATCCCATGATGGCCGTGACTCATATCCCCCTGACAATCTCCATCACACCAAATCACATAGAAAGAGGCATTTCCTTTTTAAAGATGGAAAAACTATAAAGGAACTATCAGAGAAAACTGTAGGGAAATCAGGAGGCGAAGCCCTGGGGCGTTCTGTAGAAGACTGAGAGAAAGCCCTTGCTAACCACCTCTGGAGACCCCTCTCCCTCAGACCCAGGGACACTCCACAGTTCTGCAGGGGAGGTCCGGCTCTCTCTGCTGAGCCAAGAAGCCCCACACAACCAAGGCATTGGTAAATTCCTGTCTGCTGAGCCACAAGGCTGTTTGTGTCCATGAAAAAAAAAAAAAGATTACCAAGGATCTGTTTGGAATATCAGTGGAAGGTTCTTAATGTAATTTGCCCATTTTCACCAAGTGTTCCAGTCATTTAAGACATTCTGTGCCTGGGCTCAGGCCGGATAGGGTGCCTGGTACTTGGCAGTATAAAACAGCCTTTCAGAGGTTTTTGGCTTGAGGCAGTGGCAAAAGTGAGAGAAACTGATGGGAGAAGTTTGCGCTCTCCTAAGACCTTCCAAGGAAAGGAACTCCGTCATGCAGTCCACTTCTTACAGAAATGTCAGCTTTTAGTCACCGTCTAGGATGAGGGCTTCCCTGGGGCCCACAAAAGGCTGAACACTAGTGAACAAATTTGAGAGATACTCTTTACCAGATTAAAAGGTTATATTTAAGCCCCTCATATCGAAACACTTTGTAGAATATTCTTACAAATCTTCTCTGTAAAGCATGTTCTAAATAATCTAACAGAATGGTACTGTTACTAAGTTTACATTTATAACAGGAGGGCTGGGGCCGCAGGCAAGATGGTTCAGTGGGTAAAGGCATTTGCTGCCGAGCCTGAGGACCTAAGTTCCATCCTAGATATGGAGGAAGGAGAGAACGATTTCCCAGAAGTGGTCCTCTGGCCTCCACGCTCTAGTCAAGCAGGCGTCAACCCCTTCCTCACACACAAATAGATGGCATACATTTTGGTAAAAAAGGATTGGGTCACATAGACACAGCAGACACTTTAGAAGCAAAATTACCAAGAAATGCAAACAAACTCCTAATCCTCTTTCAGAAACTGCAGAGGAATTCACACAGCGGTGGAACCCTCACCAAGATCTCCTTCACTGCCACTGGGGAAACCCCAGGGAACCCAGCAGCAAGGACATGACCCAAGTTGGGAGGGAGTTCGTCCTCTGCCATCTCTGACTCTGAAGACACTACAGTTGTGACTCTCGGGCACCATGAGGAGCTCAGGGACTAGAACCTGCAGATGGGTTATGCTTGGACTGTAACTGTCTTATAATTGTCTTTTGTTATTTGAGGTGGGGTTGGAGGAGTTGTTGGTGGTGGTTTTTGGGTTTTTGTTTTGTTTTAGTTTGGGGTTTTTTTTTTTTTTTTTGGTTTGGTTGGGTTTTTTTTGTTGTTGTTGTTGTTTTTGTTTTTGTTTTTTTTTTTTTTTGGTTTTTTTGAGACACTGTTTCTCTGTGTAGTTTTGGTGCCTGTCCTGGAGCTCGCTCTGTAGACCAGGCCGGCCTCGAACTCACAGAGATCCACCTGGCTCTGCCTCCCGAGTGCTGGGATTAAAGGTGTGTGCCACCGCCACCTGGCTGGTTGTTGTTGTTGTTTTTAAGCAACACTTAAAAGTCTAGAGATCTGACATCAATATGCAGCTATCCAACTCATCCTTAAAAGTTGAAATAGGAGAAGCTGCTGTTGCCCTTTCCTAAACTAATCCAGCCTCCAGCAGTATTATAAATACCAGTGTTCCTACCCATGGATGAGCGCAGCTCTCACGGCTCAACAAAGAAGTTTCCTTTTGTAGCAGGTGTAGGCTACACCAGGGGCCATACCTAGTCAAAAGGCAGAGAATAAGTGACTGTGTCCCAGCTCCAATGGGGACATCTGTAACAACACCTCGACTCCTAAGGCTCATGGAACATATTGGGGGTGGGGGACAGAAAGATTGTGAGAGATGACTGCCGTAGGTAGTGCCTTCTCGACATGATAAGGAAGCGTCACCCATGACCTTTCAGCAATAAGGTCACCTGCACAAGACCGTACCAGTCAATATACCATTGTGGAAGGGGAAAATTTCACAAGGGCCTGTTCCTGGGGGAAAAGCTACAGACAGTTAATGGCTACGAGGTGGGGAGGATCAGTTTTCTCCAGAAACAGCCTCCGAATAGATTCTCCAGTCCCAAGTGGTCAGCTCTAAACACATTGTACATAGGGCGACACTAACTGGACTTGGTACGTTGTGTGTATGGGTATACATGTAACAATAATAATTATAGAAGAGGAGGTCATGGATCCAAGAGGAGATGGACAGGGGAACACAGGACAAGTTGGAAGGGGGAGAGGAGTGGAAACTATGTCCATGTCGTACGCTCAGATATAAAATTCTCAAAAAATAAAAATAAGATAAAAAGCTGGGAGCTCTAACAACGTGGACCCAGCCTTCCTTCACTAGCTACTCTGGCTGGGTCAGAGATGCAGCTGGCCACTAGAGCAGAGGGCACACTCTCCAGCTTGCCACATTCCCATCAGCCTCTCCTGTCACCATCCCGGCACTCGGCTCCACTCATCAGTGCTTCCTTCTTGCTTCCAGAAACACTTGAGTCTGCTGCTCCTCATCTCAACAGAAAGAGAAGGTCTAGATAAAAACAGCCCTTGTGCTTAAGAAACCAACCTATATTTTTGGTTGTGAGCCTAGCCTTTAACGGCTGAGCCATCTCTCCAGGAAGACGTGCAGAGACAACCAGCTACACTAGTGGAAACCCGTGAACTGTGGACCAAAAGCTGTGGAGTCCCCATAGGACTGGACTAGGCCCTCTGGATATGGGAGACAGTTGTTTAGCTTGAACTGTTTGGGGGGGGGGCAGGCAGGGGGATCAGGATCCATCCCTAGTGCATGGGTGGGCTTTTTGGAGCCCAGTGCCTAGGGTGTGACACCTTGCACATCCTTGGTGCAGGGAGGAGGGGCTTGGACCTGCCTCATCCTCTGGGTGTGCCAGGCTCTGCTGACTCCCCATGGGAGACCTTGACTTGGGAAATGTGGGGATGGGGGGGATAAAGGCTGGGGGGTGGGAAGAGGGAAGAGGGGGGGGACCTGTGCTTGGTATGTAAAGTGAAGAGAAAATTTTTTTAATAAAAAAGGAAAACAAAGAAACCATCCTAAAGGAGAAGGAGGCAAAAGAACGCATTACAGCAGGGCATGATGGGAGCCCAGGGTTCAGTAGAAACCAAAGATGTGACTTACTCCTAGGTGTGTCTTTAGGGGTAGGAGAAGGGGATGGGGACATGGATACAGAGGTAGCAAAGGCAGCTCACAGGTGAGAGGACACTGGGGAGGGCGGGGAAGCGGCAGGCAGTCGTTCCTCATGTGCAAGGAATTGACGTTAGCAGGGTAGATTCCTGAGAAGCGACTTGTCGCCTACCATGTAAACAATGTGAACTTGAGTCTGGGACGAGGGAGTGCCAGGCAAATATTTAAGCAAAGACCAATTGGAAATTATTGTTTTCTGGGCACAGATACTGGTGGTGATATAGAATATGGTCTGGGGCAAAGAGCTCAGGCTAACCCACATAAGGTGTGGAGGAATGCTCCTTTGGGTCGGCTTCCTACACTCTCTGGTAGAGATAACAAGTCTCAACTAACTTACCCTTTCTTTATTTCACAGACTGACATGAGCCCACCTAGTTATCTTTTCTAAAGATTTATTTTATTTTATTATTTTATGTGTATGAATGTTGTGTCTTTATGTGTATGCACCAAGGACATGCCTGGTGCCTGTGGAGGTCAGAAGGGGTCACTGGACTCCCTGGAAATAGAGTTATGGATGATTGTAAGCCACATGGAGGTGCTTGGAATCACACTCAGATCCTCTACAAGAGCAACATGTGCTCTACATCGCTGAGCCATATCCCCTCCCCTAGTTATTTGTGAATTTGTGCAAAAAAAAAAAAAAAATCTGTGAGCAGGAAAGTCACAATGCAATAGCCCAGGTCCCTGCTGGTGACCCTCAACTCCATATAACCAAGATAGAGCCTTCCACCCGCCGTGTGTTTCCCTTCCCCATCCACACATCTGTGCCAGGAGACCTAGAAGCTGGAATAGTTTCCATTCCACACGTGGTTCAAGTTTGATTCATCTTCTAGTCAAACAGCCGCAAACTTAAGCCCAAACATTGGTGCCCCCTAAATGAGTCTCCCAGCACACCCCGTATTAAACTTGTGCTTTGATACAAGCTGTAAGGGTGATAAAGAAACTGTGTTCAGAGACACATCACCTGAGTCTGTCTGGACCTGTTGAGAGAACAGCAAGGACACTGGGCTATTGGCCACATACAAAGACACAGACACACACACACACACACACACACACACACACACAAAAGATTTCCCCCCTCAACTCAGGGGACGACCAAGTCAGTTCTACTTGTGCCCCTCAATTAACTCAAATCTAAAAGGTGGGGTGGGGGTGGGAGGACAGACCAACAAGATGCCTTTTAAGTATCTCACAGTTACAATAACCTCCCCCCACCCCCCAAACAACCAGTTTCCCAGAGTCCCCGGTTGGAACAACAAACAAACCTATCTTTCACTTCTTGTCATTAGCAATTATCATGACATCATTGAAGATCAGTGAACCACCGTGGGGCTCTGCAGGGTGGGGGCGGGGAGCCGCCTCTGCCACCACAGCAGACTGAACGGGATGAAGAATTCTCTCTCCAGCTCTTCACCCTTTGTTTCCAACACTGAAAAATGTCCACTCTGTAATCCCCCTTCGCTAAAGATGGCGTGGTGTTTCAAAACATTTCTCCCTCCCACAGCCAACGTGCACCCGGCACCCAGAGACTGCCACATAATTTGCAATCTATTTGTAAGAGCCAAGAATTCAATTAAGAGGAAAATGTATCTTGGAAGAGCTGGGGCGATTTGGCCAATTAGCCCTTTTTCAGCTCTGCTGAGAAAAGAACATGAATTATCTAATGGAAGACTGAACAAAGCCCAAAGGAAGCAGCTGGGAGGGCATAAAGGCTTCCAGAAACGTAGCTCCTATCTGCAATCCTGAGCATGAGAAAAGCCACCCGGTACCTTAGGAGTAGAGCCTTGAGGATACCCCCAGGAGGGTACAGCTCTTTACTCCACAAAGCCTGCAGAAGCTGAGTCCACTCGGGGCTTTAAAATTGCACCTCTTGCCAAAAGCATTTAGTCCTCACTGATGTTCAAGCTGATAGACTCAAGTACAGAAGCTAGGCCTCAAGTCACCCCTTGTCAACAAGCCCATCACCATCATCAGAGATGAAGTCAAGGGGAGTTGTTGGCATGGCATCTCATCTGGTCACATCTTGACACCCTCTGTGGATGGTGAGCTCACCTTGGTTGCCTCCTCCACGCTCTCCCTGAGGGCCTGCAGCTCAGCATCATACTGTTCCTTCAGCCTGTCCATCTCCTGGTCATGACTGGAAACCTCCTCCTTCAAGGCGCCCTTCAAGGCGGTCAGTTCACGCTCCCGCTTTCTCAACAGCTCTTCCTGCTCCTCTTTGGCAATGAGCAGATCCTGAAGGTCGCGTTTGGCCTGCAGGAGCTCCTAGAGGGGAGACATAACCACAGAGGTGAGGAACAGACATCTTTGCCTGTGGCCCAGCATGGCCCCTCAAGATTGACCACCAGGTTTACCGCCACCTAACCTGTCCTGCCCACTCTCTTCTTCCCATACCACACACCTTTGGAAACAATTTGCACTTCTCAGAGGCCATCATTCCTTTGGGGCTTCCTAACTTAGTTTGAGATTTAATGTGACTGGGTTCACTGTCATGGCTTTGGGAGAAAGTCGTTTCTTGTTTCTTTGTTTGTTTGTTTGTCTGTCTGTCTGTTCGACAGGTTCTCATGTAGCCTAGGCTGGCCCCAAACTTGCTATGAAGCTAAGGATGATCCTCACCTTCTAGCCCTCCTGCCTCCACCTTCCAAGTGCTGGGTCACAGTCATGCACCCCCACCAACTGGTTGATGTGGTTCTGGGGCTTGAACCCAAGGCCTCGGACATGTTAGGCAAGCAGTCTACCCAATGAGCACCCCCAGCCTGACCTGTTTTCGCGACTCATTTCACATCTGTGCCATGACCCAGTGTCCCTGCTACAGCCCTTATGTGCTGCTGTTGCTCTGAAGATGAGCTGCCCCATCTGGTACCCAGCCTCGAGGATGCTGCACATGGGTCAACCCCATCCATATTCCTAGTGCTCAGGACAACTTCTTTCCGATCTTTCTTGCCCGAGGAGGGCATGGCATTCACATTTTCCTCTCCTTCACTGTCAAGAGCTCACTAAGAGTCACAAAACTGAGGCCCAAGCTTCCATTTCAAACCACATTCCCTAAGCCCAAGGGCGTCCTGCCGAAGGCTCAGCCTTCTTTTGTCCTGGATGCCTTGATAACCTGGACTTCCCACACCTCAGATGCTCACTCTGCACCAGGCTTTCCCCCTACCCCAAAGCACTCCACTGAAGTCCTGCCAGCCGCCCTACGTTTTCAGACCTCATTCCTTCCCATTTCCTGGGGTCTTGGCTACCTGTAACCTTTCCCACCAAACTTCTTCAAAGCATGATCTCAGCTCACTGGTCACACCTCTCCTTAGTCACCTGCTGCGTGGCTTCTGTGGCTCCCCTACCAAGACAAGAGCATACAGTGTCCTCCTCTCCCGGTTCCATGTCTGGTGCTGTGATAAAACACCCTGCCCAAAGCCACTTGGAAGAAGGAAGGGTTGATTGACTTCCGATTCCCAGTCACAGCCCACCAATGAGGGGAAGGCAAGGCAGGAAATCAAAGTAGCTGGTCACATCACATCTTTAGTGGACAGCAGGGAGAGATGAATGCCGCCGCATGCTGCCTGTTCGCTTGCTTGCTTTCTCGGTCAGCTTTCTTCATTATTATAAAATTCAGGGCCCAGCCCATGAAATGGTGCTCCCCAATCCATGGTGGGTCCTCCCACCTCAATTTGAAAATCAAGGTAATCCCCGACAAGCGTGCTCATAGGACAACCTCATCTAGACAAGTCCTCAGTTGAGATCTTTCCCAGTCATTCTAGGTTTGTCTCATTGAGGGTTAGAATTAACCACCGCACCCCCTCATCCCCCTATCCCTGGTCCTCCCCAGTACCATTTCCTTGACTCCTCCTGGAGTCTCCCCCTGTCTCCTTAAGAGTCTCCTCTCCCTGGAAATCACAGACCTTCCCGGCAGCCACTTTCTCTACGAGGATCATGGCTGGCTTCTCTCCCTTCCAAAAGCTAAGATATCCCTAAGAATCCAATTTCACATTCTTTCCTTTCCTTCTATCTTTATATCCAATCCATGACCTCAGGCTAGCAGGGCTGCCCAGGGAGGGCCTTCACCCACGGAGCTGTATCAGCAACCCTAAATTATTTTTTCAGGTTAGCGTACTACGTAATGAGTTTCATTTAAAAACAACTGACGAGGGATGTCTTTCCTTTCCTCCAGGATGAGCAGATCAGGCAAACAGGTGAGAGGTCATGGCACAGGCCAAACTCCAGCCCCGCCAGAATGCCGCCAGCAGGCACCGACGAGCTCTGAGGAAGCCTGGGGACCCATCCCTGAGATCTAAGAATGCTTGCCCTAACAGTCAGTAAAGGGGCCACCTGGGTGTCTCTGCTCATCTCTCTTTGAAGAAGAGCAGAACTCACCAATCACTGTTGCCATTGGCGACCTCTCTGGGACTTGACAGCGTCTCCTGACAGGGACTCCAGGGCAGCCCCTTCCTGCATTTATTCTCCCACAGTTTCCAGTTGTCTTTAGATAGGGCAGTTCCTCCCCCACCCCTAGCTCCTGCAGGACATACTTGTGTTTGTGCTGCCGCCAAGGCGGGTCAAGACCGAGGATATTGCAGCCTATTCTACACTGACAGGGTGTTATCTCCGGCTGGGGCTGTCGCTTAAGTGGACCACGCCGCACGAATCCAATCAGATTACACCTTGCCATATCACACAGTAGTTTCCAGAAGGGAGACCAACGGGCACATACGGTTTCCAAAAACTTCACTTCAATATGAAGGCTTAATTATATCAAATGAAGAGAGAGGAAAGTAGGAAAACTTCAAAACATAAGCAAATCTACAGTAGAGAGAAATGGACCTCTCTAGAAGCTACAACCAAAGGAAACGAGGGGAAGTCTGGCTACTTAGAGTCACTGATTCCCAAACCTTCATGCAGTCCAGATAGGCCCCATGTGATAAGGAAGCAGCCAATGGACGCCTAGTGTGGGGCCCGTGAGCCGGCTCAACTGGTAAAGGCCCCAGCTCCCAAGCCTAAGCACTGAGTCTGGTCCTCAGGACCCATGCGGTAGAAGCAGAGAACGGACTCCCGCAAGTTGTCCGCTGACCTCATCACAGTACGCAGTGGCAAGGCACCCCATACCCACACCCACAAAAGAAACAAACAAATGCAATAAAATCTTTTAAATAAAACAAAACAAAAAAGCACTGGTGCAGATGAGGAGCAGGATAGGGAAGAGCTGGAAAAGTTCATTATGTCCGGCACTTATTGCATGAGAATAGTGCTGTTGCTAAAGATCCAAACAAGTGAGGATTCAAAGAGACCAAGATCCGCTCATAAATGAGAAAGGCAGGCGTTCTGAGAGGCTGACACACCTCCAAGATCACACATCTGGGTATGGGGAGCCGGCTCAATCAGTAAAACATCTGCCTTGCTACCACCAAGACCCTAGCTCAATTCCCAGAACACAAATACTTAAAAAGTGAAAGTCAGGCCTGGCGGCAGGTGCGCTCCCTCCCAGCTCTGGGGAGACAGAGACAAGCGTTCCTGGGGATCCCTGGCCAGACACCTTGCTAATCTGCTTGGCAAGCTCTAGGTTCATCTCAGATATCAAGGTAGGGCTGGCATTTGAGAAACAACAACTGAAGTTTCCCTCTAGAACCCACATGTTACAACACACACACACACACACACACACACACACACACACATAAATATTTTTTTAATTAAAAAAATATATAGTTCTTGGGTCCTGGGGATATAGTCATTTGGTAGAGTTCTTACTTGAATGCATGAGACCCTGGGTTCTATCCTCAGCCTCACATTAAAAAAAAAAAAAAAAAAGACAGGCAGAGTACACGTCTACGATGCCAGCATGTAGGAGGTGGAGGCAGGAGGATCAGGTGTTCAAGGCTACCCTTGGCCATATAGTGAGTTAGAGTGTTTGAATCCAGCCTGAATTACAAAAGAGAGACCATGACTTTAAAAAAAAAAAAGGTTCACAGACCCAGGAGTTTAACAACTAACAGCTCTTTCCTATTGTTCGTGCTTAGACTAAGAAAAACAAAATTCTCTACTATGCTTTCCTTCAAACTATTTTTTTAACAGAGTCTCAGTATGTAACTCTGGCTGCTCTGGAACTCACTATGTAGACCAGGCTACCCTCTAACTCACAAAGATCCACCTCCTAAGTGCTGGCATTTGAAGCATGCGCCAGTATACCCAGCTCCCCACCCCACCCCACCCCCAATATTATCTTAGAGATTCCATGTAGAGGTCGGATGCTCTTTAACAAAAAGTGATGGATTTCTGGGCTGGGATGAAGCCATGCCACAGCGTGTGCCTAGCGTACACGAGGCCTTGGCTTCAGTCTCCAACACCTTGGTAAGGAGAGAGAGGTTTCATGATAACTCTGAACTGATCCACAGGCTCACCGAGATCCAGGCGTCAACCGTTTTCCAACATTCAAAAGCTCATAGATTCAATGTCCATTGTGTTTTAAGAGACTGTTCTCAGGCAAAAGTCATGAAAACTTGGCCCCAATTCTAATCTGCTATCAGATTTCTCCAGGCTACTTCTTATTAAGATACAAAGAATGAATTGAAAGTGACTAGGAGACGGGATCTTCTTTATTAGTGCTGTGGAAACTGTAGATGGAATTGTAAAAAGTTGCTGGAAAGTCTAAGGAAAGCGAGAAGGGATTTCCCCGGGCAGGCAAAACGTAATTGGCGTAATTGCTGACAGTGCCTCTCCACCCCCCTCCTTCTGCGATGACACGGGTCACGTCAGGAAAGTGACAAGCAGCTAGGACCCCAACCGCAGGCTGATTAAGAGGAGCCGTGCTCTGTTCCCATTCCAGCTGCAGCCTGAGTCCACGTCCTCATCCCCCACCAGTACTACAAACCTACAAATCTATCACTGAATCAAGTTCAGAATAAACAGTCAATAGGCTGTGCTTCAGGAGTTAAAGCTGGGGGCTGGGGGCGTGGCTCGGTTGATAGCGTGCTTGCCTAGCATGCAGGAAGCCCCGGACTTAATCCTCTGCACAGTTTAAATTGGCAGTGGCGGGACCCACCTGCAATCCCCCCACATGGGAGGTGGAGACAGGAGGGTCAGAAGCACAAAGTCATCCTCAGCTCCATAGCAAGTTCGAGTCCAGTCTGAGCTACATGAGACCCTATCTCAAATAAAGTAAAAAAAAATAAAATAGCAGGCAGGTCATCTTAGAATTGCTTCATTTTACAAAAATGTGGCTACTTTTCCAAATAATTTAAATCGTGGAAATTATTCTTTCGCTCTGTCACTCAGAACTGCGCTGCACATGAAATGGGGGAGACAAAGATGCCGGGTGACACTTGACTGTGTCGAAGGAAAATATGCAAAACTAGAGCAAGGTGGAATGGATGGAGAGAAGAGAGGATGGATACGGTCCAGGGCATGGCAGCAGAGACCACACGACCCAGGGCATGGCAGCAGAGACCACACGACCCAGGGCATGGCAGCAGGGACCACATGACCCAGGGCATCTCAGCAGGGACCACACGACCCAGGGCATCACAGCAGAGACCACATGACCCAGGGCATCACAGCAAGGACTTCAGGAACATCTTCTGTCCTCTGGGCTTCAGGGTGTAGTCCCTCTGAAAGCCTAAATTCTCCACTGAGATCATTTTTTGCTGGGAATTTATCCTTAGGAAAAACTCTGTTTTAGGGAGGGGCTCATCCATCCCAGACTGGCCTTGAACTCACTAAATCAATTGTAAATACTCAGAGATAATAAGGTTTAAGTATTCAGACTCATTGTATTTATATTATAGAAACCATAAACGTGTTAGTTACTACAAGGATACAGTAACTTGGTCAGAAAGTTCACTAAATTAAAAAAAAAAAAGTTTAATCTTATCTGTAATTTAATTCAAAATAGTTCAGCCACACGAAAAGATGAGTAGATGAACAGAAAAACTAACGCAGAAATATGACAAAACATTGACAACTCCTTGATCTGTGTTGAGAATTGATGAGTGCTAATATACTATTCTCGACCCATGAGTGTGTGAGTATGAGTGTGAACATGTGTGTGTGTGTCTATGAAAGCATGTGTGTGTGTAAGAGTGTGTATTTATATGTGAGTGAGTGTGAACATGTGTGTGTGAGAGCATCTGTGAGCATGTAAGAGAGTGTGTTTCTATGTGTGAGAGAGAATACATGTGAGCGTATGTTAGTGTTGGGGGTGAGGCAGCGTGTGTTAGTGTTGGGGGTGAGGCAGCGTGTGTTAGTGTTGGGGGTGAGGCAGCGTGTGTTAGTGTTGGGGGTGAGGCAGCGTGTGTAAGTGATGGGGGTGAGGCAGGAGTACAGGCCAGACATCATCTCTGGTGTCGCTCCTCGGATGCCATCTACCTTGTTTTGTGACACAGGGTCTCTGGGCTAGGGGATCACTGAACAGGCCAGGCTGGCTGGCCAGCGCACCCCGAGACCTGTCCATCTCGACTTCTCCCACACAGGATTACGTAGGCTAGGCTGGCTGACCAGCACACCCCGAGATCTGTCCATCTCGACTTCTCCCACATAGGATTATGAGTCCAGCTTTTTTTTTTTTTTTAACATGGGTTCTGGAGATTAACCTCAGTTGCTCATGTTTGCCCAGCCAACACTTTATCGACTGAGCCATCTCCCCAGTCCCTAACATACTTACTTCCTATACTTATTGTTCATAACAGTTGAAAGCTTTCTAAGACAATGATGGACTCCGAGAGTCTAAATGCAGAAACCAGTGGAATGAACGCACACAACAGGAAGCGGCTTGTCGCGTCCAGCTCCCGAAGCTCCATCCTCCCAAGCAGGTGGGGTGACACCTGGCCCCCAGCCCCTTACCTCGATCAAGGCTCCCTTCTCCCTGTCCTCGGACCGCTTGGTACTGTCCAGTTCATCGTGCATTTCTGACAGTTGGTCCTGCAGGTCTCGGATCTCTGTCTGGTGCTGTTCGCGCTCCATCTTCACCTGGAACAGCCTAACGGGATAGGGGAGGTCCATCAGAGAGGCGCCTGGGTTCCCCGGTCCCCACTTTCGGGCTGTCACATGGTCATCTGCAGCCCCAAGAAGCCTCCTCAGGACTATGGTCTAATTTGGCCAAGATGTTAGATGAGAACTCAAACCAACAAAAGGGGACAGATTTGCAGGGACATTTTTATCAGAAAGAGGCCATGAAGTACTAGAATTTGGACATAAAATATGCCTAAAACCAAGGAGAACCCATCAGTCAGGACCCTAAGACAGGAGCACCATTAAGTTAATGTCTGTGGTCAATCTTGATTGTCAGTTTGATTAAACTGAGAAGCACCTAGGGGATTAGAAAAATACATCTCTGGGTGTGTTTGCAAAGCTGTTTCCAGAAAGGAAACCAGACCTTGATTTTAGATTCCTTTGCCTCCAAGTTTCACAGGATAATAAGGCAGGTGGGGTCTTAGAGTTACATTTCCTCTCTAAGGGATGAGCAGAAGTTTGAGTATACATCACAGAGACCAACCCATTGTGGAGAAAGTGTTCAGGCTGGGAGACTGTGAACCCCACAGGCTAATGCACTTTGGAGGCTGGACCCAGGCTTCTGGAAACCTTAGTCATTAGATATCAGGCTCCAGAATCCCAGTAGAAACCTTAGTCATTAGATATCTTCCCTCAGGGCCCCCTGCTTCTCACTTACCTGCCAGAATATCCCCTGCTGGGGCTAAAGCTACATAAGGCCCACTTAAGGGATGTAAAGGGCTTTTAACAATTATTAACCTCCCTGCTTATAACTCTAACTGCATGATTTTGTAAGCGGGACAGAAAGGTGAGTGGCCTTGATAAACACTTGGAGGGCTAGGAGGCGTGAAAAGGACAGGAGGTTCTAGCAACATAGGACTCCAGAAGTCAGGGAGGGCAGGGGCTCCAGGCGGGCGGGTGGGCGCTCACTCTTCCAGGTTCTTCCGCAGCTCATCTTCAGTTTCGCCCAGCCGTCGCTGCAGGGCGGCCGTCTCCTCCACCTGGCTCTGGTGCCGGCCTCGTAGCTCTTCTAAGTCCTTTCTCATCCTCTCTCTCTCCTCCTTAATGTTCTGATGGTTCTAACAGGAAGAAATGTGGTTTTAAAATACTTCTGCTGTCTATCAATACTGAAACACCACCTGCACCCTCTATGTATCCGTGTGTCTGTCTGTCCGTCTATAAGAGGGTCTCACATAGCCCAGGCTAACAGCAAGCTGGCTGTGGTAGCCAAGGATGACAATGAACTCCTGATCTTTTGCCTTCACCTCCCAAGTGCTGGCAAAGCAGGGGTGCACTGCCATGCCTGGGTTATGAGGTCGGGGCTGGAACCCAGGGTTTTATGTATACTGAGCAAGCCCTTAACCAAATGAGCGACATCCCCAGCTCAGAAGCCCACTTGTGAACACTAATGCACTGTTCCTTCATTATTAAACAACTTAGTCAAATTGTGTAATCAAGGTTCAGAAGTTCCAGAAGGAATATGAACTGTTCAGATTTAGTGAACTGAACGCTTCTAAAAGAAAAACACAAACCCAGCTCGACCTGATTTTGCTGTTTCTATTACTTCAGTTTAAATGCTTTATGCGGTACCAATACACTTCGTTTCCCACTGGTCTGCCTGTCTCTACCAGGATTTCTTTTGCTCAAAGCAAACAGTTTCTGTGTGCACTGGTTGCTTTAAGAAATTCTTTGGCTAGCAGCCACCAAATTGGAAGGAATGCGCTCAGGGCTGGGAGGAATGTTTCTTTTAGGAGGGAAATTTTTTTTGACTTTCACCTCACCTGGACATCCCAATGTGTTCTAAACCTCCTTAATCCGCCGAGACGGAAATGGGAAAACGTAAGAAAGCCAGATACCTTCGTCTCCAGCTGCAGCTGCCTCTGGAGGTCCGACACTTCTAAGATCAGTTTGTTCTTCTGCTCCAATAGGTCTTTGACTTCGGCGGAAAAATTTGAAGCCTGCGATTAATTACAAAGGTATCCTCAGTTAAATGCTTGAGATGCTTGGATTCTCCTCCCCCACGGTAAGATGGGGATGTCACGGATATGACACAGCACCGACCATCGTAAGACTCGACCAAGCAGAACCCTCCCCCAGAGATAACGGGGATGCTCCTCACAATGTATTTTACATCTCCCACCACAGTCCAGGGACTGTTTCACCAGACTTCCAACATGACTGACACTTGAGGGAGGTGGTTGACTTCTGGGACAGCTTTCAAACATGTCATGAAATATGAAAGTACTAAATTTAGAACACCTGCCTGTGTGTGCACGTGGGAGCCCAAGGACAACCTCAGGTGTTGTTCCTGAGGAACCTTAAACATAAACAGAAAAACTACCACCTCTCACTGGCCTGGGGCTGACTCAATAGGGTAAGCGCTGGCCAGCGAGCCTTGGGATCTCCCTTTCTCTACCTTCCCAGGGATGGAATTTGAGAAAATAATAATAATAATAATAATAATAATAATAATAATAATAATAGGGTGGGGAGCAACTGAAGAAAACATCCAACGTCGACCTCTGCCCTCTACATGCATGTGTACACACATGAACAAGCACACAAACGTGCACGCGTGCACACACACATGTATATACATCACCCCACACACACACCAATACAATGTACACTACCAAGAGCAATCCCAGAGTGAACCATGGGATGTAGACAGTAATTGTGTGTCAATATCTGCCCACGCTAACAAGTGTACCGGAAGATCACAGTAGGTAAGGGAACTTCCTGTCCTTTCTACTCAAGTCTGCTCTGAGATTAGACTAGCTCTAAAAACACCTAGTTTATCAGGCTGGAGATGTAACTCAGGACTACATATAACTGCCCAGCATACACGAGGCCCAGTGCTCAGTCCCCATCACCACAAACAAAATCAACCAACAAGAATAATTTATTACTGTAATTCAAGAGGAGAAAAGAGCCCAAACAAAGGGGATGAGCAATTCATGTTGAATTAAAAAGCATCTAGGAGTGGTTGGAGAGATGGCTTAGAGGTTAAGAGCACTGACTGTTCTTCCAGAGGTCCTGAGTTCAATTCCCAGCAACCACATGGTGGCTCACAACCATCTGTAATGAGATCTGGTGCCCTCTTCTGGCCTGCAGTCATACATGCTGTATACATAATAAATAAATAAAATCCTTAAAAAAAATTCTAAGTTATTAAAACATTAAAAAAAAAAAAAGCATCTAGGAAATTAGATATCATAAGGAAAAGACCAATCTTGGGATAAGGGTATTAGAAGGTAAGAACACCACAGGAAAAGCTATTTTTAAAAAATGATTTTAAAAAAAATTTTTTAAAGAATACCTTTTTTGTTTCTGAGACAATTCCTACATTGTATTATACACAAGGCAAGATTCCAAAAGTTCATCAGAAAAAGAGTGTCTAAGACGCAAAGAAGCCGACCAAATGTCACAGGTTGTGCTGAGCCAGGGAGACACTGGAGTCCTAACTCAGTCACTATAGACTAAGCGTGGTTGACATCTTCCCATTCACTTGAGATCTGAGAAGGGGGTGCAGGCCACGCCACGGGAGGGAAGGTAAAACCTACTGAGACCCCCTCGGCCAAGCCTGAAACAACAGTGCCTAGAGAGGGAAGGTGAGCTGCACAGGATTCAGCTCTCAGGAGAAAACTCCACGCCCTTTGGTGGAAGACAATCCTGTGCATGGCATGTGTAAGCTCTCATCCACCACCCAGCATGCAGGTAGAAAATCCTGGATGTTTAAAGCAACAGGACAAAACCTGACTAACACAGAAGCGAAGACGACCCAGACAGAGAAGTTAGATGAGAAGGGGTCAAAAGAGCTATGAATGATATTCTGTTTGTTTGTTTATGTTTTTGTTTTTCAAGACAGGGTTTCTCTGTGTAGCCTTGGCTGTTCTGGAACTCGCTCTGTAGACCAGGCTGGCCTCGAACTCACAGAGATCCCCCGTCCACCTGCCTCTGCCTCCCGAGTACTGGGATTAAAGGCGTGTGCACCATCACTGCCCAGCTTGAATAATATTCTTTAAAACACAGGAAACGATGAACAAAATGGATAAAAAAAAAATGATGGTTTCCCAAAGGTAGTTAGAATCTAGAAACACGGTCAAATGGACACTTTAGAACGGCAGCATGATACTTGAAATTGAAGACCTCATTAGGTGGCTCTTAAAACACTGGTCCCTGGGGGCTGGGGAGATGGCTCAGCAGTTAACACTTGCCTGGGCAAGCAAGAGGACCAAGTGTAGGTCCCCAGAACCCACACAGGTACCCGGGCAGTGTGGTGGCTCGCCTGTAATCCCAGCCTGGGAAAGTGACTAGGTGCCTGGAGCAAGCTAACTAGTAAAATGAGCCGCATCAGTGAGTTCTGGGTTTGAGGAGAGACCCTGCTCCTGAGACTATGGTTGAAGAGGCCTCCAGGAAGATTCTCTACATCAATTTCAGGCCTCCACACACATGCACTCGTGTGCACAGGCACACCACAAACACACATATGAGAAGAAAAAGAATCATTCTCAAATAATGATGGGGGGGGGGTTGTCTTCAGGACATTTAAAAAAAAAATTAACCTTTAACCTTGAAAAAAAAAAAAAAAGACAGAGCCAGCAAACAAAATTAATGAATTTGAAACATTAAGAGAAAAGCTCACACCTTTAATCCCAGTGCTCAGGAGGCAGAGCCAGGTGGAGCTCTGTGAGTTCCAGGCCAGCCTGGGCTACAAAGTAAGTTCCAGGACAGCCAGAGATGTTACGGGGGGGTGAGGGGGAGAGAATATCCAGAGTATATGATACTCCAAATGAAACCACACAAACAGACACACAGAGAGGCACACAAACACTCACATAGACACACAGAACAAGGGAGACCATAAACAAAGTAAAATACATGTAACTGGAATGTAAGTAGAACAGAATGTGAAAGAAATATCCAAAACAAATGACCAGGGTGTTCCAGATCTGCTGAGTGCCAGAAAATGACAAAGTCAAGAGTTCAGGTTAACACAAGAAAACCACATTCAGGCACATTACACTCAAACTTCCAAAAACCGGAAGATCAAATATTCAGAGCAGCTACAGAGAACAGATGTGCGGCTTTCAGCAGAACAAATCTAAGAATGCTGCCTGCCTTCCAGGGGAGCCACTGGGGTCAGAAGACGAATGTATCTCTAAAGTGATCAGATCAAACAATGCTCCCTGAACTAAAGAGCCTTGGACACGGGAGCGGACCAAGGGCGATCTGAGCAAACTCAGATTGAGCTCACTGCCAGCAGAAAAGACGAGAGAACAGAATAGAATGGTGCCCTGGGACGGAAGAACACAGCCCAAGACAGGAAACACAGAAGAACAGGAGGAAAGGCTGCCACTGGAAGAAACCAAAATGAAAGCTCTGTGGCATACAGGAGAAATAGAGGGCGCGAATGAACGGGGAGAAGGTTCATGCTTCTGAAGGGGACCAGACCCATGAAGACGGCAACCTGCACAAAGTGATATGCACAGCCCCAGTCAGCCCCAGACAAATGTCCTTGTTGTTCTCTCCCCTCCTTGCTTTGTCTTAAAGAATTATTATTACTTTTTTAATTATGTGTATGTGTGTGTATGATACACATGTGTGCAAGTGCGTGCAGGTGCTTACAGAGGCCATAGGTGTCTGATCCCCTGGAGCTGGAGTCGGTGTGAACCACATGACATGGGTGCTAAGAACAAAGCTCGGGTCCTCTCCACGAGCCCTCTCTCCAGCTCTGCCCACCTCACCCCCACCTCTGGGAGTTTAGCATCTGTATGGGAAGGTGAGAGACTCAGAGTGGCCAACTTGAAGAAAAGAAGAAAGGGATGAAGTGGAAGGCAGACATTACCAGATGTCAGAGCCTACTGTGAAGATCCAGGACACATCTGCATGGAGCTGATGCAGAGGAAGAGACGCAGAATCCATGCAACAGAACAAAGGGTCCTAGTGTGGGTCCTAACACTGGGGCCTCGTGTGCACGACTGGTAGGAGTGTTGATTGTCCCACCACTTCCTGGAACCATTCACAGAATGCTGGAACCATTCACAGAATGCACAGCAAAACTTCTGCCTAATGTACGACCTGGAGTTCGCTCCTGCTTCTCTATGCCAGAGAAATGAGTGTGCATCCACTGAAAAAGGGCATGAAAAATAAAATCCAATGTCCACTGTAGCTTTATTGTTAAGAGTCCCAAGCTGGAAATAGTCACCAGAAATACACTAGTGTGTACACACACACACACACTCTCATACACACACAAATCAATATGTAATAAAAAATAGTTACCGATAAGTGTAATATTAATAAACTTCGCTGACACAATATTGAAGAAATAAAGCTGGACAGACAGTTAATCAGGTGACTATATGAAATTTAAGTAAAACTAACTTAGGTGATGGGTGTCACAAAAGGATTACCTCAAGAAAGAAGAGATATGGCTGACAGGGAAAGAACATTCAGGAAAGTTCTGGGTGAAGGGCACACCCTGTCCGAGTAGGATTTGCACAGATGCAAATCTGTGTTAAAAACACAGCGAACTACACAGTTAGGATTCACGCTATTTACTTTAAGTTCGACTCCAATAAACCAGCATAAAAGTCTTTGTTGAAGAAACACCTGCTGTGTGACATTCTCCAGAAACCTGTGTGTCTGAGCAGTCAGCCCTTCCATTTCCAAACCTCCCTTGCCCTGGGGGAGAATGTTCCTGATGGCCAGGCCTGTCAGCAAGGGCAAATAAACACATTAGGGCCAAACTGGCTCTCTCCTTCCAGTCATTGCGTTCCCACCAAGGAGAGAGGCCAGATAAAACAGTCCGTTCGGAGGTCTGGGGTCTGATCTGAGTGTGAATATCAAGGGCTCCTGTTTCCTCTCTACCATGGAAATGATAACAGGATGAAGCTCTCAAGAGGAATTGGCTAAAATCCTGCAGTTAAGTGGCAGGCGAAGCGATAAAAGCAGAAATCTAAGCTAGAAGAGGCAGAGTCAAGGCTCACAAGTCACTGATCCGGGTGAGGGTTGTATATCATAAACCTGCAAGAGGCGCTTCTCATGGACTGCGGGGACCGGCAGGAGAGCCCCGCGGCAAAAGCGCAGGAGTGCCAAGTTTTCGCCGTGGAATGAAGGCAGTCCATCTTAGAACCTAAATCCAACCCAGTGGGAGAGATCACATACAAAAGAGGAAAGGGGGAAGGAAGGGAGAGGGAGCTGGGGAAGAAGGCAGGGAGGAGTCGAGAGGAAAACAAAATTCTATCACTTTGCACTTTCTAAGATGGTCTCAGTCCATAACGAAAACGCTCTAATGTTCTCCCCTAGGGAATCACGTAACACACACACACACATACATACACACACACACACACACACACACACACACACACACACACCAAAAGATAAAAGTCCAAAATTTTGCCAGCAAAGGATCAGATTCAGAACACAAGAAGGAGAAGGGGGACACTGCATGGTGCCAGAGATCTCATCCTGCCTTTCTCAAGCCAGCAGGGCTTCTTAACTGGCCTCTCTCTAATCTTGCCTCTCTCTAAAGGTAGCAAAAGGAACGAACCTTTGCAATACAATAACAGCATTTGTGTCTATCTGAGAGCACTTGCCAGGCACACAGGAAGCCCGGGTTCCGTCCCCGAGAACTATATAAACGGGTGTGGCAGTACACACCTGTAAACCCAGCACTCGTGAGCTGGAGGCAAGAGAATCACAAGTTCAAGGCCAGCTTTGGCTACATGAGATCCTGTCTCAATAGAAAATAAAAATGCCTAGAATGGAAACGTCCCATCTAGCTCTCTCCACATCCTGGTTTCGTGTAGCAACTACATAAAATTACTTCAAGAAACATAAACAGGGCAGACTCACAGTTCTTCATATTGTCTGTGCCGTTCTTCCAACCTAGAATATCCTGCCTCCCTGCCTTCTCACAAAGACCGCTTTGACCTTAGACATCCTATTTGCAGAAGGGACACACGGACTTCCTCAGTTCCGGCTGATTGCTCCAAGTCCATAATCCATAATGACAATATTAATATCAAGTCCAAAGGCTGTGCCTTCCCCACAGCATGCAAGTAAATAAAAAGCAAGAATAGTAGTTATGATTTAAATTTAAAACCTTTATCAAAAAATACTAAGTTAATGTTAAGAAATATGAGAGATTTGATCCCAGCACACTCTGGAGGCACGGACAAATGGATCTGTGAGTTTGAGGCCAGCCTGGTCTACATAGTGAGTCCCTGTCTCAAAACAAGAACTATCAGAGAGGAGGATTGGTTGGGAAAACAACTAAAATTCATTATATATGCATATGAAGTTGCCAACAAATTTTTTTAATGGAAAGGAGAATTAGGTACAGCTCCTGAAAGCTGTATACAAGCAAATTGTAGTTTTAAGTTCCCAAATCAGAATTGCAGTCCTGTATACATACCACACATACAACACACACACACACACACTCCACCACCCTCACACTTACAGCATAGTCACAGGCATGCTGAGTATTTGCATACATGTGCAAACTTGTGCACACACACACACTCACATACACACACTCACCACCACCCTCACTCACACTCACAGCATAGTTTCGGGCATGCTGAGCGCTTGCACACTTGTGCAAACCTGCACACACACATACACACATGCGCGCGCGCACCCTCCACCACCACCTTCACACTCACAGCACAGTCACAGTCATAGCCACAAGGGCTAGAGCTCGTCTAGCCGTCATTCGGCTGATGAGTGAAAACATTCTCTGTTTCAGCTGGTCATGACTCCTTCTCCAAGATGGCTGGCTCTAGAAGTATTTCAGATTTGGGGTTATTACTTTGGGGTTAGAATATCTGCATGGATATAATGAGATATTCTATAAACACGAGTAGAAATGCAAAATTCATTTAAATCACATAAATTTCTAATACACAGAACCCAGAGGTGATTTGATCTGATGGTTTTTTTTTTTTTTTTTTTTTTTTTTTTTTTTTTTTTTTGGTTTTTTTCGAGACAGGGTTTTTCTGTGTAGCTTTGTGCCTTTCCTGGAGCTCACTTGGTAGCCCAGGCTGGCCTCGAACTCACAGAGATCCGCCTGCCTCTGCCTCCCAAGTGCTGGGATTAAAGGCGTGCGCCACCACGCCCAGCCTGATCTGATGGTTTTAACAACTTTCTGCATTAAAAGAAGTTTGTGATCATGTTTCATGTATGTGGTCGGGTGTGGAATTTTCCACACGAGCCACGTCAATACTCAAGAAGTTTGGGGTTTTAGGGTGTTTTGGATTAGGCTGTTTAACCTGGGTTTGAAGCAAGGCTGGTCATCTGAGGCACCGCTTTCTCCTTGAGGGGGACATCCCACTTGCTGCTGCCAGCAGCAGCTGAAGAAACCGGTCCCTCTCCACATTTCACGTTACACACGCCCTACAGAACACAAACGCTACAGCTCACCTGATGATTTCCTTGCGCGCTCCCTGCTGCTCGAGACTTTAAGGTCTGGATTTTCTCGAAGACCAGGTTGACTTTCCTTTTGGTGGCATCGTCGTTGTCTGTGCTTCTACAAAACAGCAGCAGAGAAGGCATTATGGGACGAGGACATCGGCCTCAAGGTCTTCTGCATGCCCGTATGCTCACAGCGAGAGCCCTTGAAGATATCCTGAAAGCACTCTGAGTGAGTCCAGGCTCCAGACAAAACCAGCATTTGATGGGCAGGATGGAAGGACACTGCCACTCCATCTCGGACAGAGACGTTCATTCCTGAGTATCTGAGCGTGACAGACGCAATCTGAATCACGCACAGTGAAAGCGCGGTAAGCTGTCGCTCAACTCAGTGCTCACATTTGTCTCAGAGGGAATTAAACACACGCACTCATGCTTTGCAATCTCAAGCTACTAAAATGTTCAAGGACTTGTAACTGATTTAGCCCCTGTTTAAGAAAAAGAAGTCCCAATACCAAGCTGATCCAACAGCAGCCCTTTGTCTGGACTGCCACGGTTAATCAGCTCCTTTTACCACACCCCTGGCAATTAAGGGATTTAAAATAAAATTCCTTAAACAGGCACCTACTATTAACTTTGGTCTCATCTGTCTCTCAACAAATCAAGTGAGAAAGACAGGAAAGAGGGGGTGGGAGAGGGAGGAGGAGGAGGGGAGAGGAAGGAAGATAAGAGAATTTAAAAACCACAGTCTTCTACCTTAATTTCACAGGGGGAAGCCTGTAAAAACCCTGTGGCCATTTTTAAGCCCCTGTGTTGTGTTCTGAACCCACGTTGCCAGCTCTGTCTGGCTGACAAGTCAATCACAAATCACAGAACACCAACACCCGATGACATTGACAGCCGCACGTCTCAGGCGGCTGACTTTCATTCACATCATACTTGGAAGCCTTTCTCCTAACCATTCCGTAAGAAGACTGCGGTAGAAGCTTCAGATTCCTGCTCCAGAATCCCAGCATGGTGGCATGGAGGGGAAGAACCCAAGTGGCTGGAACTGAATTTCCAAGATAAGCAGGGCAAACATTGCTCTCGGATGCCTCCCGAGTGCTTGACAATCATGGAAGCCTGGGTTCAGGCCAGGCCTCCCTCTGAGAGAAAGGAAGAGCTTTCATTTGTGATTTCCAGTAAGGACTGATGGAGACCTCAAGGTGGGGCTGACCGGTAGACCTCCCATCCCTGAACTTGTTTTGATGCAGTAAAGGTCCTTTTTTAAAACATTAATTTAAGGCAGGGGAGAGTAAAATGCTGAGGGAGAACCCTAAATACACAAAAGTTGGGCATGGTGGCACACATCTGTAGCCCAGGGGTTGGAGGCAGAGACAGGCAGATCTCAAGGGCTTGCTGGCTAGCCAGGCTAGCTGAAACTGGGAGTTCCAGGTTCGGTGAGAGATCTTGTCTCAAAAAAAAAAAAATCAAGATGGAGGGTGATAGAGAAGGATACCTGACTTTGACCTCTGACCCCCACATGAGCATGAATGTCAAGTGCACCTGTACACACATATGCACACATATGCATTTCTCACGGACACACACATACACAAATATAAACTCTATGTTTTTAATTGACTTACAAAGAACATCCTTCCCTACCCGCTATACCTAGTAGGAAACTGCCTCCATAGAGACGAGCCTGGTTCAGGTAGAACAGGAAAGAAAAGTTAAATACAAAGCCTCAAATACAAGTCTAGAGCCCCACCAAACACAGCAACGACTGTTCTCCAAGGAAAACCACGCACCCTTCTTTGAGGTAATTGTAAAGGATCTGCTTGGCCGTCTCTTCGTTGGTTTGTTGCGTGAGCTCCTGCTGGCCCTTTAATAGATCTGGTGTGGCCTGGAAGATAACGAAGTTTGTTATTAGACCAAGAGGGTGACACTCCAGGGAGACAGCAGTGACCGTGAAGCAGAGGTGGCCAGCACACTCCTTTCCAAAATCAATCCATCTGGCCAGCCTCCTCATCCCAACGTCCGTGAGCTGTGGACCCTTGGGCGAGCGACTTCTCATTCCCTGGGTTTCCTCAATGGTCAACGAAGGTTAATAGCAAAGCTGCACACAGCTGTTGCAATGCTATAATATCATAACCCCTGGAAGGTACCAGCCTTATCATTGTTTTTATTACTGTTATTATTTTTTAACTGTTACTATCAAAACACTCAATGTGCCACTTAGACTCTATCACTTTGCAATTAACCTAAATTAAGATTAACCTGATTTCTCAGACCAGAAACCAACCTAGCCACCTAATTTCAAGAATAAAGTAGCCGGGTGGTGGTGGCTCATGCATTTAATCCCAGCACTCGGGAGGCAGAGCCAGGCGGATCTCTGTGAGTTCGGAGTCTACAGAGTGAGTTACAGGACAGGCACCAAAACTACACAGAGAAACCCTGTCTCAAAACAACAACAACAACAACAATAATAATAATAATAATAATAATAATAATAATAATAATAATAAAAGTATACGGATGCAAACCTAACCTCAGAACCTGTGTGTTAAAACTCATTCTGTATACATCCAGACTTCACACACGAAAAGAGAAATGGAGTCTCTCTGTGTACTATTTGACAGAGAAGTTCATAGAAAGCGAACTTGGCAGCACTCAGAATAATCTAGAAAACTATACAGTTGACAGTAGGACATAATCTGATAAATAATAATAATAATAATAATAATAATAATAAGACAGCTGGGCCATGGTGGTATATGCCTTTAATCCCAGCACTCAGGAGGCAGAGGCAGGAGGTCTACACAGAGAAACCCTGTCTCAAAAAACCAAATAAATAAAAAAAATTAGATAAACAAAATAAAACAAAATGTGCAAGAGCTAGAGAGACGGCTCAGTTTGGGAAGTACTTGCTCTAAAGCGTGAGGATCCGAGTTCGATCCCAGCACCCGTGAAAAGGCCATGCATGCATTGTACCTGCCTGTCATCCCAGCCCTGGGGAGGTGTGGCTCCATCAGTGAGCTCCAGGTTCAGTGAGAGATCCCACCTCAAAAAGAAGGGTGGAGAGAGAGAGAGGAAGACACCAGGTGACAGCCTGTGGCCTCCACACACACATATGCACCTGCATACCTATTTATGTGCACATGTATGCACATGTGCGCTTACACACACACATACACACACACACATCAAATGTGCCATTACTGATTCAAGACTTAGGACACTCACTCCGAAGGCACATTGCCTCTACCGCTTTGAAAAGGAAAAACACAAGGCTTACCTGCGTATTAGAGTCGGAAGGAAATGTCTTCACGGAAATTTTCTTGGCCCCAGAATCAGGCGTGGCGGCCACAGCCCGGTTCTGTAACATCAGCGTGGCGGTGGCTATTTTGATTTCTTCCTCTTTTTTATTCGGTGCTGGAAGCGAGGAGGCACAAGCCACCACACTTTCCTGACTTCCTTTGTCCAGCGCTTTCCCGTCTTTGTTCTGCAGGGGAGGCTTGGGGTGGGCACCCTGAGTGGTACCCTGCAGCTTTGCAAGGGTGGAGCTGGGACTGTGTTTCCCACGGTGCTCCGGGGCCTGCGACCTCTGCGGGAAGACCTGGGACGGCCGGAGGAGGTGTTCGCTGGACTTGCCCAGGTTCCTGCTGAACTCGGTGAGGTATTCTGTATTTCCCTGGAGACCGAACGGAAAGGCACTATCGACGCTTCGAGATCTTTTCCTGTCATCCGGATTGATCCTGTTTCTCTTCCCAGACCTTCCTCTTCTCTGAAGCCCAGGCTTTTGGTCAAATTTTTCGATCAACTGGTCCACCCCGGGAATGGAGCAGGTGTCAATATCCCGCCCAGTTCCCGGCAAGAAGGGGATATACCTTCTGTTTTCATGGCGGTTGACATTGTCAGCATGGATGGCGCATTCCTGATCATCGAGTAAAAATCTGTACAGGGAAGTGGCTGAGGTGGGAGTCGTGGATGACGAAGATGACCTCCGGGACCGCGCTCCATCCAGAATGGGTCCTGCGGAATCTTGTCGCCGGAAGGGTAGCACATCCGGCCTACTTTTCTTGGTTTCAGAGTAGGCCTGTGGGCTGGGGGCGGTTGGAGATTTCCGTCGAGGGGAAAGGGCCTCCTCTCCCGCCCCCTCCTTGGCGCACCTCTGAACATTCACGCACACTGAGGTCTGCTTTTGGGGGTCTTCTATGACCACGGAGCTGCAGAGACGGATCGCCGTCGTGTTGGTCTTGGCTAGATCTTCCAAAGTAGGGCTGTTGGGCTGGGAACCGCAGGGTTTGGGAAAGCAATTCCGGGGCTTCTTGTAGTTGGTCCCTTCTTCCGGTGCATTTCTCAGCCAGGGACTCTCCGGAGGGTGATGCTTTTCCGAGTTCACCTCATTCTTTTCAGGGTCATAGGGTTGCAGAAGCTCCGGGTGCTTCTGAAAGTTGAGCACGTGGGGTAGTTTGGGGGGCCCATCTTTGCGTTCTACAACTCCATTCCTGCCCTCATGGAGCGAGGGCTGCTTCTGGTTTCTCATCGGGCTGGTCTGCAGGTATGGGTTTTCTGGAAGCTGCAGTTCCTCTGGACGGTCCTTCAACCCGGTCCCGTTGCTTGGATGTAAGGACAAATTATTTATCATTGAAGATGGAAACGCTGGCCCGTTTTCTGGAAAAGGCGTACCTGCTAGACACCGTTCAGTGTTGTTCAGGACTATATAGGGGTGGCCATCAATTCCCTGGACCCTAATACTGACACCATAGGAGCCTGCCTTTGAGGGCTGGGAATTCCTTGGCTTTGGGGTGTCGTCACTGGCAAGTCTCAGGTGGACTCCATATTCCTGCTGCACGTGTTGGTATTCACCAAAATACAGCTCCATGGTTCAGAGTCCCGGCTGGCAGGGAGGAAAGAGAACATTGTATTAGACCACATCTGTCTAGATAAAGACTAGGATGATTATGGGGGGAACTATCAGGGTTCAAAGCCAGCTGGACACTCTAACCAGCACAGAGACTTTAGAACCCATGGCTGAGTACTGTCCTGACCCACACTCCTTTCTGGATTGTCCTTGAGCCCCAGTGATGGCCGGCTGGCCAACCCTGGCTGCCGTCCTGGTCTGAGGGCAGACTCTGGTGTAATGACCTGGCCTCTGGCACAGCTCTGCTCTGGTTTCCAGCTAGTCTGCTCACTTTTTCCCCCTTAGTAGGTTTCCTCACACTTGGTGCTATTTATTTTTAACCAAGAGAGTGTTCTGGTTGCCAGCAATCAAGAACAAGGTACTTTTCCACGAAAATAGGTAAGAGCTAAGAAACTCTGAGGCTCATCTTTAGTCTTCTCTTCCTCTGACCATTTTCCTCCCCAAACACCATCAGCCTGTTTAATGCACATCTGACTTTAAAATCTTTTACATTTATTTATTTTGTGTATGGATATATGTGTATACAGGTGTATAGACGCATATTTGCCACAGTAAGCACGTGACCAGACGACAATACACAGGAGTCAGTTCTCGGCTTCTATTTATACCCTAAAATTCGAACTCAGGTCATCAGGCTTGACAGCAAGCACTTTTACCTCTTTTACCTACTGAGGCATCTAGCTGTCCACCTCTGTTTTTTTTTTTCCCCCTTGAGACAAGGTCTTATGTATCCCAGACAGGCTTCAGACTTGCTATGTATCCCAGAATGTCCTCCACCTCCTGAGCACTCAGATTATAAGGTGTATCATCATGCCTCGTTTACACAACACTGACAAACAAACCCAGGGCTTCATGCATGCTAAGCAAAGCTACTAACCGGGCTACATCACAGTTTACCTAGCTTTGAGATCTTTAATGCTACCTAAATGTAATGTTTAAGACATGTTTTACTCTAAAGAATTATTTGAGAAAATAACAATGAGAATAAATGATGGAATTTAAAAAAAAAAAATCTTTCTTCATACCAAAAAGTTCACCAGGTATATTCATCTGAAAAGTGTTCCTGAGGGTTAGGGGTGAGGGCTCAGGGGTTGGGGGGGGATAAGACTCAAAATCTTTATTTTGTGATGGGTCCTGATACCACACCAAGAATCACGGCCTCCTCCTAAGCAGGGTGTGTGCATGCCACCTGCATGCCAGATGCCTGCAGAGCTGGCCCAAAGCAGGACAAGTGCCATGCCTACTGCAGAGTGTCCCAAGCAGAAACCACCCCGAGAAACTGCAGCAGCCATGGAGACCCCCAGGAAACCTTCGACTGCTCCTCACAGATAACAACCATCTGGTTTCCGTCCCTCTCGGGGTCTTCCTGAGTCTTCCTTTCTATTCTGGAATCATCTCTGGTATTGAGTTTCCCAACAAAGTTGTGTGTTACAACTGGTTTCAAGCACGTGTGCACAGAGTTTTGCAAAGGGACATCATTCCCTCTATCCAACCGTATCTGTGTTTCCTTCTATATCCGATTTGTGCTATGAAAATATACACGAATATTTTAGTTGTTTCTTAAAAAAAAAAAAATAGTTCTTGGGACTGGAGAGATGTCTGAGTGATGAAGAACATGCACTGCTCTTTCAGAGGACCTGACTTCCTCTCCCAGCAACCATGTCAGGGGGCTCCCAACCACCTGCAACTCTAGCTCAAGCAGGCCCCACGCCCTCTTCTGGACTCTGAGGGCACTGCACTCACATGTGTACAAATATCCGCACATACCTCTTCTTGAGAAAAGCCTACTCACTGGCCACCCCAACTACAAGGGCAGGCTGGAAAAAGAAGTCCTCCAAACTGGTCATCATCACTCCACTGCCCGGCTGCACGCATGTCTACTGGTGCCATAAGACGTGGCAGAAGACAATTGGAGGGCCCAGCTGCCATCAGTGCTCCTCAGTCCACACACTACTTGTTCCAAGTCCATTGGTTTTCCCTGATGCTGCTGGAGTCTGGGAGAGGTTCAGGGAGAAGCCAGTCCATCTTCAGGGCATTGAGAACACTCTGAGGGCTGACCACTCCAGTTCCCCAAGTCCTTAAGTGATTCCCTGGATCGTGACCCTTCTCCCCTGCCTCCTTCGGTAATCTAGGGCTGCATCTCACAGTCAGTCACCAGGCACGATGCTGCAGGCACATGGCGCTTCATTCTGCTGGTGCAGTGGCTACCCCCACCCCTCCACTAACCTGGCACCCACACTCTTCACCTGTTGTGGGTCTCGACCTGTTGATTCCTTTACTATCATTTGAGGAGGGCTGGGGAGACAAACCTTTGAACTTAACTAACTTGCATTGTGTGTGTGTGTGTGTGTGTGTGTGTGTGTGTGTGTGTGTGTGTCCCAATGGTTTGAATTAGGCTTGTTACAGGAAGACCTACTGATGTCAAGTGGGCTGGCAATGGGGAGGGCAGGAAGACTGTTCTAAAAACAGATAACCTTGCCTTGGATCCATGAAGCAATGCATGATGGACAGTACCAGACTCATCAGTCACATCTTCACCCCTTTCTCAGCAGCAGCATGGGATTCTTTCTGTTTTTCAAAGTCCATTACAAATCTTTCATGGTCAGTGCTGGGGACCAAACCCAGGGCCTTCCAGGTGCTAAGTGAGCACTGGACCACTGAGTATACCTCAGCCCTGTGGCTTTTTTTTAAGAGCCTCTGTACAAACAAATTCATCCACTGGGGCTCTTTTTTGTGTTTTATCTACCCAAGGGAGTTGCTTTTCATTCACCAACAATCTCTCCTTATGGGACTCTTCAATGGAAACATTTCTTCCGATTGTATTAATGAGAAGCTCAACTAGGGTTTTAATAGTCCTTTGTCACACTTACTACAGTCAACACTAATTGCATCTCAGTCTTTGAATATGGCCACCACGGTTTATTCCAATCCCAGCTCCAAGTTGGTAAAGCAGTCCACATATCCGAATTTCATGAAGCAGCCACAATTCGCATTTCCTCGACCACCAACCTCAACCAGATTTTTTCTCAGCTGAGTGCCTTAAGCAAATGTTGATTTCCTACCCAATCAAAGCATAACCACTGAATTAATGAGTGAATTAACCTAAGGACAGCTGTTCTCCACTTCCGGGCGCCAGGCCTGGTGTAAGATCCTAACACACATCACAGACACATTTGCCGGGTCAGGCAGCCCCACCAAGGGCTTACATAACCTGGCAGTCAACGCTGATCAATTGCCAGGATGCAACATTGTAGCACTTTGGCAATAAAAGCAGTGTTTTGGAGTGGAAATAAGGCTTTCTGAAAAGGCTGCTAAGTGATGATAATCGCTTTAGTTAGTGAGATCAATGGGCATGTGTGTGGGAACAAAGACGCAGCTCTTGGCAGAGCTCAAAACCCATGCCAGATGGAGATGTGTCCTCTCTCTGGGCCATCACACATGACCAGGGAGCATGATTAGTCACGTAAGCCTGGTGCATGCGTCCCTGCTTCTCCTCGCTAACTCCCAGCGGCCTTGCCAGGCACACAGAGGGCAGGCATCCTGGCTCTGAGGAAAGGCAGCCACACCATCATTAATCTTCTGCAGCTTCCTTTCCTAGGACAGTGATGCCCAAGCCTGCAGCGTGGTGCCTGGCATCGGGGTTCGGGGGACTCGTTTGATGTGTGTGGATAATTCCACTTTATCATACGACTTAGTTAACACAGCCACGGAGAGGGAGGTGGGAAGCTGGAGAGCCTCAGTGTGCCTTTGAGCAAGTCCAGGAAGTAAGAGGTGAGCTGGGAACCAAAAAGTAATCCCCGAGTGTGATGCTGTGGCTGTCCAGTCAGAGGGAGGCCACTGCCAGGCTAATACGGAATAAGTTAAAACTTCAAATGACAACATGTTTACTCCTAGAGGGCATGCCTGAAGGGCCAGAGGGAAGGCCAGAATTTTGTTGTCTTCATCAGTAAAGTGCCTGTCACACAAGCGTGAGGACCTGAGTTCAACACTCAGGATTCCTTAAAAGATTAATTCAGAATATTAAAAACAACCCTGAGTATCATGATGGTGATGATGGCCTGCGTTTGTAATCCCAGTGCCGGAGAGGCAGAGGCAAGCAGAGCCCTGGAGTTTGCTGGCCAGGCTTGGTGAATCCCAAGCCAGTGAGAGACCCCAGAGTCAAAAGAAAGGTGAGTGTCACCTGAGAAATCACACCCAAGGCCTCCCTGGCCTCCATGTGTATGCACACACTCACACATACACATACATGCACACACACAGAACCACCATTAAAATTGAAGGGTAAGAGTGAGCCACTAGAAGCCTAAAATGAACAAACAATACACAGAGCTCCTCTCCATGTCCCCAAAGTGGACAGAATGCCACAGCCTTCCCTAAACTAAGCATTGTGTCCCATGCAAAGACAGAAAGCTGACAAGAGTTCCATGCCCCAAGGCAGCCTCCTGGCGCCCAGGAGAGCCTTTACAGCTCCCTGGGGACACCATCTGGAAAAGGAAGGTGAGGTCTGAAAAGGAGCGCAGAGCTCAAGGGAGCTTGAGTTTTGAATAACCTGGACAACAAAATTGCCTGGTTTTTAAAAATATTTTTCAATTTTGAGTATACATGTGTCTCTTGTGGGTTTGTACACTTGAGGGCAGGTGCTCTTGAAACTGAAGGGCATCGGATCTCTTGGAGTTGGAGTTACAGGAAGTTCGTTATGAGCGGCCTGATGTGGGTGCCAGGGACCGAACTTGAGTCCTCTGCAGGAGCCGCCCTCAAGAGCTGAGCCATCTCTCGAGCCCAAGTTATTCTGCTGTGGGGGGTGAGGGTAGGAATTAGTTCATCTTTAGGTGCTGTCTGTCAAACCCACCTCGTTCAAGAGAAATGGCGCAAAAGAAGAAGAGAGGTCATGAGAAGGGAGGGTTTTCCCAGGGCTGGAGACCACAGCAACTCAGCCAGGGCTCTCACGATCAGGTCACTTGGACTAACCCATACAACATATGCGTGGGCTCTGGTGACTTGAGGACCGCCCTCTGCCCTCAGGACATCCACTTTCACCTTTCTGCCTGGATGGACCTCTGGCTTCTCTATCTTGGTAACAGACAGATCACCTCTCTGTTTCCGGCATGTTTATGTTCCCAAACAGAATTTTAAAATCCTGTGACTGTGCTGGAGAGATGGCTCAGTGGTTAAGAGCACCTGTTGTTCTTGTAAAAGAACTGAGTTAAGTTCCCAGCACCCACGTGGCTGCTCACAACCACCTGTACCTCCAGTTCCAGAGGACCCAGTGCCCTCTCCGGGCCTCCAGGGCACTGTATGCATGTGGTACATAGACATACATGCAGGCAAACAGCCACATACATAAAGTTAATCTTCCCAAAAAAAAGGTCTGAGCTGAGAAGAGAATATCAAAGGTCATGTGAGGTCCCTGCACTTTCAATACACACCCACATTTAGTAATAAACACAGTGAGGCCTCACTGGAAAAATACAGAATTCATGCTCAAAATAATACTTAAGGTATGTTCACATCTTGATCCTTGTGATGATTTCTAAAAGCTTCAGAAATAGAGCCAAGATGCAGAAAGGCACAGCAGTGGACCAGGGATGTGATTCAGTCGGTAGAGTGCTCACTTAACATAAACAGAGCCGTGGGTTTGATCCCCAGCAGCACATAAACCCAGAGATGGTAAACCGTACCTGTCACCCTAACATTGGTAGGTGGAGGCAAGAGGATCAAAAGCTGAAGCCCTTGGCTCCATAGCAAGTTTGGGGCCAGCCTGGACTATGTAAGACCCTGTTTCACAAACAGCAATGAATAAACCAAAAAGCAGAAGGGAGCTGGAAAAAACGGCTCAGCAGTTAAGAGCACTGGTTGCTCTTCCAGAGGACCTGGGTTCGAGTCTCAGGACCCACATGGTGGCTCACAACCATTTGTAATGCTGGTTCCAGGAGACCCCTTTGGCCTCTGGGCACTCTGGCAGAAGTGTACACACACACATACATACTCTTCCCCCGCCCCAAATCTTTTAAAGGGTAAATAAACATATTTTAAAACAACAGAAAGGCTCAACCAGAAGAGAGGAGGAAGCAAGAGAGGGGCGGAACCTATTTCTCATTCAGGGATTAGAGTCAATCCCAGGCGGATACATGTGTCCACCTCCCTGAGTGTTTTCTTATCTGAGATCAGGCTAGCAAGGAAGACTGTATTATGAAAAATGAGAACGCTGAGTCACCTGCCTCGAATGCTAAAAGAAAGGGCTAGAATCTGGAAATGAAGAGCACCAACATTGTATTATGGCCACAAGAACACTGGTGTTGCTCATAATGCGGTTTTAAATACTTACGAGGCAGAAAGTTCCACTCTTGACCAGACAACACCAACATTCCAAACTAATTTATTAACTGATTAAGAAAGCAGAGGGCAGGGAACCTCAAGCACGCTGCTGCGTCCACAGATGAGATGCCATAAACATTGCCAACGGACTAAATGGAGCTCCACGGTGCCCTGGGCACAGCCAAGGTCTGAGGCAGAGACACCAGCTCCTACCATCTGTGCCTCGGTCTCCTGTGTAGAGGGAGCCCAAGGCCACACAGCAGAAGGATAAAGAAGCACCCCAAATCTCCAGCCCAAATCCGGCTTCTGAGGCTCCCTCAACACTGCACACCTACAGTCACAAAATAAAGCCTGCTGACCCACCCTGACAGACCTAAACCTATACTCAAGCCAAAACACCCGAGGAAAATAAATCACTTCCTAAAACCACGTGGGGTCTTCTCAGATTTCTGTCTTGTCCCGAGTAACACAGGTCAGCCCAGCATGGAGAAGCTGTTCAAACGCAGGATGTACCTACACTGCGCCTACCTGAAAACTGCCACTAACCACGGTGCCAGGGGTCACAGGGAGGGGACATCCTGCAGATAACCAGCGGACATGCCTGTCTACACTATGTGGCCTGACCTGGATTATGGCCTATACTTTCCTCCCTCCCTCCACCTCTCTCCCTCCCTCCCTCCACCTCTCCCTCCCTCTTCCCCTCCCTCCCTCCCTTCTTTCCTCTTTCATCTGGTCTTATGGATCCCAGGATGGTCTGGAACTCACCCCACAGCTAAGACTGACCTTGATTCTCCTGCCTCCACCTCCTGGGTATTAGGGTAACCGTTGTCCATCATCACAGTTTACAGGGTGCAGAGGGTGGAACCTGGGGCTTCATGCATGCCAGGCAAGCACTCTATCAACTCATCTCCACCCCCAGCCAGTGACTTTAACTGTCACCTCCTGTGAAAAGTGCTCTCCCCCCCCCTCCACCCCCAGGGCTGATTCTTGTCAGGCATCAGCACTCAGCTCCGAGGAGCTCAGTACCTGCCCATCAGCAGTGGCCCCTCTGACAGGCCAACTCTGTACCCCCAAACCACACTTTAAGCTTTTTTCAGACATGCTCATTGTCCGCCTTTATATCACTTGGGCCAGACCCTTGTAGTACCAGCATGGGACAGTATTTTCACCACCTAAGAGACGTACTATTAAGTTCTATTAGGTTGGTCATTTCCTCCAGGGTCTCACACTCAAGTCAGGAGCAGCCTTGGGACTTAGATACAGTTTCCATCTTCACTGAACTCATCCTGGGGTCTTCCCATATTCCTGCCTCCCACAGTGTGTCTGGTATAATTATCCTGATGTGGTCACTGGAGGGGCTATGGACCAGCACACATCCCTACATCCCACACTACATCTCTGCCCACGGCAGCATCTCATCTGGCAAAGCTCAGTGGGAATATCCCACAGCCACACCTTGCTCCTTGCCACATTTCCTGCCCCAGGTACAGTGTCTCGTGGATGGTCCACTGAGTGAAAAAATGAATGGGTGAATGGAAGAATCATTTTCAGTGTGCACAGTTCTGAGTTCCTTTCCATGTAAACAGTTGATGGGAAGGGCTGGGAGACAGCTCAGTGAGCATGAGGATCTGAGTTTAAATCCCCAGCACCCAAGCAAACAGTGGGGCATAGCTGCACGTTCCTATAACCCTAGCATGGGGGGGGGGGGAGGTAATCAGGGCAGCCTCTGGGGGCTCGCTGGCCTGCCAGCCTAGGGGAAACATGAGATTCCGGTTCATTGAGAGAGCCTGTCTCCAGGCAAGAGCAATCGAGGAAGACACTTGACATTCTCTGCGCTACACACTCCTGCACACACATCTGTTTACAACATGCACACACACAGACACAGACACAGACACACACGCTTTTTTTAAGTTTTCCATAAAAGGCCAGGGAGACGGCTTCATGGGTAAAGTGAGTCATGAGGACCCGAGTCCAGATCTCCAGCCCTTTTTTGTTAATGGCCAGGTAGACATCTGAAATTCCAGTGTTGGAGGGGCAAAGACAACAGCCAGTTAACCTAGTCAGTGAGCTCCATGTTTCGTGAGAGGCTGTCTCAAAAACCAAGACTTAGAGCAGTGGTTGAGGAAGATGGCCAGTGTCAACACTGGGCTTCCCCACACACATTCACACATACACACATGCAAACCCAAGAGTTCTGTAACAAATGCTCATCTTTCAGGCACCTCCAGGCAGAGTGTTTATCCCTCCCTACCTTAAAGAACATGATCCATAGTCCCACTGCGACATTTCTTCCCACTTGACCTTTGTGTCTCAGGAGATGCCTGTTCTAAGACAGGGAACAGGCCCTGGGATCGCCGCGCCTGAATCACTGGAGGGAAATCAACAAATGTGCAGTTCCACACCCATTGGACAAGCCACTTACAGGAACCTACCCCAAGAAGCCTCTGCAAGTGAATCCTTTGCTCAACCCTCCCCCTGCCTGGAGGGGAGCTTTCTGAAGGGTCCCAGAGAACCCACTAGGTATCCCACATTCACCTGAGTCCTCATCAGAGAAAGGGTGGGGAGACCTGAGCAAGCATGGCCAAACAGCTATAAAACAGAGCCACTGGGGGTGCTCCCGGGGTGCAGCCTCCCCGTCTCTCTGCCACCCACTTCCTGTCTCCAAATCACAGACCAATCAAGTCTCCAGCCTGTCTCAATCTGCTGGGCCCCAGTGCCAAATGGGCTGTGGAATAAACGAGGGGCATCTTCTAAATATCATATGGTAGAGCTGTTAAAAGAAGAAAGGAAACAGGAGCTGGGCATGGCGGCATATGCCTGTCACCCCAGCACTGGGAGGCCGGAGGAGGAGGATGGTGAATTCCAGGTCAGCCTGTGATACGTAGTATTCTCCAAGGCAGTACGGGCTACATAGAGAGCTTCTGTCTCAAAGAAGACAGAACAAGCCAAAGAAAAACAGAAAATAGCACTGTTTTAAAACAAAATGAAAATAAAGTTGTCCTAAAAGAGAAATTCAGCAGATTCATATACATACAAATGCAAGTGGCCTGTTGTTCAAGGTGACTATTATCTATATAGTTGGTGACAGCGGGTACTTCATTCTGTGGTAAAACCTTCCAAACTAGGATTCTCTTAAGTGACTGGTTAAGAAAAAGGATTATTATCCAAACCCCGACTCTGAAGCCACCTGGCCATGCTACACCTTATTCTCAGCAACTATTCAGGCCATAGACAAATTGCTGTCCACGGAAACATCCTGTGGTTTGGGAGCAGCTTCTCCCTCCTGAAGCCCTTGCTCTGAGCCCAGCCTCATCTTCGGCTCTCGGCTCTCCCATGCCACAGCTGCACGTGGCTGGGCCTTTATTAAATTACACTCGGCAGTAGACATTTAAATGCACACGCATGTTCAGGTGAAATGTACACAGGATGAGGACCATTCACACCTCCTTTCAAAGAAAGAGTGTGTCTCCACTGGCCTCCAAGTTCCAAACACCAAATCCCTTCTTTGGTCTCTTAAGAGCCTAGGGCACAGTTTAGAATTTAGAGTCTGCCCTGTGTCCCTTCCCCACTCTGGGCCCCAGAATCAGTATATGTGATAAAGTCTTTATTGTGTACAGATGTCTAAGCAAGAAATTCAGGTGAGCCGGGCGGTGGTGGCGCACGCCTTTAATCCCAGCACTCGGGAGGCAGAGCCAGGCGGCTCTCTGTAAGTTCGAGGCCAGCCTGGGCTACCAAGTGAGTCCCAGGAAAGGCGCAAAGCTACACAGAGAAACCCTGTCTCATAAAACCAAAAAGAAATTCAGGTGAGTTGAAGCTTTTGCCGCACAGAAGTTCCAATCACATAAACAAAAATGACCTCTTGGTACTTTCACCTCTTGGGTGTAGGTAGACTTAAATTTCACTGTGTATTCATTCATTTACTTTTGGTGCTAAGAATTGAGCCCAGGACTTTGTGGGGGCTGAAGCCAAACATGCACTCTAGCATGGAGCTGCACCCCGGCCCCTACAACATGATAAAATTTAAAAACCTACTCCATGTATCTTAATTTCGTTAAAAACACCTGTTGTGGTTTGAATGAAAAAACGTTTCCCATGGGCTCCTGTAGCTGAACACTTGTCCCCCAGTTGAGGGCATTGTTTGAGAAGGTTATGGGACCTTTAGAAGGTGCACCTCGCTGGAGGAAGTATGTCACTGGAGGCGGGCTTTAGGGGGTCTAATAAACCTTGCCCCACTTCCAGTTCTTGTTGCCTTTTCCCTCCCTCCCTCCCTCCACCCCCCCTCCTTCCTGTATGCAGATGGATGCCATCAGCAGCTTCAGGCCTCATTCAGTATCTCAGGAAACTTGAGCTAGAACAAAGCTTTTCTTCCTTACGGTGCTCTGGTCATAGTATTTTATCACAGCATCAGAGAAAGAACACTTCTGGAGTTTAAGAACTTCCTCCATGAGTTCCTGGCTTCAGCTAACCTCCAACATTGACTCACTCCTCTTTAGATTTTTACGTTACATTATATAGAGAAAAAAAAATCCTAATTAAATTAAAAAATAATCTCAAAACATTTAATATTCACTAATATAAAAACTACTAGTTCTTATGTTACCATAAAACTGAAACTGTACATTAGATACAAATATGAACACAAAGCCAAGGTAATTCTGTACCAACACTGACATGGACAGCAGGAGGCTGATTCACAGAACATGGGTGAGGAGGGGTTCACAGGGCCTTCGTCTCTGCGTGGTCTCACACAGGTCACAATGTGTGTGTGTGTGTGTGTGTGTGTGTGTGTGTGTGTGTGTGTGTGTGTGTGTGTGTGTGTGTGTGTAGATCAGAGGACAGCTTGGGTCTTGGTCCTTACCGTTCTACTTGCTTGAAAGGATTTCTTTGTTGTTTACCACTGCAGAGGCCAGGCTGGTAGCCCGTGGGGATTCTCCTGTGTCTGTTCCCCAGTCTTTTCATTTTCTTGTTGTCATTTTGTTTTGTTTTTGTTTACTGAGACAGGGATTCTCTGTGTCGTCCTGGTTGTCCTGGAACTCACTCTGGACCAGGCTGACCTCCAACTCACAGAGTTCTGCCTGGCTCTGCCTCCCAATTGCTATGCGCCACCACCACCTGGCTCTTTCTTTTTTCTTACTTTTTTTTTTTTTAAGACAGGGTCTTACTATGTAGCCATGGCTGGCCTGGAACTCATTGTGTAGATCATGCTGGCCACAAACTCTCAGACTCACAGAGATCCACCTGCCTCTGCAGCTACCTTCCAAATGCTGGGGTTAAAGCCATGTGGAGCCCTGCCTGGCTTACCCCCACCCCATCTCTTACTGAGATTATGGACTAATACATTTCACACTCAGCTTTTAGGTAGGTTCTGGAATCTGAGCTCAGGGCCTCGTTTGTAAATGCTTTACACACTGAGGCCTCTCCCCGGTCCTCTACCCTTGCTTGATTCCAATGGACCATCACACGGGATAAAGGCATCATCCAAGCAGTCCATTCACTTTGGTTCTTCTTACATCTCATAGTTAAACAGTAGAACCTGACACACAAACCATACTGAACTCTGACATGGCAGCCAAGTGGCAGCATCCAGAGGTCGTCGGCTCTCTCGGGGTTTGCGATGCTATGACTGTACATCACCACTAATGAGTTCTTCCCGAGAGCCTGCTACCATGCTGGCCAGCCGTCTATGATAGGTGCATGGAGTTCCGAGGCCCTGGCCCCACAGAACTTACACGGTGGACGGGAAGGAGAGAGTGAACGTGGACTCAGCCAGTGGTAAGTGCCACGAAGGAAACAAAGCGGCTGGAGACAGACAGTGGGGTAGAGAGAGCCACTTTGTTAGAGAGGCAGGGAAGGAAGGCCTTGCTAAGAGGGGAGCTATTGGCCGGGAGGAGATCCTGAGCCTTTCAGGGAGTACCAAGCAGGGAAAACAGTATGAAAACAGTAAGTCTGCAGAGAAACACAGACACAGACACAGAAACACACACACACATACACACACACACACAGAGCTAAAGACTCTATGAAGCTGATTGACAGATCAGAACTTGCAATTACTGAGAGTTGGAATGTTGCAGATTCAGATCCAAATTATCCCGGGCTATCTTTAGCTCCCTTAATAAGCATCCATGGTCCACCTGTTCGTCTGATGACTACCATGTGACTTTTGGTATGTGTTAATACACCACTTGCTTCCAAGTGTCATTAAACACAGCTTCTGAGGCTGCAGCAGAGATCCCCCACTTTACTGTAACTCACCTCCCGGATGTTCCCAGAGTCCTTTCAAAAACTCCCTGCTTTTCCAGTAATTATAAATACTGCATGAGGGCTGGAGAGATGGCTCAGCAGTTAAGAACACTGGCTGCTCTTCCAGAGGTCCTGAGTTCAATTCCCAGCACCCACATGGTGGCTCACAACCATCTGTAATGGGGTCTGATGCCCTCTTCTGGCCTGCAAGCATATATGCAAATAGAGTACTCATACACATAAAATAAATAAATACATAAGAAAGAAAGAAAGAAAGAAAGAAAGACAGAAAGAGAGAGAGAGAGAGAGAGAGAGAGAAAGAAGGAAAGAATGCTGCATGAAAGCATTACCACGTCAGACTATGGTATTGGGAGCAACCTGAATCCATATTCCTAGGTCACGGTCACTTCTATCTGGCTCCAGAATATATGATTTCATACTCCCTTTGAGGTCAGAGCCATGTGTTCATGCCAACAAGAGGCTTAGAGCTCTGAGCCAGGCCCGTCAGAGGCTCAATGAAATGGCTCGGCCAGATCCTAGGCGGAGACGGGAGAGCCTCACAGGACTCTAGGGTTTGCCGAAGTTGGAGAAAACACCAGTAAGACTCAAGGTGTTATAGAGACTCGGGCCCCGAGCAAGGTCCTTGGAAGTCAGCGAGGGGCAGAGCCGCAGGGTCCTACTGCATGGCCTGGGGAGGACTGCCACTCAAAGATCACCCGGGGGGAGGACTGCCACTCAAAGATCACCTGGGAGTGTGTTAGGAGCACTGCATGGCCTGGGGAGGACTTCCACTCAAAGATCACCTGGTAGTGCATGGCCTGGGGAGGACTGCCACTCAAAGATCACCCGGGGGGGAGGACTGCCACTCAAAGATCACCCGGGAGTGCATGGCCTGGGGAGGACTGCCACTCAAAGATCACCGGGGGGGGGGGGGGGGGGGGGGACTGCCACTCAAAGATCACCGGGGGGGGGGGGGGGGGGGGGGGGGACTGCCACTCAAAGATCACCCGGGAGTGTGTTAGGAGCACTGGGGATGTGCTCAGGGGGAGAGTGCTTGCCTAGCATGCAGGAGGCTGGGGTTTTGATCCCCAGCGCTGCACAAAAGAGATGTGACGGTGCAGGTCTGCAATATCGGCACTTGGGACACGTGGGAAGTGGAGGCAGGAGGATCAGAAGCTCAAGGTTATCCTTAGTTTCAGACTGAGTTTGAGGCCGAGCTGGAGTACATGGAACTATCTCAACAGAGAATAAGAAAGCTGACCTTTAAAAACAGCAGCCTTCCTTGGCCACACGCTCCCTCCACCCCAGGATGTAAACTCTGCCAGACCTGTCTTCTGTCCCCAGCCTGGAGTACAAACATCAGACATCACCCAGTGCTCATGCGCAAAGAACAGAGTGGGATCGATGCGAGCGGGATGGGGAGGCGCTTTCCTTCCTCCTTCTGGTAGTTCGCTGCTGTGCTGATCGGCTGCCGAACTCCTAAGGGTAGGGCAAGCCCAGCTGCTGGGTATGGTAGGGGTTTAACAAAGAACGGCAATGTCAGCGCAGGGAAATCCCTCTCTGCCTTGGGAGTGCCAGGAAAGACATCAGTGAGATAACCCAAACACACAAAACAAAGTCACTCTTGTCTCTGTCCTCTCCAGAACCTGGTGCCCATCCTCCACCTCATCCCATCTCATGCAGGTGGATGACAGTCTGCAAAGGGAAAAGTGTCCAGAGGCTAACACACCTGAGCTTCCCCCTAGGTGAACCAATTTCAAGCTCCTAGCTCCATGTTTTGGGAATTGAAACTTCTGCTCAGGGATGCTCTTCTCCATCCCTGTGGTGATGTCTCTCACACCAGTCATGTAACTATAGCGACTCTAGGCTGCCCTCTAAGCCTAAATGGGGTCCCTCGTCTGTGCCTTATGGGCTGTCACAACAATCAACACAATGGAAGTCTTCAGACTGCAACAACAGTGAAATTAACTCCGAAATTCGCTCACTCTGAACCTTGGTGCCTTCGCTCTGAACATTAACCCACTCAGGACTGCAACATCCAAAACAGTCCTCTGGACATTAGCCCAGGTGGAACATTAACACGGGCCTCGGGTGGACAGCGGATGTACACATAAACCTGAAAGAGGAGAGAAGGCAGTTATATGCTTGTGGTTTTTTCCTAGGGGATAATTTATACATGTTTTTGTATGAAAACCAAAGTATCCTTTGGGTCCTGGCGCATCTCTTTGACGGCGGCCTCCATGCTTGGGAGTCTCAGACTAAAGTGCCCCGTGCCCTGACTGCCCTGCTGGCGGCAGGAAGCAGACATTCTTAGCAAAACAGGTGTCAAGCTGTGAGATAGAACAGACAAAGTTAAAAAAACAAAAATCACTGCAAAGAAAGGAAAAGGGGGAAAAACTGAAGAGGAAAAGGACAAAGCGCCAATGGAAACAAAGAAAGGAAATCTTTCTTGGCAGTTATGGATTTAAAAAAAAAAAAAAGTTGGGGCTAGGGAGGCGGCTCAGTGGTTAGAGCACCGGCTGCTCTTGCACAGGACCCAGGTTCAGTTCCCAGCACCTACACTCATCTGTGATTTTGTCACAGAGCAGAACCAAGAGAAACCGACTAGGACTGGAAAGGAGACGTGCGCAGAGCAAGGAAGGAGAACGATGGAGGCGAATTACATGGAGAAGACAGGTATTCATTAAGCTTGTGTGGCCACAGGAAGCCCTGTGACAGGAAGTGCTGGTGGGGGTAAAAATGGACTCGGTACAAGAGGAGACCATGCTAAAACATCCCTTAATAGGCACGCTCTGGCCTGGCTTCCCTGATCCAAGTGTGGGACACCTCCTTCCCATCTCAGGCCCCTTCCCAGCTCCTCCCCTTAGGATGACTTCCTTCTTCGTGACCTCAGAGTCACTGGGGGTGTCCCTGTCTCAGTCAGCTTTAATAGGATGGTCACCTATTAAAACAGCTACCATCACCAAGTCCCCAGAGCTGCTGAGATGTGAACCCAGTAGCATCAGAGCCCCAGGCTACCTAACTGCACCCAAAGTCCGTCAACCAACAACACAGGTTCCCCCCCCCCCCCCCCCCCCGCCGCCCCCACCCACCAGAGCTCCGCCAAGCTCCTAGGACATGCTTTCCAACATCATTCCTCACGGTAACTACAGTTCTACATTTCTGCAAGTTTTTAAAATTTTTACTTAATGTCTATCTCTCTCACCAAACCAAACAATCTACGGAACAGACACTTTACCCACAGGTGTCTGATGCTAAACACACCAGTAATTATCAAGAATTAGTAATAACTAGTAGCACAGTCATAAACCATCCTGACCATTCCACCATGTGTCAAGGGTGATGCTGAACAGTATATGTTTATAATATTTTTCCAAGCTCAACCAGTAAGTATCATGTAATTGACCACTGTTTTTCAGATGAAGCAAACTAAGGTTCAGAGGGTTTAATCACTTGCCTAAGGTCACCTAGCAGTTGTAACAGCGCCAAAGGTCACATGTACCCATCTGCCTCCAAAGTTCAACTATACAACGGGCAAAGGCATCTTGGTTAAGGGGCTGGGCTTTATTCAACATTCAAGACCCTGCCCACCATTTCTGTTCCCAAGAAATCCACTCTAAAGCCACACAGTCAACTAATGGCCCAATGAGCTTCTGGAACTCATCTGGAGTGTAGGTGGTGGTTGTTGCTGCTGTGGGGAGAGGGGGTAGGAGGACAGGGGAGGGGCCGCAGAGAATTGTAAAACCAGGGGTGGGGGTTGGTGCCGCCGCCGGCCCCACTGGCCGGTAGTGGGGCGTATACCCAAGACATGCACACAGCAAGGATGAGACAAGTTGCCGAGCCACCTTGATCCCATGCGATCGATCTTTCTGGAGTATCTCAGATTCCCAGCAGATGGGAGGAGGAGTCTGCAGGCTCCCACAGCGAGGAGGCTCCTGGAAGAACAGAGCTGGGGAGTTAAGAGAAGGCTGGCTTACTCAATTGAGAGGGACAGCAGAATATGAAGAGTCGCGTAGACCTTTAAAGAGAAAATGAGAATTTTCCTGATGACCATGAACAAGTGGAGCAGTGCAGTCCCAACCACTCCGGAAACAGAAGCATCTCCCATCTCTGGAAGCAATAAGATCTTAGGCAAGTCACCGCTCACACCTTTCATCCTGTAAGAGGGAGTTGGGGGGGGGGAGACAGGGCAGAGCGGGAGACTGTGGATATAGCTCAGCCAGTAGAATACTTGCCTAGCATACATGAAGCCCTGGGTTCAGTGCTCAGATTCCTATAAACTGGGCATCATAGCACATACCTAACTCACGGGATGAAGGCAGGAGGATGTGATGTTCACAAGTTCAGAGCCAGCCTGGGGATATCTGAAAACCCCACCTCAAAATAAAACTTAAATAAAAAAAGAGGGGTGGGTCCAGCCATTGAACATATACCAAAGATGTGTACACACCCAACAGTGAGGACAAGTTCCCAGGCCACCTTGACCCCATGTGGATCTGGGAGTATCTCAGATTCATAACAGATAGGAGGGGAAACTATAGTCTCCTCTTACATTCCAACACAGGAGCTTAGAAGTAAGGCCTCCATGCTGGCCTCCCGAGAAAGACAAGCACATTGAGAACAGGACGGCCACTTCATGGGGCCATTATGGGATGGAATGAGGTCATGAATGAGGAAGCACTTTATCAGCTGTCGTACATTAGGGAAACAGGAAGCACCAAGCCTGTATTCCTGTAGTCATTGTAAATCCAGTTTTCTCCCTCAGCAGAGTCCCCCAGGGGCCACTTGGTACATCCAAACTGATTCTGAAAAATTGCCAATGCCCCATTCAACTTGCTAGTAGTTTCACTTTTTTTAAATTCAATTTATAAACTCTGTGTGTGTGTGTGTGTGTGTGTGTGTGTGTGTGTGTGTGTCTGCCTGCAGAGGCCAGAAGAGGGCATCAGATCTCCTCCATCACACAGACATGTTTAAATGCATATATACATGCACGCACATGCATACACCATACACAGAAAGAAAAATGTATTGTTATCTTTTTAGCAAAAGCAGAAAGAAGCTAAGGCATGGGTGCATTGTGTTTCATACTGGTGGACGACAGTTCTGGACCATTCCACAATCTTTGCCCACCCACTTTTACTAAATCAGGTTCCTTCTTAAACATGGTCCTCAAACCCTCCCTCCACTGAGCCAGAGCTCGGCTTACCCGAGGCAGTCAGTATTCACTCTCAGAAGAGTCCTGAACAGCCCTTAAGTATCAAATACTTTCTTGTGCTGATAACTGGGGCCTTTAACCTTCCCGCTAGGGAGGGGACCAGAGCCTCCGGCCAAGCCCCAGACTGACGAGTCTAAACACAAAACACTGCACAGGCCCAGCGCTTGGCAGGGAACTTTCAGTCCATGACTCCCTCCTAGGCGTTTGGGTTCTCGGTCCAAACATGGTTTTTATTGGACCCATTTCTCTGCATTTTTCTCGTAAGAAAAACAACTCCCTGGTTTAGGCTCAATTGAGAACACACAGCCACACCTACACTTTATCTGAATGGCTTCCAATTGTCTGAAATCCTCACAGGCCAGGGCCAATTTTAAAAATTTCTTCAAGTGTATATGTGTGTATGCTAGAGCTCACAATGTATATGTGCTGGACGAGGTGCACACACGTGTATGCAAATGAATGTGCGTGTAGAGGCCAAAGGTCAACCTCAGGTGTCACTTCTCAGGAGCCATTTTTAAGACAGCATCATCTCTAGCCCAGCACTTGGGTGGCAGAGCCAGGCGGATCTCTGTGAGTTCGAGGCCAGCCTGGTCTACAGAGCGAGATCCAGGACAGCCAGGGCTGTTACATTGAGAATCCCTGTCTTGAAAAGAAAAGGAAAAAAAAGATTTATTTTTATTTTATGTGTTTTGCCATTGTGTATATATGTGCCCCGTGTGCATGTAGTGCCTAAGGGAATCATAAGAGGGTGTCAGATCCCATGGAACAGGAGTTACAGACAGTTACTAGCTGCCATGTGGGTGCTGGGAGCCGAACCCAGGCCCTCTACAATGAATATGCACAGGACCAGGACCAGGACAAGGAATCAGAAGTCAACTTTGAGTGGGACACAGTGCCATGCACCTTTAATGCCCGTACTACAAAGGATGAGGCAGGAAGGTCTCAAGTTTGAGGCCAACCTGGGCTATTCAGTAAGTCTAAGGCCAGCCTGGGCCATACAATGAGTCTGAGGCCAGCCTGGGCTATATAGTGAGATCCTGTCTCAAAATAAATGGATCGGTAAAATAAACAAACAACTTTGAGGGAGCCTAAGAGAGTCTCTTAGCAACTCCTCTGCTGCCTGAGTCAAGAGAGATGGGGAAAGGACACTAATACCCGTGAACTTCACTCTGGCATGACGGCTCGCTCGCCGTATGCCATGGTTCCAGAGTAATGGACCCTGGGATCCCAAAGGAACCACCAGACTGGGTGCGCTGGAGACCAGACAGCCTCAAGGCGGTGTCTATCAAAGAAAATAACTTCAGTTTATGAATGTGTGTGTGTCTATCCGGCCTCAGGGAAACCTAACTCTGTCTGCCTCCAGCAAAGTAAACAAAACTGGGTGTGGCTAGCCCCCCCCCCCCCCCCCCCCCCCCGGCAATGCTGTGGGAAGGCCTTCTGATTAGGGTGGGCTGCCTTCTTCCTGAAGATTCAACTCTGCAAGATGTCAGCAGGAAATGGGCAAACAGTAGATCACGGAAGCCTCGGCTCCTGCCCCACCCTCACCTCAATGTCCCGTGAAGGCACCAAATAGAACGATGTCTCAAAATGCTTTCCGACTACAAGCGAACTGTCTGAACCGGTATTTTAAACTCACAAATTTTAACTAACAAGAGGGAACATTTTGGTTTGGGCAGCAAAAAGACCAGTTCTTCCTTTTTAATTTTGATTGCATTTATGTGTATGGGGGAGGGGAAGATCATGTGGTACATGGGCTTCAGTGATCCCACATGCCAGGGAGTGAGTGTGGAGGTCAGGGACAGCTTGTCGGAGTTGGTTCTCTCCTTCTGTCGTATGGGTCCCAAGGACTGAAATCAGGTTATCAGGCTTGGCGAGTGCCTTTACCGCCATGAGCCATCTCAACTCTAATTGTTGTTCTAATAAGCTTTCTGATGAAAAAAAAAAAATCACAGCCACAATAGGATTCATTTTTTTCAAAATTCTCGTGAACCATGTTTGGAATGGTAAGAACGAAGGCAGGAGAGAAAAGCAAAGCCGGTGGGGAGTCTCTGCTCAGCACACGTGCTAGGCACAAACGGAAAACGCCGTCCAAACATCGGGTTGCCATACGCTCTGTCAAGTCAGGCAAGACGTCCAGCGTCTTGACTCCTCACGGCCACACCAGCCACTGAGGAGCCACGTCCAGTCAGTCATCAGACGACCCGACCACCCACCATCCATCCCCCACCAGAAAGCAAGAAGCTTCTCCATACCCTGTCCACGGCCCAGAAATAAAGCAGCAGCCACAGATCATAGATTCAACCAGCCCAGGAAACATCAGGCTGCTTGCTGGGTCTGTAAGCACTCAATGTTTTCATAAATAAATAAATGTAAGAAAAGTGTTTTATACTGCATGCAACGCCAAACAAGCACCCAAGGACATGCAGTCCTCGTGGTTTGGAACTGAATGAGCACGCCTGTGAGTGTCTGATGACGACGCTGCATGTGTGTCTGATGATGATGCTGCATGTATGTCTGATGACGACGCTGCATGTGTGTCTGATGACGACGATGCATGTGTCTCTGATGACTACACTGCATGTGTCTCTGATGACTACACTGCATGTGTGTCTGATGACTACACTGCATGAGGGTTTGATGACGACACTGCATGTGTGTTTGATGACTACGCTGCATGTGTGTTTGATGACGACACTGCATGTGTGTCTGATGACGACGCTGCATGTGTCTGATGACGACACTGCATGTGTCTGATGACGACGCTGCATGTGTGTCTGATGACGGGTCTGATGACTACACTGCATGTATTTGATGACTACTCTGCAAGCATGTTTGATGTTTTAAACCTTCTGGGTCAGGCAGGTGCCTAGCTTCTAGTGATATCCCAGATTTTTAGTTGCCATCTTGTTCTCATCCCCACCCCCCCTGTAATGACTGCAAAATGAATCCGCAGCAAGTCCTGGCTGCTTCCCTGGGCTGCGCACCAGCATCCTTCTTGGAACTCTTAATAGACGTCCAGCTTCCATCTGAACGAACCCCTTAAGATGATTTGCAAAGTCCATGCCCTGACCACCCATCCCCACTCCAGCTACTTCTGCTCCCTTGGGTTCTCAGAACACCCTAGCAATCCTCCAGACCTGCAATGAATGTCTGAGTCTTTTCCTCCAAACAGCCAAGCAGCCAGGCCAGCTGCAGAGCTCAGCTCATTGTTGCTTTTCAGAGAAACTCTCCCAACAGCTCAATAGCTCATAGGAAAGGCCTTTCTGATAAGGGAGGGCCCAGGCCTCCAGACCACCTTATCGGCCACATTGTTCTTCTGGCCCTCCTCACGAACTGATAGGTGTGTTTATTCCTTATCTGCCAGTGTTTATTGTGTCTCCTCCTCTACCATTCAAGAGTCAGGATGGAGCCTTTTGTTAAAATAGAACCGCACACACAGCAGACAGTGAGAAAATGTCTTGCATGTATGTGTACACAAATAAATAAATCTATCAATCAATGGCATTTGTATTAAAAGTTGTATCCCCCAAAGAGTTTTTCAAAAGGCTCAGCTCATTCGTGTTCCCACTGCTGGAGCTCACGGTAGGAAAGAGCCACAGGTTACAAAGGTAAAAAAATATATAGGGACAAGGCAGGCTGGCCAGAGCAGAATGTTCTGGAGAGATGGCTCAGTGGTTAAGAGCACTGTCTGCTCTTCCAGAGGACCCAGGTTCAATTCCTGGCACCTACATGGCAGCTCACAACTGTCTATAACCCCAAGATCTGATACCCTCACACAGACATACATGCAGGTAAAACACCAATGCACATAAAATAAAAATAAATTATTTTTTAAAAAGGAAGAGCACCTCATGGTGACCCACAGTCAATATGAGAAATCAGGTATGGTACGCCATCCAGAGAGGAGAGGGAAAAGACCCACCTAGAAAGAAGAAACAACAGTATAGCATCCCTGTGGACAGGAGGATGGGTGATGTGGAACAGCAGCATGACCCAGCACCTAATAGCCGAGAGCACAAGTATGAATGGGACGACGATGGCCACGGGATCAGGGGAGCAGCAGAGCCCACCATGTTTTGGAAGGAGGAAGAGTCACCTTACCTCCATGAGATGTCACCCACCTCCTGACCATCCCACCAACCTCATGAATGCTCATAACAACTTGATTTCATTAACATTCACACAAACCCCACTGTTCTGGTACAGGACACCTTGGGTTCGGTGTGCTCCATTCTTTCCTTTCAACCTTGCTGAGATAGAATTAGGAGGGGCTTTAAGCATGCGGGGCTAATAGCTATTCAAAATCAGGCTCCTACCTCTGAGTGGCTTGAGGGAGTCACTCTGTGACCCACCACCCCACACCCCCCACACCCCCCACACCCCGCTCATTGGGAGGAACTGTGGTATTCCCAGTCTTTGTTTTCCTAGTGCCCTTGAAAGCTGAAGTGACCAGAGGGAAGTTAAATCTCACCCTTTCAGACCAATTGCCTGAGGCTGAGAAACCAGAGCCATGGCTGGAAAGCACTGAACGAAACTGCCTCAGAAAGCATTTTTATATGAAAATGCACCCTTTGCAAAAACACTTGATATAAGGGCCCATATTTCTCAATAAGCTCCTGCAGGGTGCCATTCCCGAAGCTTTTCAGAGAAACTTGGTTTCAGAAAATCCATGACAGGTTCACCGGATTTATTAGAACAGCATTCTTCATGAGAAAATGCCTTACATACTACTAAAAAATTGCAGGCTAAGGGGAACCTCACCATCCATAAATCCCTGAAGGTGCCACAGTTGTGTGCCAGAGGGCAGAAGGGGAAAGTTGGCTCCAGTGTTTCCAAAGACACAAGACTGGGCTTTTCCAGGGTAAGCGGGGAGAACAGAGGGCAAACGCTGAGCCATTTTCCTGGAAATACCACAAGGCTTCCAGGTCCCTGGACTTCTGAGCCCAGTTAATGAGAACAAGAGCCCAGGCAGGCCTGAGAAAGGGTCATGGGGCAGAGGCGTTTCTAACAGCCTAAATCAACACCTCAAATTGCAGGGGAGGCCACAGCTGCCCACAGAACACTGGCCCAGGGCACTCCCTGGGCAGCACTCATGAGGTGTCTGTCTCCGGGAACAAGGAGTGTGGGAAGTCTCTTCCTGGATGGGCTAAGGGGAGGTTCCTGGTTTCCCTGGCAGCACAGGAGTCTTCTCAAGACAGGGGCCCCCTTCCACTCCAGAGATGTCAACCCAGGTCAAGGAGGAGCTGCCACTCTAGACTTGGAGAATGGTACCCGGCCATCTCTAGGACAGCATCACCTCTACTTAGACTGAGTATCTGCCAGCTTGCCTCCAGCCAGCCAGATGTTGCCTTTCAAGGGTTGTGTATTGCTATAATGGTTTCCAGAAGCAAATACTCCAGCCACTGAGGTTTGGCCATGAAATTCACTTTTGCCCACAAAAGCACTACAGCTCAGGCTCTGCTGGAGATTCTCGGGGCTGCACAATGGAGCAGGCCTTCCTGATCTTCAAAGTCAATGAGACCTGTTTTGAAATAAACACCCGAGCATCCGCAAATGGTTCTTCCCCCAGGCTTTGATTTGTGTGGGCTTGAGAATTTTTTTTTTTAACTTCTATTTCACCAAAAGAAGCTTTATACAGTTGAGAGAAAGTGTTTTAAACATACTGTAATGCTTGCAAAAACAGTATCATTTTCTTAGCACCATAGTCTTGGCCTAAGTTCGCAGGAAACCAGCCCCATAGAAGGAGGTCCAGCCCACTGAGAAAGCACAGTGTGAGTCAGGGACAGACTGGTCCAGCCAAGACCACCATGATGGTCACCCCTGAGAGACAGACCCCCTTCATCCTTAGCTAGCAATCAAAGCTCCTTAACAGTTACTTTCTAAACACTCCCCCAACATTCTGTCCCTGGAAGGCGCTGTGGAAAGTACAGCTCTGTGATCCGAAGCTTCAGGCTGACATCATTGGAAACACCCCTCCCCTCTTCAGAAGAGCTGGAAAAGTACCCAGCTCTCAGTTTTCCGTCTGAAATAAAGCATGCATGGATGCACGCATGGATGCATGTGTGGATGCATGCAGCCGGAGTCTCGGGTGCCTGTAGCCCACTGCCTTCTCTTAATATTTGAATCTGTATCTTAAAGTCCTATTCAGAGAGTAGGAAATATGTTCCCGTGGGCTAGGACAGGAAAATCAGAGGTCCCTAGCAGTGACTTAATCTAAGACAGAAAGGGCAGAGATCACAGCAGCCGAAGCCATTAAGCCCCACCAGCCACCATTAGGTGTTTAACTCCTCAGATGCCTGCAAGCACTCTCTATGCACAAACCAGGGAACCGGGGGAGAGTGCACAGAACGCTGGGAAATCAACATGGGAGAGAGGCAGTGAGGGTTCCTCAACAGAGAACTCTGCTCTCCACAATTAAGACAAACCCAAGAGACTAAGGCAAGCAACAAGACACAGGAAAAAGCCAACACGGTAGCTAGCGCTTTCTTTGTGAGGCAGGGTATCGCTCTGTAGCCCAGGCTGGCCTGGCACTCACTCTGGAGCCCAGGCTGGCCTGGCACTCAGATCCACCTGCCTCGGCCTCCCTAGTGCTGGGATTAAAGGTGTTTAGCATCATGCCTCACCCACAGGTTTTTTATTGGCCAAAATAAGTAGGCTGTAAAAAAGTGAAGCATGGTTTAACTTGTCAAAACATAAGTGACTTACTTGGATTTCAGCCAATAATACCACAAGACCACCATTTATCTAACTATAATTGGAATTTTAAGGTTGAATTCTTTGTTTTTAATTTTTTTATTACATACCTATTTACTTGCAGATGTGTGTGTGTGGTGTGTGTGTGGTGTGTGTGTAGGGTTGTGTGTGTGTATGGTGTGTGTGTGGTGTGTATGTATGTGTGTGGTATGTGTATGGGGTGTGTGTGTGTGTGTGTGTGTGTGTGTGTGTGTGTGTGTGTATACTCAGGAGCACCATGGCACATGTGTAGATGTCAATGGACAACCTGTAAGAGTCAATTCTTTCCTTGTACCATGTGGGTCCCAGAGGTCCCTCTGCGGTCATCAAGTTGGTGGCAAATGCCTTTACCTGCTGTCCTTTACCATCACATTTAATGTCGAACAACAAGGCTTGGATTCAACACATTTGAAGGGAACAGAGGTGACTGTCCCAGGCAGGAGGCCTACACTCTATGTACTGTAGGTGCTGTGCTGTGCCAGCATGGGGGGGGGGGGATGAGTTAACACAGCGGGGTTGTCTGCCTCTGCAACCGGCCCAGCAACCTGCCCGTCCAGTCTGAGCAGACAATTCGCACCCCATCTCCCAACATGCTTAGTTTGCAAGGCTGGAACAAGACTGGTTTTCAAACATGCTTTCTGCCCAATGGCTGCTGAGCCCATGCCCCTTCCACACGCTCTGGTCTCCTCTGGGAGTGTGAGCACCCAGCCCTCACGGGGGTGTGAGCACACAGTCAGTGAGACTTCCTGCCTCCTTTCCCTCTTCCTCCAAAGAGATGCAGAAAACGCAATAGGAGGGAAATCCTGAATCCTGACGTCACCACCTCCTTATTCATTGTTTCCCAATTTCATTACATATGGATTGAAAATATCCCTTTTTTCCTGAACAAAGTAACACTTAGAATTGAAGGAAAAGACACAAAAACAAAGAAAACCCACACATATACATAAATAAATGCTCAGGGAATACTTCCATAGATTAACAACTGTTCAACCTGGTGGTAAAACTGAAAATGGTTTTGAATTTTCATCTTATTTTTTTCAGATTTTCAAAATATTTCTGGGCTATAAGCATCTATTGTTTTTGTTTGGTTGGTTTGGTTAGTTTTGGTTTTGGGTTTTGGTTTTTGGTATGGGGGGGGGGCATTGAGACAGGGTTTCTCTGTATAGCCCTGGCTGTTCTGGAACTCTGTTGACTAGGCTGGCCTCGAACTCAGAGATCCTCCTGCCTCTGCCCGTCGGAGGGCTGGGATTAAAGGCGTGCCCACCATTCCTGGGTGCATCTGTTGTTTCTGAGAATGCAAGTCGGTTGTTCAGTGTTTGCCTAGATCACATCGAGTGATCTCACAACTGTCAGACTAAACAAAAACAAAGTAAGAGATGGCAGCCTGGCCCGGCGGGTAAAGGCACCTGCCACCAAGCCTGATGACCCGAGTTCGAGACCCAGGCCCCCACGATAAGGAGAGAATCAACTCTTGCACGTTGTCTTCTGACCTCTACGCGAATGCTATCACATACGCATAAAAGAAATAAATACATGTAAAAAGTCTTCTTAATAAAGTAAGACACAAAAGGGTACATGCTCTGTGAGTCCTTCCATTTGCCATGAAGTTCAAATAGTGAAGACTGACCTACGGTAAGAAAGAGTGGCTACTGTTGAAGAATGATAGCTAGGACAAGGCACGAGAAAACCTGTACAAGATTCCCTATCCTTATGACATATATTTAACTTTAAACAAAATAATAAAATCTAGGTTTGAGCCAGAACTGTCACTGCTTAAGAGCTGTGTGGCCTTGAGTCAGTTCCTTTAACATCTGAAACCTGAAAATGAGGATAAACACATCACCTGCTTCATGGAAATGTGATGAGAACTAAGTCCATGCAGCAGTACTTAACGCAGTGCTGGGTTCTGGGTAGAGCTCAGTACTGAACAGTAGCAGCTGCAGCCAATTTACTGATATTTCATCTGGTGTCAGGATCTGAGCTTTGAGACCTTAATCTTGCTGCAACCCTGTCTCTCCAGTGCCTGTTCTTCTGTTTCTCAGGCCAGAAGCCAAGTGGGTGGCCCAGGGAACCCAGAAGCATGTGGCCCCAACTTCATCTCAAGAAGCGTGCGTCACACTGCGGATGCTGCCTCTGAGGTCACAGCAGAAGGAAACTGGCCAGAGTCACCCCATCAGGATTAATCACCCACTGAAGAGGAAAAATGACGGGAGGCTCTAAAAGCAGTAGCTGGTTTTTGCAGGAGAAAGAATATTTTATTCTGGTGAAATAACTCATTTGGAATGGAGCAGTCGCTCGGGACCTGAACCAGCTCATCTTTCTTCCCTAAGGAAGCAGGGGAGAAAGCCAGCCCTCTGTTCGAAGTGTTTCATGTTGACTGGCTAAATTTACTATCCTTTCATGTAGCCCGGATTTATACTCAATTTGCGAAGCATATGCCTGTGGGTGAAATAACTTTAGATGCTGGTCATGTGGTAAAGGATTTGGATTAGCTCAGATCATTGAAACACCATAAACACGTCCTCCAGTTTATGAGGTCAGCCTGCAGATTGAACGTGATTCATTCCGACCAGCCCTTGCTTTAACTAATGCAAATGTCCTGGGGTTCAAACCCAGCCCCACTGCTGACCAGTTAGTTGTATCAGCTTGGCAAAGTACTTAATCTCTCTGCACCTCAGTTTCCTTAGTAAAATGGACTGACAGTGAGGTCATTACAAGAAGATAAATTAGTACCCAGCGAGCACTAACAGGTATTAGCTAGTTTCAGTCTTATGACCGTTTCTGATAACGGTGCAGAATTCATCTAAAATGGCACACTCCAATCACCACAAACTTGGAGGATATAGTATAGACTCCTGAAAGCCAGAAGGTTTTAAAATTGTGTCAAGGGAGCATGAACATCAATGTTATATATGCATGTACACACACACACACACACACACACACACACACACAAAATTTAAATTTAAATCAAGTAAACTTTAGAATATAATATGCCTCCGAGGTCGGTTTCTCAGCATCTCAATCTATTGTCCCCAAAAGATGGGAAACAATATTCTAATTCCAGATATGTCTAAGGACTCATATAGGTATGACTCATACACACACACATGCACACACACACATTTGAGAAAGTAGTTGGGCTATGACTGGGTTCCTCTCAGCCTGCAGCAGAGAAGGCTCACCAAGATTGTGCATTTTCCTTCCTTTGTAAATGTTGAAAGCTTTTCATTTTGTTCCAAAGGAAATGGCTGCAGCAAAGTCCAATGACATCAGACACCAGCATTGTCTGGGCGGTGTGGGTATCCGGTGACCATTACACACGGCTTAATGCTAAAACCCAGGAGCACAGATGCTAACGGCTAATTCAGAGAACATCCCTTACAACATTCTCCCTTCCCATGTACCGGAAGCAACTCAGAAAGCCACCCCAGAGCAAGGGAATGAAGGACAGCCCAACTCGATAGTCTACTACCCATGACCCCAGAAAAGTCTTCCATTGCTTACCGCCTCCACGTTCCCACGGGGGAGAACAGTGCTTGGAAAGCTACTGCATATAACGTTTCTTCACACCAACAGGCACATTCACACTTTTCTACAGACAACCATCAATGACACCGAAGATTCCTATCTCACTGACTGTTAGCAGTGGTTCTACTCTTATTACCAAAGTAATCCAACCAAAATCGCGTTTTCTGCTGCACTGGTCCAGGGTATCCAAGAGGGTAGAGGCAAGCAGATCTCTGTGAATCTGAATTGAGGCCAGTCTGATAGAGCGAGTTCTAGGACAGGCAAGGCTACATAAGTGAGACCACGTCTCAAAAGAGAAAAAGACACAGACTTCTAGAAGCCACATACTATAAACACACCACACTGTACGCCATCTCCGAGACGATTCTGTTAGACCCTTCTCTGTGAAACCCCTTCCCAGCTTTATTCTGGGGCCCTTGGTACTGCAGGCGTCAGTGTGGAACCGATGAACAAGAGTTCCATCCTCAGATTGATTCCCAGCAATGAGCTCAGAGCAAAAGCAGAAATGACAGCTGAGATTTATTTGCAGGATAAATTTCCAGCAGGACCTTCTTTCTTGCTGAGCTGAGCTGGTAGGTCGGGGCCGTACACTTCATAAAGTTTGCTTTGGATCTTGACCTAAACATCCATTCATCCTTCAAATGTGTCTCACTCTGTGCCAGGTACCAGGGGAGGTTTAAAAAAGAGACCTTATTTCACTGCTGGGCTTTTCCCCTTTACATTAACCAGACACAGCTACAGGGACTCCTGTCCTCCACTAGGTCAAGTTTCAGACTGTCCTAGCCAGGGCCTTCTGATGCCTCTCCTTAAGATCCCCTCCCCCAACCCACTAATCCCAAACCTGGTTGCCCAGACACAATGGATAAATGCCACGGGATTACTTAAAAGTATAGCTGAGGGCTAGAGAGATGGCTCAGAGGTTAAGAGCACTGACTTCTCTTCCAGAGGTCCTGAGTTCAATTCCCAGCAACCGCATGGTGGCTCACAATCATCTGTAATGAGATCTGGTGTCCTCTTCTGTATACATAATAAATAAATACATCTTAAATTTAAAAAAAAAAAAAAGTATAGCTGAATTCCCCCTAAGAAATACCCAAAAGTTAAATGTAAAGAATACCAACAACAACAACAAAAACCTCCTAGACAGGGCAGTAGTGGCGCACGTCTTTAATCCCAGTACCCAGGAGGCAGAGGCAGGTGGATCTCTGTGAATTCTAGGCCAACCTGGTCTAGAGTGAGTTCCAGGACAGCCGGGGCTGTGACACAGGAAAACCCTGTCTCAAGGGGGGGAAATTCCTATAGTCTAACTTGGTTGCCTGTGTTTCATCAGGAAATGGGACATTTTCTCCCTGACGTTCTCTAGAGGACAATTTGTGAGAAGAGGCCTGTTCCCTCCCAGCGTCCATCCCCACTCAGAAAGGTGAGAGCCTCACACACTGAAGAGCCTTAGCCATGAAGCCTTTTCAGCCAGGCACTGGGAAAGGTTCACAGTCCTCAGTGTGCCCACCTCGGGAACTTCCAGTCAGATCAAGCCCAGCTTCCCCACGTTTTCTCCAGAAGCCAGACATGACACCCACCATGTCTCACAGATGTCCCAAGCCCACCAGGTAGGAAAGCGAAGCAGGAAGCTTCTTCACTGGGCTGCATCTCCAGATGCCTGTAAGCACCTTGCACACATGTCTCAAGTGAGGAGGGGTCACTAGGCCTCAGCCCTGGGCAGAGCAGGGCCAGCTCTGACTGGCTGGACCCCACAACCTGTGGACCCCAACCTGAGCCAGTCAGTGCCTTGCTGGGATTCTCTGCCACTCCTGTCCTGGCCCAGCACCAGAAGGATGTCTGGAACAACACTATCAAAAACAAAAGGTTAGGCTACAGCACCCTGTATCTGAGGGTCTGCCCCCCCCCTCAGCAAAGTGAGGGAGTCAGCAGCCTACTGTTTCTCACTCACCTCTCCTGAACCAAAGCAAAACAACAGCCCCCCCCCCCCGCCCCAGTTCTCACAGCCCCAGGCAGCCTTGGGGGCGGGGGGGGGGGGGGGCGAGCAAAGCCTAGACCCCCTAGAGCTGACCTGCTCTCCTGAGTGTTTTTTAAAATTTCTGTTGAAGCCTGGGAACACACAAAGGGGTGGCTGAGGGAAAAGAGGGCAGCTGCCCTTCCTCGGGAAGCTTCCGGCTCCGTACAGTCTCTCCAGAGAACTAATTTTACATCTCTACGAAGCTTCAGGCCTCTCTAAGGTAGAAATCTCCTACCAGAGGCTGCTGAAACCTCTACCCCCTCACACACACACACACACACACACACACACACACACACACACACACACACACACACCTTCCCAGTCCCCCCACCCCCACCCCCACCCCCGGCCTCGGGTCTGGGCCAATGACAAAACTACAAATCTGGCAGGTCTAAAGCAAAGGATGTTATTAAGGGCCCAGGTTAAGGATCCCTCACTCGGCAGCGCCTCATTTAGAAACCCTCGGTGGCATGCAATGTAAACACATCCCAAGAATGCTCTAAAACGAAGGGAGGTTTTTATTAAATGACTTAATTGAGGGCCGCGTCTCCTGGCGGAAAGCTTTTAAAGGGAGGAATAAAGGGAGCCTGGCGGGTGTCTCCCAGACACTTGTTTTGAAAACCTGCCATGCTGTCTCGGGAAATTAAGCACAACGGGGGGGGGGGGGGGGGGGCGCGGGGTCCCCATGTGTGTTCCTGCAGCGTGATCTCCAGCAGAAATAAAAACACCAAGAAAACCTATTCCTGGGCACACCGGGAGCCTAGCAAGAGCGCTTCATTCCAGTGAGCATGTCAAGGGTCGTTGGAAGCATGGGATGGGAAAAGTGGAAACATTAGGGCTGGTAGGCCAAAAGGATCCAAATAGATGGTTAAACGTGGGCATTTTAACACTTGAAACAGGGCACGCCTTGGGAGAACAGGCCTGATGAAACACGCTAAGTTCATGCTACAGAGAGACACTGGAAAGAGGGCCAGGATGCCTTTCAGACCAGCACTTGGGATACAGCTTCGTCTACATATTGAGCCAGCGAGGGCTATGGAGTGAGACCTTGCCCACCCCCCATCTCTCTCACACACACACACCCCAAAAGACATTGGTGAGAAGCACCAGAGAGCCGGTAAACGATTCGGAGACAGAAAGGAGCTTTGACCACGTATGTCAGCAAAGGCTCCAGACAACAACAGAAGGCAACACACGGCAGGAAACACACATTTGTGATATCTCCAGAATACGCATTTCTACAGAGACAGAAAGAAGGCCCGGCCCTGATGGCAGGGAAAATGTAGGTACAAGGTTTCTGTCTGGGGACATGGGAAGTTTTGGAATCAGATAGTAAAGATGGTCACCCCAACATCAGGAATGTACTCCACCCCTCTGAAATGTAATTTTCACACTGTGTATTTTACCAAACAAACCAAAAAAACTTAAATTTAATTTAAATTAAATTTAAACTTAAATTTAAAAAAAAAAAACCCACCTCCCAGGGATGGAGAGATGACTCAGCATCCCAAGCACTGTCTGCTTGGAACTGGCACATCTCCGCTCTTGCAGAGGACCCAGGCTCAGTTCCCAGAACCCACAGGGCCTGTCACAACTGTCTGTAATGCCAGTTCCAGGAAATCAGACTCCCTCTTCTGGCTTCTGCTGGTACTGCACACACACAGTACACATGCACACATTCAGGTAAACACTCCTATACATAAAATCATCTTTTTAAAAAAAAGTGGTTGGAAACTCCCACATCAGAAGCCATCCCTCCCTTACCTGAGTACCAATACAGTACACACACCACAGACCAAAATAGAATGGATATTGCTCTACTAACAACTCAGATACTGAGCCGAGCTTCCGTCTTCAGGCTGGATTTCCCCAGGGTGACTTAACCCTCATACCTTTCACAAATGAGGAAACTGAGGCATAAGCGGTCACACAACAAACACAGGGACAGCCCCGGGTGAAACCGATGGAGTAGCCAAGCAACTTACTCCCCTCTTCGCACTCCCAAGGCCTGGACTGCGCTGCCTCCAGCTCTAGGGTCCGCGCATGTCAGCGGAAGAACTGTTGGCAGGACAACAGATGTACCCCAGTGTGAGGCCCGGGTTTCCTTACCTGTGGCTCCTGTCACCTTCACCGCCCTCCACTGTGCTCATGCCTGCAGTAGAGCTTTTAAAAACACCAGCCGGGCGGTGGTGGCGCACGCCTTTAATCCCAGCACTCGGGAGGCAGAGGCAGGCGGATCTCTGTGAGTTCGAGGCCAGCCTGGGCTACTGAGTGAGTTCCAGGAAAGGCGCAAAACTACACAGAGAAACCCTGTCTCGAAAAAAAAAAAAAAAAAGTTGGCCGGGCGGTGGTGGCGCACGCCTTTAATCCCAGCACTCGGGAGGCAGAGGCAGGCGGATCTCTGTGAGTTCGAGGCCAGCCTGGGCTACCAAGTGAGTTCCAGGAAAGGCACAAAGCTACACAGAGAAACCCTGTCTCGAAAAACCAAAAAAAAAACACCTGCAGAGGGGGCGCCTGTCGGCTGGGAGTTTGGCTCCATAGCAGAGTGCTTGTATAGCATGCACAAAGGCTCTGGGTTTGACCCCCAGCATAATAATAATAATAATAATAATAATAATAATAATAATTTAAAGGCACAGCCTGGAATCTCACTAGCACCTTCACTGGTTAATTTACCCCTTAGAACAACACAAGGGTCCTCGTTTCTTTTCCATTGCTGTGATAAAAAAATACCGTAACTTAGAGCAAATTAGGAGAAGAGGCGTTTTGCCTATTCAGCTCACAATTCTAGGGTCAAGTCCATCACTGTGCGGACGTCAAGGCAGGAACTTAGAGCATCATATCCAGTCAAGAACTGAGGGAAAAATAAGCCAGTGTGGCTCCTGGCTTGCTCTCAGCTAGATTTCACTGCTCTAACGGGGCTCAGGACTCCCTGCCGAGAGAATGGTGTGGTCTACAATGGGTTGGGTCTTCTTTAGTAAATAGTCAAAACAACCCCCACCAGGCAAATTTGATCTAGATAATTCCTCATTAAGGCTCACTTCTCAAGTGAGTCTTAAGTTGTGACAAGTTGACAGTTAAAACTAACTGGCAAAATGAGACAGACACACACACACACACACACACACACACACACACACACACACACACACACATACACACACCTTTTAATGCCTGCAGCCAGTCCCCGGCCACTCCACCTGGCGACCTCCTCCTGGTTTGAGTTTAACTACCTGGAGGTGAAGGGGCTTCCCTGCTAGAAGCAGGGTTATTTATATGTAAATAGTGCAAGCAATTACAAATGAAGTGAAAGGGAGCTTAGCAGAGAGTCAATTGGCTATTCCCCCTCGGGGACACCTGCCGGCCAGACAGAAGCACCAATAAAAAGTGAAATTCTACACTTTGCACTCTACTTTGGAAAGCGGGGAGGGACCTTTATCACGTACTAGAAACTCCCTTTGATCAGAGATGGTAAATTGAGCTAACACCTCAATGGAGCGCGGCTCAGTCCACTGTCCTCCGCAGCCGCCAATTGTCCTCAGAACTGAAGGCCCGGGGCAGCATCCCTGACCTCCAGTGGCAGGGTAGCAAGGCTACGCTGTGCCGCCCACTGCCCACTGTGACTGTCTACATCTACCTAGCAACCAGAAGTAGGCTCCGAACCCCGAACCCCCACGTTACAGATGAAGATACAAACTCCAGACAAGAGGACTCTGCCAGAACAGACAATGACGGACAAGGAAGGCCTTCCAGGCAACTGCTGGAGACCAGAAAGCTCTTAGCAAGATGAGGGCCACATCCTCAGAGTTAACCAACTCTTCCTTAAGAGTACTTTAAAAAAAATCTGGCCGAGCGGTGGTGGTGCTAATCCTAGCACTCCGAGAGGCAGAGGCAGTTGTATCTCTGTGAGTTCAAGGCCAGCCTGGTCTACAGAGCAAGTCCCAAGACAGCTAGAATTACACAGAGAAACCCTACCTCAAAAAAACAGAATAATAAAAATAATAATAATAAATCAATGAAGGCATATATATATATATATACACACACACACACACACACACACACACACACACACACGCATTCATTTGCTGAAGAAACAGAGGAGTGAATTAGAATACAAACCAGCCAGGAACAGAAAGCTGAACCACGCATGTGTAGGGGCAGGAATCATTGGGGAGTAAGTGAGGGCAACTGAGCTAGAAACCTGGGCTTGAACCCGGAATCCCACCCCTAAGAAGCTGCCTGAATTTGACAAATTATCCCATTTCCCATGGCCTTGCTTCTCTCACTTATAAAAGAGGCTGGAAGAGACTATTCCACAGAAATGCTACAGGGAAACGGGCAGACAAGGTTGGAACAAATGAATTGGGATCACCAGGAGAGGAACTAGTCTTGGATAGACCCCCCCCCCACCCAGGAGGAAGGAAACTTGCTCCATTCTCTCATCCTCTCTCTCTCATCCTCTTTCTCTCTTTTTCTCTCATATCTGACCCTGCTGCCTCACACCCAGAAACCTTGACTTGGGCCTTCAGGGAGAGGTATCCATGCCTTAAGAAGACCAGTGCCACATAATAAGCCAAAAGCTAATTCTAACCGCCCGGCTCTCCCTCACCTCCTCACTTCCCAAAGCTTACAAGAGGCCCAGGAAAGCAGGAACATTTAGGACTAAACTCATCTGGACTCATCTTAGACAAAAATATCTAAATCCTAACCCAAAAATTCATAATCAAAGGAGATCATGAGTTTGGTCAACGCCGCGCTATGGTCCCCAAGCAAAGTATCCCCTACCCAATTCATTTACTTTATTTTACATGTACGAGTACTTTACCTACTTGTACGTCTGCATGTATCACATGTGTTACCCTTGGATGTTAGAAGAGGGCACTGGATCCCCTGGCACTGGAGTTGCGGATGGTTGTGAGCCACCATGTGGGCGCTGGGAACTGAACCTGGATCCTCTGTAAGGGCTGAGCTATTTCTCCAGGCCCGATCCTTCGACAGTAACCATGGCTCTCAGCCAGGCCATCCCCCACCCCCAGGCTTCTGAGACTTGACTGGGCCAGGGAGGGACACTCCCCACTTTCCAGCTGCAACTGTGTGGTTCGGTTCTGAAGGGGCAAAGACCTCACGAGCAAACAGCAGAGAATCAAACCTTTAAAACCAGCTTTCTCCACCTAGGACTAGGGGATCGGCTCAGTTGGTTAGGTGTCCCTAACACGCAGGGGCTCCACCTTCCAGCGCAGTGTAAACCAGGCATGGGGATGCAATCCTGGCACCTGGGAAGTCGAGGCAGGAGGATCAGAAGTTCAGAGTCATATTCTGCTACATAGTGAATCTGAAGTAATCTGAACTACATGAGAGCCTGTCTCAATAATAACAACAATACTGTTCTTACAGATATAAAAAAAAAATGCCTGAACCATTGTGTACTTTACCTAAGGCAAGCAAAATCACCGTGATTGGACAGCAGGGGATAAACCCCACCCTATAAACAAAGACGCTGCCAGACAGACTGGCAGCACAGTCCAAGTTCATAGAATATGCCCCGGGTTGTAATCCTGAATGCTTAACTCCCTGCTGACTCCCTAAGTCCCTGGCAGTCCAGTCTTTCTAGGTGGGAACCCTGTGTGTGTGCCCACGGCATTGCCCATGGTAATGATGGCGGCTCATTTGCGAATCTGTTCTGGACTCATAAGTAATGACAGTTCTGTCAGGCCTGAAGCCACGACTACCTGCAAACTTAAGAGCTCAAGGTAATTACGGTGCAGCCGAGTTCTGTTCTGGCTGCATGCATCACATGAACCAGACTTGGACTGCAGACCCTCACTGTACCCCCAAAAGCCCAGCACTCAAGGACTGCAGACCCTCACTCTACCCCGAAAGCCCAGCACTCAAGGACTGCAGACCCTCACTGTACCCCCAAAAGCCCAGCACTCAAGGACTGCAGACCCTCACTCTACCCCGAAAGCCCAACACTCAAGGACTGCAGACCTTCACTGTACCCCCAAAAGCCCAGCACTCAAGGACTGCAGACCCTCACTGTACCCCCAAAAGCCCAGCACTCAAGTGTGCTTTTCACTCTTACTCAGTAACCAATTACTTCCAGAACTCAGAGGTTTGCAAAGCTTGAAGAAACACAGGAACAATGTCTCCCTAACGCAGAGTGGGCCCATTCAGAGCTTTCGCAAACAGCCGAATCTGCCTTCTCCTCTAAAACAAGAAAAGAAGTGGAGGAGGAAGAGCCTGTAAAAAGTCTCTTGGACCACAAGGACGCAATGGTCTTTGAGACATTTACATCTTCCAGGAGGGATCTATACATCCATCTAAACCAGAGGGGACTGTGCCATGGGGGGGTGGGCAGAGGGGGAGAACTAAAAACACAACGTCTTTTTTAAAAGACGCACCCATTTTTATGTATATGAATATTTTGTGTGCATGAAGGTAGGTACACCTCATGTGTGTCAGAGACCGCAAGACTGTGTCCGATTCCCTGGAACTGGAGTCACAGTTTGTGAGCTGGTGTGTGGGTGCTGGGAATCCAACCCAGGTCCTCCTCAAGAACAGTGAGTGCTCTTAACCATTAAACTGTCCCTCCTGCCCCTGAAAACACAGTGTCTTAGTCAGCTCTCCCTAAGGGAGCAGCCTTGCAAAGAGCTGAGCTCTGTAGCAAGGCCCGACCCGAGCAAATCTCTGCTCAGCCACAGCACAGGCGGCGCGGTGAGTGGCCCCAGGACCTGGAGTCTCCAGGGACATCAGGGTTCAGAGCAGAGGAACAAAGTGCTGAGGGTCAACCTGGCACTTGGATATGATCAATAAACAAATAGTAAGTACCAGCTGGGGTGGGCTTTCATTGACAGGGCTCGCCTGGCATACATGAAGCTCTGGGTTCAATTACCAGCACTGCCTTCACGGGCACCTGGTGTCTGCCTATAATCCCAGAATTTAGGAGGTGCAGCCAGTAAGTTCAAGGTCACCCTAGCAACCTGGTGAGTTTGAGACTAGTCTGGATGCAAAAAAAAAAAAAAAAAAAAAAAAAAATAGTAATTTTTGTTGTGGTTTGGAGACAGGGTTTATTTAAGTTGTTAAGTTGCCCCAACCTGGCCTTGATCTCAGCCCAGGCAAGCCTTGAACCTACGCTCTGACTCAGCCTCCTGGATGGCTGGGATGACAAGCCTGTGTAGCACTAACTATTGCTGGCATTAGGAACCATTCTGGTAACTGGGAGCTTGCGAGCCTGTGGAGCACTCCTGGGAAGACTGAGGAGTGAGTGAAATGCGGCTTGCAGCCAGCTCAGGAGCCCTGTGTTAGTTAGAGCAGCCATGCAGGCTGCCGGCTGAGCGCAGAAGCAGGTTCCACTGTGGACAGCGGGGACTCTGCCGGACGACTCTGTCACTGATGAAGCGCCACTAACCTTCCATGACCAGCCACCAACAGCCAGATGGGCCTGTCCTGTTCACACAGGCTTCCCAGCTCCCTGGAGACCCTCCAGCAAAATGCATCCACCAGAGCCTGGCATCCTCATTCTTCCCTCCTGAGTGATGGGGGCCTGCCCCTCCCCCTCCTCCAGACCCGCAGCTCACTCCGGTTCAAAGCCGGTGCAGAGTCCCAGAGTCAGAAATGAGCTCCAACTTGAATCTCAGAAAGTAGTTTTTTATGCCTTCCCTAACCCTGAACTGCAGGGGAATCGAGCCAGGTGAGGCTAGACTGTGCCCTACACCGTACCCAGCTCACTAGAACCCAGTCTGAGATCCCACTACCCAAACCCAGGCTCTTTAACGCAAGGACCTGTATCCTGTGGACCAAGATCTTGGCAGAGGGGACAGAGCTCAGCCAACATTAGCGGCTTTTTAAATAGTTGCTCAATGAGTAACCAAAGAAAGAAATAACAACCACCACCTCTCATGTGGCTGGGCAGTAAATCCCGGCACTTGAGAGGCTAAGGCAGGAGGATTTACCTCAGTCAGAAGAGCTCCCGCCACGCGTGCGTGCGTGCTCGTGCAAGGACCTGGGAACACTGGCTTTGGGAAGCAGGAAGGCAGACACATGAAGGAATAAAGTAGAGGAGATTGTGACGCGGCGAGCACATGGATGTCAGAAAACCACCTGCAGGAATCGGCTCTCCTGCCTTGTAGGTTCTGTGGCTCAAACTCAGGTCCCCAGGCTTGGCAGCAAGCACCGTTACCAGCTGAGCCATCCTACCAGCCCCAGTGCGGGCATTGGACTGAACACCCCAGCAAGCTTCCCACTTCAGGAAGACCACTCAGCCCTGGTGCCGCCCCCATGAGCATCTCTCCTCCCCTCCCCCTTCCGCCCCTCTTTCTGGGTTCTCATATCATAACTGGTTCCATCTTAACAACAATGCCAAATGACAGGAGAAAGTGTGTGCTTGGGTGTCCCCCAGGGGAACTTGCCCAATTTTCAATCCCTTGAACTTTATTTTTCTCCTTGGGTGCAGCCTCTCTATCTATCTTTGCCCTTTAGTACCAGGACCAAAGGAAGGGGGAAGGGAGGGAGGGAGGGATCACTCAGCTGAGCCTTTTGAAAAGGTTAACACCATCCTTTAGATAAAGAGTTTCAGAGGGAAAGAGCTAAGAGACACTTTAAATTCCATCATTCCTCACTCCGCCAGCATGGGAAAGTAACTTAAGACACACATGGGCATGTACATACACACACACACACACACACACACACACACACACACACACACACACACACAATGAAGCCACCATACTAAGTGGCTGGTTATAACAGACAATCACAGCTCTCAGGACAAATCACAGGCCTCTTCCGGAGGCTGTACCCTTCCCCAGGATGAAGGTGTGTGTCCCACTCACGAGTCCCATTTTTATTCACTTACTTTCTTCTGGTCGGGTGAGCAAGCGACCACTGCTATCCCAGAATGAGAAGGGTTGTAACCAATGTGCCTCTGGCCACACTGAGCCACACACGGGGTGGGGCCAGACTGTGCTCCCAGCTCCCAGGCAACTGCCACTGTTCAGTCTCAGCGTACAGGAAACTAACTGCTGCTCCTCAGGCACGACTTTTCAGAGACCAGGAGTCCCAGAGCATCCTTAGGGAAATCTTGATCCCCAGCTGAAAAGGAGTTTACAACCCCCATTTTGATGGGCTGGTACATGCTCATGCATGTACACACACACACACACACACACACACACACACACACACACACACACACACACATACACACGGTAAAATACTTTCTATATGGTTCTGTTCCCCAAAGGGTGAAGACTTGGCTCCGGGGGCCACCCTGTGACACCCTGCACTCCACATAACCTCCACTCCTGAGCCAGGGCCACAACTACGGTGGCCACTCCCCAGCGGTCACACTTGTAACAGCTGAACCCAGGGACAGGACAGGGTACATATGGGAGCAGGAGGAAAGGGAAGCCGGACAGACCAACGGAGCAAGACTCTATCATTTTTTATTTTTCAAAATCACTGTCCGTCTGGCTCATGTTAGAGGCCAGAAACAAACACAGGCAAACACCCTCCCGTGGGCATCCTTAAAGGGACTGCATGTTGATGCTACAAAAAGACAATACACGGGGCCAGCACTTCAGGAAAAGGCAAAAATTTGATTTGTGGCTACATTGTTAACACCCAGGAGAGAGACTCCTGAGAATATTTACTTAGAATACCAGAGAGTGTCAGCCTAGGGACAATTGTGTTGATAAAACATATGTGACCAAAATCACTGGATTCAAACATGGGCTCAGCTTTTTCCTTTGTCCTATCATTTTTCACATAACCTGACAGGTGACTGGAAAGTTACCTGGGCTCTGCCATGCTACTGGAAGCGCGCTTTCACTGACTCCGGTTCATTCTATCAGGGAATATACAGATGGTTGCTCCTGAGGGCCGGAGCACACATCAAATAGAACTAACTCACAAATACACACACGTGGACACAGTGTCAGGTGCAAAGCCTTTAGAATCTCACCAACTTCGGGGAAAAAAAAACCTTATGATTATGCAAACACCAGTACTTCAACTTGTGTGTGTGGGCACGCGTGTGAGTGAGGGTCTACAAGAGCTCACCAAATCCTAAGTGTTCTCTTCCCCTTTTCATCTGAGATCCTTTCCAAATCACTTGGTTTTCCCTGGGTAGGACAACCCAGTGTTATAACCTTCACCCTGGCAAGGACTTGAGATTCTAATGCCCACACTCCAACCTCCTGGGTAGAAAGTGCCCCTGGAAATATTTACTGTAAACAGAGTTAGGAACAAAGGGAACTTTTCTTTTTTTAAGGCACCACCTGCGGTCTAAGGTTGGCATGCGGCGTCCACAGCCCCCCTGGTGGAGAGGTGGGTAAGGAGCCTGAGCGCTGCATGCAGATGGGTTCTCCCCGGGGAGAGCTCTGAGCTTCCGAGTTCCAAACCTGGCAGCACCCAGAACCATGGGGGGAGCTTTTTAAATGTTCCCACCGGCTGCCCCACCCCCCCCCCGAGACCCCTGGAATCGGGATGTAGGCAGAGGGTAACGAAGGTGAGGATCTTTTTCTTTTTTTCTTTTGATTTTAAATCTCACCAGGTGCGTAGCCCAGTTTGCGAGCCAGGTCACCTTTAACAGAACTCCCACTGTATTTTGAACAGGGTACTCGGTGCTGGAGGGCTCTTGGGGTGAAGGGGCACGCACATAGTAAATATACAAAGTTCTTTTGAAAATTCTCTGTCCAATACCACAGCCAGGCACCTGTCTAGAAGCCAAACGGTGATGCAACTTGGAAAAGTCCTTCAAAAGGCAAAGGAAAAAAAAAAGTGCTCTTGTGGGGTAAGGACTTTCGGGGTGACCTGCCTGGACCGTGCAGCGGCGCGCGGGCCGGGACAGAGGAGCGACCACCAGCCTGTCCGGTTTAAGGAATGTTCTTAAAGAGCACGCTGAGATCAAACACTGCAGGCAAGGGCGGGGAGTGCAGTGCTCGGTCCTGCTCGCCCGCAGCTGTCACTGGAGCCCGGCACAGGTTCGCCACCAACTGCTCGGCGCGTCTGGGGTGCAAGGGCGCGGTGCGGGAGGCAGGAGCGCACCTCCAGCCCCGGGACTGCGGCGTCCGCGCCGGGATCCGGGGACCAACGCTCAGGCTGAGCACTGCGCAAAGCGGCAGGAGCCCCAGCCCCTCGCCGTCCGGGGCAGCCCCGGGGGCCCGCGCCCACCCTCCCCGCTCCGGCTCCGGGCTCACTTACCGCCTCCGCCTCCCGGGTCCCGCTCCCGCTGCAGTCCCGCAGAGCCGGGCCGGAGAGCAGCGAGCGCCGCGTCGCCAGGAGGCCGCGCCAGCCCCGCCCCGCCCTGCAGCCGCCCGCCCGCCCTCCCGGGAGGAGGAGCAGGCGGCTCTGCGTCCGGACCCTCCCAGAGACTCCGGACCCGAGCCGACCCAGGGCTGAGGGCCCTCGCGGGCAGGCCGGGGCGCTCCCTGCCACCCGGCTCCATCTGCGCCCTCTCCAGCACCTCCTCCCTACCCTGCAGCCTCCCTCTCAGCGATCCTTTACCACTCCTCCTCCAGGAAGCCTTCCCCACTTCGCAGTCCCACCCCATCCCCGATCTGTTTCCCCTACCCTTCCCCACAGCCTTGTTCTCTTCACCTGGATGCAAGTCAGGCTGGTAGAAGAGCACCCGAGTGACTCCAATAAGCTGGGTCTGTGTCGGAGGTCACCCGGTGGCTGCGGGTAGCAGAACTGACATTAGAAACCAGATCTCAGTCCCTACTTTAGTCCCTTCCCAGGGAAGGTGGCATTACATCGCCAACGGTGAGGGCCACCAGTAGGAAACTTGTCATTTCCAAGCCTCAGTTTCCTCCGTTGTAAAGTGAACAGGGCACCCACTCCACTCCAGTAGCCGTTCCCGAAGAAAAGGACTGCAGAAATGTCACGTGGCCTGCACTATTTTAATAAGTAAATGTTTGCCGACGTGCTGAATAAAATCAACACTCAAAATAGCCACGTGAAAAGATTTCAGAAAGTAACCGCGATTCTTTTGTAGGGAAAACACACAGCAGAAGAAGAAAAAAAAATGCACAGCGGTTATGGAGAGATGGCTCAGCAGTTAAGCGCACTTGCTGCTCTAGCAGAAGTTCCGGTTCAATTCCCGGCACCCACGTGGTGGCTCCCAAACCTCTGTAACTCCGGTCCCAGGGGATCTAGTGCCCTCTTCTGGCCTCCTCCAGTACTACATATATGTGGGGCACAGACAACAGCTACTCACATAAAATAAATACAAGTGACTGTTTAAAAAGAGCACAAAGGAGGCAGCCATCCTCCCTGGAGCCCTTTGGGAAACTTCTCAGAAACAGTGGGTTTACTAGACATGCTCCACCCATAGTCAGCCACGGCCAAGGATGGTTAGGAATGCAGCCCTCCTCCCATCTCCCAAAAGAAAGCAGGGAACCTACTCAGAACACTAAGGGTTTTGTGATCTTTGTCAAAAAATTAATTGCTTAGTTCTCGAGTCTGGACTTTGTAGATGACAAATAGCCCGAACCGCGCTCTGGGACGAGCAGCGTTCTTGGGCGAACAGTGTTTTGGGTAGGACTGCTTGCCTGAGCCAAGGCATCTGGGTTTTGGGTAAATGTGGACCATGGAATTAGGCAAACTATCGGGGGAGACTGTGCTGAGTGGTGGGAAAGGCGTCACATAACACAGACAGAGACACAGGTTAACCATGCCTCAGACACCTCAAAATGCCTGCAATGGATCCTGCAGCTAAGTGGCGCTGAACACCAGGATCGCAGAACCTGCAGGGCAGTAAGGAATCAGCCCAACCAGGAGGGGTGCAGCAGGAAGCTGTGCGGGCAAGGACGTTCCCAAAGAGCTTCTAAAATTGGTGACCAGATATGTGTCCTGAGGTAGTTTCCGGAAACAGAAATAGGGACGTGGAGAGAGAGGTAGGGTTTTTTAAAAAGATGTATTTATTTTGTCTATATGTGTGTGCCTGAGTGTGTGTATATATATGTATATATGTATATATATGTATATATACATGTACATGCATCATACATATGCAGTACGCATAGAGGCCAGAAGAAGATGTGGGATCCCCTGGAGCTAGAGTTACAGGTGGCTGAGCATCTGATGTGGGTGCTTGAGATCTGAACCCCAGTCCTCTGAAAAAGCAGCAAGTGGTTGATTGATTGATTTATGTATTTATTTGGTTTTGGTTTTTGTTTTTTGGGGGGGTTGTTTTGTTTTTTGTTTGTTTTGTTTGTTTTGTTTTTTGTTGTTGATGGTGGTAGCTGGTTGGTTTTTGTTTTGTTTTGTTGTTGTTGTTGTTTGAGGCAGGGTTTCTCTGTGTGGTCCTGGAACTTGCTGTGTAGAATTCAGAGATCCACCTGCCTCTGCCTCCCCAGTGCTGGGATTCAAGGTGTGCGCCCCCACACCACACCACGCCACAGCAAGTGCTCTTGAGAGCTAAGCCATCTTCCCACATGGAGAGGTTGTTTCCATGACAGCTACTGAAGGTCTGGCAGAACTGCCATGAGAAATTCCTGCCCAGCAGGCTGGTGGCTGGAATGGGGTGTGGGGGACCATATATGAGCTAGGCCAGGTACTAGGAAAGGAGGGTGAAGTGCCCTCACTCAGGGCCAGGAAATGGAAGGTTCACCCAAGGGAGAAACAGGAAGAGAAGTGTGAGAGGTGCCAGGCGCATGCACTGGGGGGGGGGGGGGCTGCGGAGTCAGATGGAAGCCAGAGTGAGCAGCTCCTTGAGGAGCAGGCTGGACCACCTGCTGCTCGTCTAGTCCCACCTAGACCCTTGAGAAGGTCTGCAGAAAGTACATGCTCAGCAAACATTTGCTAACCACAGAAAAAGCATTTCCCCGGCATGCTGCTTCTTTCCCAACAGGTAGTCTGATGATAACCAAAATAAGGGGAGTGGGTGGGGAGGCAAGGAGAGAGGCAGAACAGGGATGGGGTCACCAGAGAAGCAGCTGTCCATGCTCCTGTTGTCGCTCAAGCCTGCACAAGCGATGCCTGGGATACTCTGAGCCACACCTTTCCCAGTCTCTTTCCCTCAGTGGAAGACCCGCTGTCAAGACAGAACCTGAGAGGTTTTTCTGTGGGGCTTGGTTTTTTTTTTTGGGGGGGGGGGATGTTTTGTCAGTGGCAGCAATTTACCTAAACCAAAAATTCAGGAGGAAGGAAGTGTGCATTAAAATCACCTTTTCCTCTTCCAAGTTTTGTGAATATGAAATGCGTAATATACCGAAATATTCAGATAACACTAGGTTGGCAAGAGCAACAGGACTTCCCTGGTCCACTCTGGAGACCTAGTGAATGCGGCCAGCAGAGAACGCAGAGGGCAGTGGCTTATGCAGCTGAAGCCGTGAAGGAGCACCCAGGGAGACAGATGGGTCTGATGAGAGCCCTGGGAAGAGGTCTGTGTCTGGAGCCATGAGCAACAGACTGCCTTGATCTGAGTTGCCCTGGAAATGGGCCTTTGAGACAGGATTTGGAAGCAGGCATCATATTTAGGAAGTGACACCAGGAAGTAGGGGTGCGGAGCAGGAAGAGCAAGGTAAGGAAGAAGGAAAGGCCAGCTTTAGCTTGTGCTCAGGGGATTGGGGATGTTTATTTTGCCTCCGCTCCCCACCAGGTCTTCTGAGAAGCATGCCCAGGGGCCCCAGAATTGGCAGCCAGGAACTCAGGGCGTTACAAGATTTCCAAGGGACCTTGGGGAAGATGCTTCAAGGTAATTTTCCCCACTCTGGGCTACACCCCTATTACTAAAATTCCTTCCCAAAGGGAGATGTAAACAGTGTCCACCCCTTTTCCTAAGGTCCCAAAGACACACCAAGTGAGGCACAATTCTGCCAGTTGACTCCGGGAGCCACGGGCTTCCTTCCAGAAGACAGGGGGGGCTGTTTCCAGGGGTGGAGGCATGCCTCCAATATCAATCACTCAGCTCATCCTGTAGCTGCAGAGATGGCGCCCCTGTCCCCTGGTCTCCCCCATCCTATATACTCTAGCCAATCCCCAAGGCCTTGTGCAATAAGGCAGAGAGAGTCGCATACAGCAAGTAGTAGGAAGTGGCTGGACACTCAGGGCAGGGTCTCCGTGGGGGGGGGGGGGCGGCGGTGAACAGTCCACAGGTCCAGCTGGGAAAATCTTTTTGCAAAGGGGCCAAGCTGAACTCCCCAAGATAGTGGGTGCTCGGCTCAGAGGACATGCTCACAACTCTACACTCCACCCCTGTGCTAAGAGGGCTCCTTGGAGCGGAAGTTCTCACTCGAGGGAGCCAGCAGCAGAGCGTGGAACTGTTTGCACACAGGACTTGTTCTCCGTCAGGTGCCCCAGTGCCCATGGCTTCCCCCAGCTACAGCAGCCAACAGTTTCTTTTGGCACTGTTCCTCACCTTACCCAAAGTTGTCACAGTGCAGCAGCTCCAACTGTCTCCCCAGAGGTTGGATCTCTGGCTAATTCTACGGCATGCCATCATGGGCTCTTCCGTCCTCCAGGGAGACCAGCTCTAGCCTCTCCATAGACCTGGCTAAGAGCCAGGGAAGGAAAGCGTCCCTGGGGTCTCAGCCTCGTGTCTATACCATACATACATATATACATATGAGTGTTTCATAGGAACAGTCTGTCTCGGCAGCCAGGGAGATGGCTTAATTTGCTGTATACACATGAGTCCTTACATTCAAATCTCCACATAAAAAGCTAGGCATGGACATGCGTGTAACCCCACCCCTGTGCAGGGTAGAGACAGGATGGCTCGCTACCCGCCTGGCTCTGGGTTCAGTGCAAGACCCTATTTCAAGGGACTACGCAGGGTGATCGAGCAGGACATCCCACATCCTCCCCTGGCCTCCACAAACACACGGGAGTTGTGCTGAGTAGTTTTTACGTCAACTTGACCCACAGGCTACAGTCACTTTGGAAGAGGAAACCTCACTTGAGAAAATGCCCACACCAGACTGGCCTGCAGGCAAGCCTGTGGCACTCTTTCTTTTTATTTTATTTTTCATTTTCCTTTATTAAGAAATTTTCTACTCACTTCACATACCACCCACAGATTCCCCCCTCCTCCCTCTTTCCACCCCCCAGCCCTCTCTCCCAAGCCACCCCGCATCCCCACATCCCCCAAATCAAGGTCTCCCATGGGAAGTTAGCAGAGCCTAGCACACTGAGCCTGGGCAGGTCCAAGCCCCTTCCCACTGCACCAAGGCTGTGGCCCTCTTTCTTGATTGGTGATTGGTGCTGATGGGCCCATCCCACTGTGGTACTGGCCCTGGGTAAGTGGTCCTAGATGATATAAGAAGGCAGATTGAGAAAGTCAGTAAGCAGCACTCCTCCATGGCCTCTGCATCAGTTCTTGCCTCCAGAGTCCTGAGGATGGACTGTGATATGGAAGTGGAAGTGAAATAAACCCTTTATCCCCAAGTTGCTTTTTCATGGTATTTTATCACAGCAGTAGAAACTGTAAGCTAGGAGCATTCACCCGCAAACACATACACTAATACTACACAGGTATACACACAGCACATGCCTATCATCTCTGCTCTTCAGGAGGCGGAGGCAGGAGGATCATTTGAACACAGGTTTAAAGCCAGCCTGCGCAACAGAGCAAGACTGTCTCAAAACAACAACAAAAAGTGAGTTTTAAACTATCACTTCGAAGTATCCTCTACTATAAGTAGTGTGAGGGCTGGGCTGGAGAGACGACTCAGCAGGTAAGAGCACTTGCTGCTCTTCCAGAGGACCCAAGTTCAGTTCCCAGCATCCACATGGCAAATGAGACCATCTATAACTCAAGTTTCAGAGGTTCCAATGCCCTCTTCTGGTCTCCGTGGGAACTGCATGCACATGGTGCACATAGATACATGCAGATTTCCCTTGGGTATTCAGTATATGTAACAAATGAACAAAAGACACCTACTGGGAGCTCACAGAGGGAGAGGCAGGATCTAAGAAATAGTGACAGGTCCCAGGGAACTTTGGGAAAGCAGCTGTGGTTATATGTCCTGTGGAAGGAGGAAGGTGAAGGTGTCCAGAGACAAGCATATTCTGTGGGAGGCAGGAAGAGGAAGACACCATTGCTTTTGTTACTCTTCACTGTAAATGTAGGGCATCTTTGTCACGAAGTTAGGATCACTCTAAGAGGATGACATTTCTCAATAGGAAAAACAATCAAATGAGGCTATAAAGCTCGACTCTGTGTGGCCTCTACAGGACCAGCTCCAGGGGGACACAGACTTCCTGTACAGATATTTCAAGCTTTCGAAGTACAGGAGAAACCAAGAAAAGAGATTGGGATCATCAAGGGATTCCGAGTTGTTGAACTTTTGGTTGGTTGATTGGTTGGCTGGTTGGTTGGTTGATTGGTTGGCTGGCTGGCTGGCTGGCTGATTGGTTGGTTGGTTGGTTGGTTGGTTGATTGGTTGGTTGATTGGTTGGTTGGCTACAAACAGAGCCTGTACTTCCAGACGCTCGGCTTCCTGCCTTAGAGGCTCAAGAATAAAAGCAGGATGTCAGTGTTCAGCCAGCTGAGGGAGGTATAAACCTGAAAACAGCAGGTCCACAGCCATCATCCTGGTCACCCCAAGCCACCGGCACTAACCAATGAAGACACATTTGTTAAACATTACCCCCCACCCCGACGCACACACATGCCCTCCAATGCCCCGACTGTGTCCAAATACATGAGGACATGAATCCCCTTTCCACCGTGCCTTGGCCAAAGCCAGGATGGCTCAAATTCCAAGATTAAAGACAAAAAGTTAAAGTATTTAACAATGTTTTGTATTCTCTGGGCCACATTAATCAACCATTCCTTGGGGTGAATTATTTGGTAACTTATGCGGTACTTGCAGACTATTCAAACTGAGCGGTGGGCAAGACTCCCAAATTCCAGTAAACATGTTTTAATGTTTGGCCTGTGGCTCTTTTCAGTGAAGACAGCAGAGACCCTTTAGCAAGGAACTTCTAGGACACGTTTTTTATAAAACATGTCTAAAGTGAAAGGAGCAAGCTGGACCATTTAGCCGCTAGGCTTGAAATAATGAGGAGTTTAATTTGCCTTCTGTAGGCAGGTCCAGGGTTTCATGTAGCCCAGGCTAGCCTCAGTCTTGCTTTTTTTTTTTTTTTTTTTTTTTTTTTTTTTTTTTTTTTTTTCAGCTGAGGACTGAATCCAGGGCCTTGGACTTGCTAGGCAAGCGCTCTACCACTGAGCTAAATCCCCAACCCCTTCAATCTTGTTTTGTAGCCAAGGGTGACCTTTAGCTTTTGAGCCTCATGCCTCTACTTTCCAAGAGCTGGGATTACAGTGACAACACCTGGGATTATAGACATGTATGACCACACCTGGGATTATAGACATGTATGACCACACCTGGGATTGTAGACATGTATGACTACCCCAGGTTTATGGGATGTTGGGGATAGAACCAAAGACCTGGAACATGCTAGGCAGGCATTCTACCTCCCCACCCCAAGTCCATCCACAGCCAGGTCCCTAAGTGCAGACCGTAAGTGTAAGGACTCTGACTCCATCTGCTCTGGAATGTCGATGGACAGTGATAGTTGTGGGAATAATGATCACAGCAAGAAACTTAGATTTCTTGGGCAATTTGAAGAACTTCACATTCAGTATCCAAACTGCTGAACAACTCCAGGAAACAGATGTTCTGTTCTGTTTTGTCTTGCTTTGTTTTGTTTTGCTTTGTTTTGCAATAAGGACAGAAGCCAGGATACACATGCCCAGCAAACACTACCACTAAGCTACGCCTCAGCCCGCCATGGAGAGGTTCTTATCTCTCCCTCATCTGTGAGGGAGCTGAGGCTCAGAAGAGCACAAACTCTCCCAAGATCACATCCCTGGCAAGAACTGAAGGGCCAGAGGTGGAGAGCCTGGTCTTCAGAGCTCGGCAGAACAACCCCAGGACCCCATCCTTCCTCATTTTCATCACACCCACCTTCTCCTCCATCCTCAGCTCGCTGACAAGAGGACCTCAGAGCCTCAGGACTCTCGGGATGGGTGGGATCATGTGAATCTCCCTTGGTGAGCTTCAGGCTTGCAACCAGTGAGGACAGTGACTGCCTCCTCGGAGACACCCCTGCGACATCGGAACTGAGCCTAGATCTGTCGTCCCTCTGTGCACTGGTACGCCAGTCTTTCACACCCCCCAGGTTCCCATCTGAAATTCAAGGACACAGAAAATGACGCTCGAGTTCCTCTTCCCTACCATGCAAGTGCAGATCTTGGGCCGACGAGGTGAGAATGAGTCAGGAGACCGGAGTGTTTTTAGAAGGAACAGTGACAGCAGCCGTGTTGGAAACAGCCTGTTCCGATTCGGCTATGAAGTGTCCCCTCAAAGGGCTCGGCCCCCAACTGGAGTACCTGTATCTCTAATATAGGACTGTACTATTGTTTTCAATGACTGAATCAAAAAGACTGTCACCTCCTCAGTGGCTTGATCCACGGATGAAATTATAACAATGCTGTTATCGGGAGGACGTGGTAACCCCAAGGACTAGGCCTAGATGGAGTAAGTAGGGCACTTGTGGGGGAGGGGGCAGTCTTGGAAGTTTCATCTCATCCCAACCCCTTCCCCCGCTTCACCCCTCATTTCTTCCCCTCTACCACGCTTCCACGTGATACTCTCTCAGTGCAGAAACAGCAGAGCCATTTGACGAAAACCTTTGAAACCGTCCGCCAAAATAAACCATCCTTCTGTCAGAACTTGACATCACCGCTGCAGGGAGCTTCTGTCAGAAGGGCCGGGTAGGGCCAGAGCAGGGTGGTCCAGGCCAGGATGCTGGAGCAGAGAGCCCACGCTGGCGGGCGGGCGGAGGGCGGCTGGCGGGGCGGAGAGCTCAACAAGCCCCATCACACATCTCAAAGGCCGGTGTTTGAGCAGGAGAGCAGCTACTCCACACACAGTGTTGTTCCAACACTTAGTGCCCGGTTGGTGGCGCTGTTTTAGAAAGTTGCAAACCCTTTAGGGGGGTTTCTCTGGAGGAAGTGAGCCACTGGACATGGGTATTGGGGTCACTTGTTTTGGTTTTAGATGTTTAAAATTTATTTATTTATTTATTTATTTATTTATTTATTTATTTATTTATTTATTTATTTATTTATTATTTGAGTTTTGTTTTGTTTTGTTTTTTTGAGACAGGGTTTCTCTGTGTAGCTTTGGAGCCTGTCCTGGATCTCACTCTGTAGACCAGGCTGGCCTCGAACTCACGGAGATCCTCCTGGCTCTGCCTCCCGAGTGCTGGCATTAAAGGCGTGCGCCACCACCGCCCGGCTGGTCACGGTGTTTTATCATGGTGACAGAAATCAAGCTAAAGTACTGACTGAGATCGGGAAGTGTACCTTCTGCTCCTGCCCTGCCTCCTCTGCTAGGATGGGCTGTATCTCTCAAACCATGGTTCTCATGGGCTCTGAGAACTTTCACCTTGTGGGGACTGTCCTCCATACAACTATCATATTTTATTGGTATGCTGGTATATAGAACAATATATTAATATTAAATATAAAAATAGTCCCTTCCCCCTGAAAAGTTCTCTCTACCCCTTCTGATTTTACGAGAAATCGATGATCCTGGGTCCAGGAGGTGCCCCGTCTGCTTCCAACTATTGAAGGGTGCCTTGTTTGTGTGTGGATGAGTTTGTGCCCAATGCTAATACCCAGGGAACTTAGAAAAACAGCTTTGCTTGGGCCTCATGTGGACCAATTAAATCCAAGGTCCAGGGAGAACATTTTTTGTGCATTCTCTCAGGTGATTCTCCCTGGCTCAGGTAATATTTTCCGAGTAGGATCTTTAATTTCTTCATAGAAGATAGTTTTCCTGGTTTCGTTTTGTTTTGTTTTTGTAGATTCTTATTTTCCAAGCACAGAGGCTGACTTCTTTTCCATCCAGGAAAACCCTTCAAAATGTGTCTGTCGGGCAATGCTTTTAAAATGCTAGCCAGAGCATCCGCTCTGTCCTCTGCGGCTCCATCTAACCTTGGAGCCTTTGCTCTTCACACAGTGGCCTCAAGGGTGAGATCTGACCCTGTGAAAGGCGGGGAAACCAGGAATCTTCCAGTGACAGCTTCCAGAGCTAGTGGGGTATGAAGCTCACACCTGGGGTTCAGTTTGAGAAACTACAAGTGTTACTGTAGAATAAGACGTGCCTGAGGCCAAAGGCATCAGATCCCCCTGAAGCTAGAGTTGCAAGCAATTGTGGGTCCCTAAATGTGAGGGCTTGGAACTAACTAGGTCCTCTGGTAAAGGTGCTTGTCACCAAGGCTGACAACCCAAGCTCAGTCCCTGGGACCCAGACAATAGGAGAGAATTACATTCCCAAGTGAGAATCAAGGGCTAACTGTAGGTGGACTTTTCTCTCAGCCGCCAACTTACAGATAACAACACGAGACTTATTATGAAAGCTTTTTCCAACTAGTTCTTATAGCTTAAACAGTTTTTAATTCATCCACATTTTTGCGACATGGCTCAGTTACCTCTCCTCTGGACCGTATGTCTGACTTCTTCAGTGTCTCATTGGTGTCTCTCAACCCCCTAGATTCACCCGAGTTCCTCTCTCTGCCCAGAAGTGCCTCTCTGCCTGGCTATTCTCTCCTGCCTAGCTATTGACCACTCAGCTCTTTATTAAACCAATCACGGCGACACATCTTCACACAGTGTCAACAGATATTCCGCCACAGTTGACTAGATAGAGAAACCACTACAACCAGACTGAAGAAGGGAAACTGTCTGCAAGGTGACTGAGGAGCTGTAGGGAGCTGTGGGAGCCAGGCCTCCTTCACCAGGCTGCCCTGCGCCCTTGGTGCCAGGCTACCGCTGTCCCAGCCCAGTCAGCTCCTGGAGTTTGAGAACAGCCAGAGAGGGGATGCCCACCTGTCCTTAGAGACTTTCTGCAGTCCCTGCTCCTGGTCCTGGACACTCCATGCCTGCCTTACCACACTGCCACGTTTGCAAGCCCAGAGCATGGAAGCCTGAACACCAGACACTGATAAGTGGCCTGGTTTTTTCTTTTTGCCTTTTTTTAAAAAAAGAAATTTATTTTTATTCGTGTGTGTGTGTGTGTGTGTGTGTGTGTGTGTGTGTGTTAGCATGCACGTTTACATGTGGATATGTATGTGTAAATGCCAGTGCCCACAGAGGAGGGCATTGGATCCCTCAGAACTGGATTTACAGGCGGTTAGGAGCTGGGATGCTGTTTTCTAGGAACCAAATTCAGGTCTCTCACAAGAGCAGCAAGCACTCTTAACCACTGAGCCATCTCTCCAACCTGACCTGGCTGAATTTTTTTCGGAAATACAGAAATGAAATATAGCTTCCATAAACATAGTATAATTTACTTTTTAAGATTTTTTTAATGTGTATAAGTGTTTCCTCTGCTTGTATGTGTGTGCACTACATGTGTGCCTGGTGTCTGCAGAAGTCAGAAGATGGGTTAGATCCTGTGGAACTGGAGTTACAGGCTGTTGTGGACCACCATATGGGTGCTGGGAACCAAACCCAGGTCCTCTGCAAGAAGAGCCAGTGATCTTAACTGCTGAGGCATATCTCTAGACCTCTAATCTGTAGTTTAAAGCCTTAATATTTTTTACACTTTATTTTGAGACAGGGTTTCTCCATGTAGCCCTAGAAGTCTGTAGTCCAGGTGGGCCTTGAACTCAGAGATCTGACTGCCTCTGCCTCCCCAGTGCTGGGATTAAAGGCATGTGCCACCACCACTCAGCTTAAAATTTACACTTAGTACTGGAAAAGATCCATCCATTCAGCAATTAAACTTAGACATCAGAACAGATCTCCTTGAATGGATATAACATGTGAGAAAGGATTTTAGGAAGAACATGGCTGACATTTGATGATGTCATGTAGGCAGCTAAGTCCTACTCTGCTGAGGTGATTTAGAAGAGCATAATACAGTAAGCTAAATTTGACCAGCCATCTCCATGTGGGGGTCCTGCAGCTCACACACCACTGATCTTAATTATAAACCTGTTCGAAAGACAGAACACCACAGCAAGAACGGAGTTTCAGCCAGCTCGGGGAGCTTTGAAATAGCTGCCTTGTTGCAAGCTTAGGGTTTGTATACCAGCAGAGGACAAAATACTTCATTTTTGCTCTAAATTTTGTTTTCCTAAAACATTGTCTGGCAGTGGCAAGGCATGATAAAAAGTGAAGAGTTATTTTCCAAAGGGCTTCTCTGTGGCCCCCTACAGGGGCAGAGGAAAGATAATATTACCATGTCCACATTTTCTTTCGCTTCAGCTGTGACTCTTTGAATGAGAAGCACTTAATAAAATGGATAGTTTTTAGAACATTGTGTTTTGAGGAGGAATTTGGGAGATGGCTCACACTACCAACGCTCAACAATGCAGATGTGATGTCTGACCAGTTCCTTGGACCTGAGTATAAATAGAGTTTTATATTACACAGCCTTTACCACAATTGGAAAAATGGACACCTTAGTCTCAGTCGTATGGGAAAAGAAACAAAAAATCTCCAGCAGAGTGTGTGTATGTGCACATACATGTGTATATATAACCAAAAAAAGTAGGAATGTAGCAGGAATCTTAGAAGGTCTTATTAATAAAATCAAACCTGAGGCCAGTTATTGGGGTGAACACTGGTAGATCAGAGAGACAGAACAGGCCACAGCTAACCTCACCTGGCCAACTTCTCAGCTGATCTTGTTTCCTCAGACTGGAAGCCTCTGTGTCCTCATCCCAGTGGCTCTCAGCTGAACTGTGCTGCTCGAAGCCCGAAAGCTTAACCAGCCAAATGCTTCTAGTTTCTGGTCCTCACGCCTTATATATCTTTCTCTTTCTGCCTCACTCCCTGGGATTAAAGGCTTACTTTCTGGGATTAAAGGCGTGAGTCACCATGCCTGGCTGTATCCTTGAACACATGGATTTCTGCCTCTGGAATGCTAGGATTAAAGGCATGTGCTACCACTGTCTATCCTCTATGTTTAATATTGTGGCTGCTCTGTCTCTGACCCCAGATAATTTATTAGCATGCACAATATTTGGGGGAACACAATACCACAGTAGGAAGGTAATATATATTAACAAAACAGCTTTCTGGGAGCTGGAGAGATAGCTCAGTGGTTAAGAACACTGGGTGTTCTTCCGGAAGGCCCAGGTTTGGTCTCTGGCACCTATATGGAGGCTCATAACCTCCTATAACTCCAGGTAACAAGGGACCTGATGCCCTCTTCTGACCTCTGCAGACTCCTGCACTCACATGGTACACATAAACTCACTTAGACACACACACACACATAAAAATGATAAATAAAAAAGAAAACAGGCTTGCTAGTGGCACAAGACCCCTGTTATCTAATGTTCCTCTTCTCAGTGCCCCCACTGGGGAGTGGGGGAGGGGAGCTCTCCCACACCAGCCATCCTGTTCTTACCGTCGTTGCCTGAGCAACACTCCCGTCTGGAAGGACGAGGTTGCAGCCTGTGTCCAGAGTCGCACAGTTAGTAAGTGGCCTAGCTAGAATTCAGATCTTGGTCTTCCTGGATCCATTTCCAGAGTCCGCGTGCCTGATCAGGGTGATATATCGCGAGCTTCGGGGGCGGGACTTCCTCCCATGCTTATTTGACAAGGATCTGCCCCTCTCTGCCTCTCCAGTGTGTGCCACCACATCCAGCTTTTAAAAAAAACAAACAAGCTGGGCGCAGTGGCCCTCTGGAGGCAGAGGCCGGCAGATCTCTGAGTTCAAGATCTCTGGTCCGCAAAGTGAGTTCCAGGACAGCCAAGGCTGCACAGAGAAGCTCTGTCTCGAAAAACCAAATAAATAATAAAGAAAGAAACAAACAAACAACAAACCCATAGATTCTGGGGATCAACCTCAGGTCCTTACGATTGCAAGGCAAGCACATTTTCAGATTTACGATTGTATTTTTTTATTATTATAGAAACAATTCAGAACTTCCCAGTCAAGATCACTAAGTGAGCGAAAACTAAAGCCATTTCTGCACTCCGGGCTCTTCACAGGAAGTAGAAACCTACAGTTACCTCAGTGGTGCCACCACTGAGCCCAGAGGAAGCTACGGGCAGGAAAAGCTGGCGGCTCGGCTTCAGCATCCAGGAACTGGAGTCACGGTAACCGATTCATGTTGGCAGGTGGCTGAATGAGAGCCTTGTACGGAGCCTGCTAAAGAACCAGGGGTGGACATGGCTTGCTTTCTATGCAGAGACACACCTCTTGCCCCCAGCCAGAGACAGCGACGGAGGTGTCTGCAGGACTGGAAACGGCTTCATGTCCAGTATCTAGAATTCAGTCTCTGCTCAGGGCAGGAACATTATAGCATTAACCTAAGATGAAATTTGCAGCCAGAGTGCGCAAGCAGGAAACCATGTCGGGAGGACACTGCTCTGCACAGAGGTCTGAGAAAGTGACCAGATTTTTTGAGTCCATCTGCTGCTAGGGAAAAGATCCAGGAAACAGGCTGGGTCCTGGTGGAGGACACACACATTCTTAAAATCCTCACACCAGAAATTAGGGACAGCATTCATAAAAGAAAACTAGAAAACTAGGAAACAAGAACAGGCAAGATGTGTCAGTGGGTAAAGGCAGCTGACAACCTGAATTCCAACCCCAGGACCTGCATGGGCAAAGAAAGCCAACTCCCAACAAGTTATCCTCAGACCTGTCTACATATATGGCACAGCATGTTAAGATAAAATTAAGAAAAATTTAGGGGAAAATAGGCAGATATTGAAAAGAATTGTAAATACTCTGAATTAAGAATAACCATTGGGGCCGGGCAGTGGTGGCGCACGCCTTTAATCCCAGCACTCGGGAGGCAGAGGCAGGCAAATCTCTGTGAGTTCAAGGCCAGCCTGGTCTCCAAAGCGAGTTCCAGGAAAGGCGCAAAGCTACACAGAGAAACCCTGTCTCAAAAAAAAAAAAAAAAGAATAACCACGGGGTGGATTGGACATGGCACATCTCCCACAGGCTTGGGGGTTGAATGCTGGTCTCCAGCTGGGAGTACTCTTTGGGGAGATGGTGGGAACTTTAGGAAGTGGGGATCAGCTGGAGGAAGTGGTCGCTGGGACCAGCCTTCTGGTCGACCTTCTTTCTCAGCTTCCTGTCTGCCATGGGGTGAGCAGCCTCTTCCATTGCCGCTGCTGCCCCTGTGGTGTTCTGCCTTCCACAGGCCCAGAATCAGCAGAGCCAAGGGTGAGGGACTCAACTCTGAAACCGTGAGCCAAAAACGGCTCCCCCTGAGACGTTTGTGTCAAGTATTCTTTTTGTAAATTTTCAAGATTTATTTATTTTATGTGTGTGAGTGTTTTGCCTGCATGTATGTATATGTATATGTATATGTATGTGTATATGTATGTGTATGTGTATGTGTATGTGTATGTGTGTGTGTGTGTGTGTATGTGTATATGTATATACTCTGTGGATGCCTGGTGCCTGTGGAGTTCAGAATGAGGTGACAAATCCCCTGAAACTAGAATTGTAGAGTCACCATGTGGGTGTTGGGAACTGAACTTGGTCCTCTGCAAGACAACAGTGCTCTTAACCACTGAGCCTCCTCTCCAGCCCCTCCAGTATTCCTGACAGCCGCAAGAAGGCTGGATGACATAACCATTATAGAAGGGTTGACCAGAGGCTTGGCCATAGCCAAGTACAGCTGTGGTGGTTTGAAAGAAAATGGCCCACAAAGGGAATGACAATATTGGGAGGTGTGGCTTTTTTGGAGTAGGTGTGGCCTTGTTGGAGGAAGTGTGTCACTGTGGAGGCGGGCTTTGAGGTCTCATAGATGCTCAAGTCATGCTCAGAATGTCAGACCACGTCTTGTTGCCTGTGAGTCAAGCTGTAGAACTCTCAGCTCCTTCTCCAGAACCATGTCTACCTGCACGCTGCCTTGCTTCCCGCCATGACGATCATGAACTAAACCTCTGAACTATAAACAAGCCGTCACAATTAAATGTTTTTTCTTTATAAGAGTTGCTGTGATCATGGTGTCTCTTCACAGCAATAGAAACCCTGACTAAGACAGCAGACAGTGAGGATAAAACACACTGAAACGGTGACTGAAGAAGCAGGGAACTGAACCCTCTGACTGTAAGGCACGTGGGTTACAGGAATAGGTCCAGCAAGCTGGTTAAGCTGGTAAAGGCACATGTCATCAAGCCTGACGACCTGGGTTCCACACACCATGGTACACACCACGGTACACACATGCCCTCACATGTGCCCACTCAAATGTACACAAAACAAATAAGCCAAAGAAATGAAAGAAAAGCATACAGAGAGAGAAGAAACAAAATCACCTTTCTCATAGGTGGCAATTTATCTATGTAGAAAACCTCAAATAATTCTTTTTTAAAAAATTTGTTTATTTTATGCCAGGTGGTGGTGGCACACGCCTTTAATCCCAGCACTCAGAAGGTAAAAGCAAGTAAATCTCTGTGAGTTTGAGGCCAGCCTGGGCTACAGAGTGAGTTCCAGGACAGCCAGGGCTACATAGAGAAACCCTGTTTCAAGAAACAAAAAAGAAAAAATTTTATAAGATTTATTATTTTATGTGTATAAATGCTTTGCCTGCATGTAGGTATGTATGTATGCCCAGGGAAGTCAGAAGAACTTGAGTTACAGGTGGTTGGGAGCCACCATGTGGGTGCTGGGAATTGAACTCAGGTCCTCTGCAAGAGCAACCAGTGCTCTTAACCACTGAGCCAACTCCCAAGTGTAGTAGAATATTTTAAGGTGTGTGTTACTTTTGTTCATGTTGTATATGTTTAACTCTGTGGTGCTGTGTTACAGTGCCTGTGTAAAGAACGGGCCAATAGCAAGGCAGGAGGAAGGGTGGGCGGGGCCGGCAGGCAGAGAGAATATATAGAAGGAGAAAACTGGGAGGAGGGGAAGAAGAAGGAACAAGAAAAGAAGAGAGAGGACACCATGGGTCAGCCACCAAGCCTCACAGCATCATGACATCTCACCAGGAAGTCCACATTCCACAGGAGAGACAATAAGACGCCTCCCTGCCCAGGACTCTCCCTCGCCACAAGAACACAAAGCCATCTTTCCATCCTCAACACCCCTGAAACACACCCCCTTCTTTCTCTCTCTAGAAAACTCCATTCAAGACCACTCTCTCTAGCTTCACACTGGAGATCCATGGCTGGCCCTGCTCTCTGCTCATAGTCCAGGTCCTCTGTGTGGGGGAGACAAGAGGGTACATTTTAAACAATCTACGGAGCAAGGGGCCTGGCCCGGCAGGTGCCCCAGAAAGGACTTTCCCATGAAAAGGGCCGTAGATGGTTGACATGCACGCTCTACTTTCCCTGTTTCTTAGGAATTTGGAAGTAAAATCCGAATGAATTTCTTTAAAGTCTGAAATGGGACTAAGCCCACAAATTAAAAGAAAAATGTTGGCTAGTGTTGTGGTTTGGATGTAGACCAGACAGCACAGGCTGACATGTTGGAGGACTTGGTCCCTGGCTGGCAAGGCTAATTTGGGAGAGTTTGCAACCATTAAGTAGTGCAGCCTGGATGGCTCCCTATGAGGTGAGTCTTACGGTCACACAATGCCATAGGATAACTATGTAAAAACCCTTGATGGCTGGGAAGTTAATGAATAAAGGAATGAATACTCAGCTCTCCCCAGAGCAGAAAGCAGAGGGTCACTATGGTCACAATCATGCATCACCTGCCAGTAGGGATACGGGATTCGAAATACATCACTATGAGATTCTGTCATTGTATAAACATCGAAGTGTTGCTTACACGAAGGCCTCCATGATGTTGAGGGCAACGTCATCTTGTGAAACCACTGATATGTGGCTGACTAAGTTGTTGTTACGTGGCATGTAACTGTACTAAATTGTTGAAGCTCATTCTGGGGAACGTGGGGTCCTCTCCCCGCTTGGCTCAGTATACACGGAGATGTCTTTTCCTTTGTTTCTTCCTGGAGTTCACTTGGGGACTAGGGTAGGACTTGTCCAGCATGACATTTTCCTGAGTGGAAATAATTAAATCAAGCTTTCCTGAAATAAGGAAGTCATCAGAGACCTTTTTATTGGCCTGCTCAATGAGGCTTGGATTTCTAGTCTGACTATTTTTAGGAAGGAATTACAGGCCTGATAGAAAACATATCTTGAAGAAAGTCTTGTCTGAAATATCAAAAATGGAAGCTGGGTATGGTAGCCCACATCTTTAATCCCAGCACTTGGGAGGCAGAGCCAGGTAGATCTCTGTGAGTTCCAGGCCAGCCTGGTCTATAGATCAAGTTCCAGGATAGCTAGGGCTACACAGAGAAACTCAGTCTTGAAAAACCAAAAATAAAACAAAATAAAGATGAAGATAAGCGGCCTGACTTGACCCTGGTATTTTAGAGTAATGGAAGCGGGAATTGAGTCCAGGCCCGGGGTAATGAGCATCACTTAGATGTTTTCTGAAGACCAGGACACCCAGTTATCAGTTTAGCACACTGTGAGCTCCTTGATGTCGACCTCAGATGGATCTGGGCTCCTAACGTCATCTCGTAGCTCCTGCAGCCTGATTCAAGGCTAACTGGGGACAATTTTTTAGAATTTTTCTCAACAAAACTAGAACTCAGAAAACAGAGGTGCTGATCTTGTGGCTGAAGTCTATCCACTCCCCAGAGCTCAACTCCAAGAACTGAATTTCCCAGCCACCTGACTCTGAGGGCACCACTAATGACTCCCGAGTGCAAGGGCGGCAGAGCCTGCCTGGGTGGCCTGGGCTCAGTCCTCCCCATTGGCTAAGCCTTTCCGACAGTCTCTCACTTTCCTCCGACACAGATGAAGAGAGTTCACACTGCAAAGGGACTTCAAGGGAGAGCCCCAGGGCCCAACACCAAGGCTGCTTCCCTGCGGAGCCTGGTCTCTGAACTCAGCCTGCAAATGGCCTTTGCTGGGCTCCCAGCCATGTCTCCTCCATAGAAGTTTCCCTCTTTCGACCTAAGGCAAACTCTGCTTCCGTGACCTGAGTTCTGCCAGACATTTGCTTCTCTCCTTACACAACGGTCTGTCTTGGGGCCGCTTTAAATCGCCGGTCTTGGTGCACTCCTCCGTTCTTTATGCCTTGATCCAGAGAAGCCGACTCTCTTCATTGGCAATAGTGGTGAAGCCAGGCCAAGTGGTCCCAGGCACAGGGAGGCCTGTGTCCGAAGGGTCTGCTGCACCGCAGGGCGGAGATAGCCAGATGCAGACAGCCGTGAGCCGAGGCCAGCCTGGCCATACACGGGGCTGGGGCTGGGCCTTATTTGAAATTTTGTTTGTGAGCTCACTCCTGATTAGTTTTAATTAACAAATAAGTTTTGTTCATCTGTCTATAAGTGAATTCAAGCCTAACCTGGGATGCATGTGACACTTCTCTCTCTCTCTCTCTCTCTCTCTCTCTCTCTCTCTCTCTCTCTCTCTCTCTCTCTCTCACACACACACACACACACACACACACACACACACACACACACACACACACGTAGGGGGAATCTGTGTCCCAGTGCTGTAGGGAATGATGAAAACTGAATACTTAAATCTCTGCCTCTGAGTCACTCCAGGACCTGCCAACAGGTATGATTGGCTCTTTAATTGGTGGGAACAGAGGTCGCTCCAGCCACTCTGGTGGAGAGGAAGGTTTACCATGAGACCTCCTAAGGGTCTCACAGTGAGGACCATAGGAGACCCAGGTCATTTTTAGGACCAGGGGCTCCTTATATATACACCCCGACCATCTTCTTCAGCTTCCCACCTCTGCTCACTCGGCTTCCCTGGTCCCTGGTTTGTCCCCGGCCCCTTCATACACATTCTGCCCTTCTGTTTTGACTAATGGGGCTCCTGACCCACAGCCCCCCAACCCTCAGGATCATCTCCCACGGCTCGGTCTCCATCCCTCAATTGCACGTTCTCCAGTGGGTCTCAGAAGGCATGAGAACGCTTTTCTTTTCTCCGGAGTCCCGTGGCCCAGCCAGGGAGAGGAGCACAGGTGGCCTGTGGTGTGGGGTAAAAATCCTTCCAGCGTCTGTACCTAGAACCACAGCTGCACCAGAGGAGGACAGGGTGTGAGCCAGGATACGGCCACATGGCACAGTGGTGTAAAATGACGGGATGTTGGGGCCCAGCAGGCTCGGGGGTGTGTCGCTTCGGTCTGATGGTTATGCCGGAGTACACGGGATTGGGGGTGGGGGGAGCCTAGTTCCTAACTTTTGTTTACACAACAAATATTAGCGGACATTCTCTGCTTGAATCGGAAGGAAGCAGGGCAGAGCTGGGCACGCAGTCTCTTGCCCTGGACTCCTACATCCCCTCTGCTTCATCCGCCATGTAGCCATGGCTACAGCCAAGGTCACTCTACCAAGCCCTGGGTCTCTGTGAACTCCAGTTACAGCAGAAACTGTGGGAAGGTTTTCTGCAGAGGAGCCCGGGGGATTGGAGAGGAGAAGGGACCAAGCCTGCTGATGAGAGGGCCGGCACTCAGAAAGGGAAGGGGGCCGGGCGGTGGTGGTGCACGCCTTTAATCCCGGCACTCGGGAGGCAGAGCCAGGAGGATCTCTGTGAGTTCGAGGCCAGCCTGGTCTACAGAGCGAGATGCAGGACAGGCACCAAAACTACACAGAGAAACCCTGTCTCAAAAAACTGGAAAAAAAAGAAAAAGAAAGAAAGAAAGAAAGAAGGAAAGAAAGAAGGAAAGAAAGGGAAGGGAAGAGGTAGCAGGGTTGGCATGGCTTAGGGAGGAGTCTGACTCCCAGGGTCCCACACGCTGCCATCCAGAAGAGCCACTCAAGGGGTCCTTCAGAGAAGCCGAGTGTCTGAGGATGCCTTGAGTGTGTAAAGAGGCTTAAGGTAGAGTTGATTAAATCATACCAAATTGCAATCAAGACTCATTATTTTAAACTCGGTTAATTAAAAAGAGAGACTGTTTCAAAGGGCCTGCTAGTTCTTAACCGACAAGAACCTTAGTGCCAGTTAATAAAAGTGCTAAGATTAGCTGCGCCTGGGAAGTGCAGGGGAGGGGGCTGCTGAGGAACTTGCCTTTTGTCCTTTAGATTTCAAATTAATAAGGTTTTATAGCAGGAAAAGGTGCCGGCAGGCACCAGCTGCCCAGGAACATGGCTTTAAGGTAATTAATTTTTCTCCTTGGCCTGAGAATCTGATACACACACACAGTTATAAATGCTAGAGTTTGCCACCTGCCCCAGAAAATTTCCCCATGTTGGAAACACCTAGTTCATCCACACAAATTAATTACCAAAAAAGCACTATTATGCATGAGCTGTTTTATTTATTTGTTTGTTTGTTTGTTTGTTTGAGATGGGGATCTTACTATGTAACCCTGGGTGACCTGGAATTCACAATGTAGCCCAGGCTGGCCTCAAACTCCCAGAGATCCTCCTGTCTCTGCCTCCTGAGTGCTGGGATTAAGGGTGAGTGCCCTCACGCCTGCTCAACTCTTTGTTTTCAAAGCAAAGGAAAGCCCTGGGGGTGACCCAGGGGATACAATTCTTGCTGCTTTGAGCCTGAGGACTGGGGTTTCATCCCCAGCACCCACAGAAAAGCCAGGCATGGTGGCTCATGTTTATGATGCCAGGTTTGGGGAGGTTGAGACAAAAGGATTCCTGGGGATTTCTGGCCAGTCGCCCTACCCTAATATTTGGGCACCAGGTCCCAGGGAGAGACCCTGTCTCGAAAGACAAGGTGAATGATGGCTGAGGAATGAGATCTGAGGGTGACTTCTGACCCCCACACAAACACTGCACACGGTTACACACTTATCCATTTAGTGAGCTACTGTCCTTTAAACGGAGTGCTGGTCAAGGGAGGCCCCACCCCAACCCCCAGGTGTGGTCAACCTGACCTCAGTGGGACCCCCTGGGGAAGAGAAGGCCTGCCTGGCCCTCACAACGGCCTTCTTTAGCAGTTTTTCCCTCCGACAGGGGTTTTCCACCTGAGGGTCCTTGTCAAGCTCACTGCAGCCACTGAGCCCTGGAGGTCACCCCAGCATCTTCCTGGGCTTGCCCAACTCTTCCCGCCCCCAGCCACCTTCACTGGTTCCTGACACCTACGCAGAGCTCTGCAGAGAGGCTGGGCCTCTCTGGTCATTTCTCCCCAGCCGAGTCCCCACGGGGGGCCTTGGTTAGCACCGGCCATTACTAAGACAGGAGGCGCTCAGAAGGATGACGGTCACTCTGCGGCCACAGACAGCCGCATGGCAAGAATGTGTACCGGGTCTGAACACCCATCATCCTCTCCCTTGGGGCAAACGGCTGCTTTCAGGAGACGAGTTACAGATAGTTCTGGGGAAAGGGGTTTGCCCTGTAGAAAGGCTGTCTTCGTTACCTGTCTCTATGCCTCTCCCTTTCCTGGGAATCTCCGGGGGTGGATGTTGGGGCCCCCCATTACAAAAGACCTGGGGGGTGGGGTGGGCGGTGCTGGGGGCCACAAGCCCGAGATACAGAATCAGCAGAGGTGGCTTGGGCTCAGGCCCTTGCTTTGGCTTAAAATTGGCTTTACTTTCCCTATGTCGTGGAGCTTCTCTGTCCCTGTGTCTCTCTGTGTGTCCCCTAATCTCTTTTTATAAGGTCACCAGGCTTGTTGAATTAGAGCCCATGCGCATGACTTCATTCCGCAGGTAATGACCTCTTTAAAGGACCGTGCCATAGTCACATTCTGAGAGACCGGGGTCAGGACTTGGCCGGTTAAAGGAAGGACACATACCATTATACCTGGGAACTGGCATCGTTTTTTACAGACTGGAATTTAGAAACGGAAGCCTGAAAGAGCTTCGAGCTGTTAGTACCCTACTGAACATGTAAAAATACTCAGAGCCCTTTAAATCCCAATTAAGTAAGAAAGAGAAGAAAAAAGCGCGTCTGCACGCGCAGAGGTCCACTTACGAGGTTTTACGGTAACACTGCGCTTTCTTACCCAAAAAGAGCCCTTCTGCTTTGGGACTCTCCGTAAGGTGTTGCTCAGGTTGTATAAAAGGAAATTTTTTTCCTCCTGAACACAGCAATAATTCCTCAATACGGTTCTTTTCAACCTCTTTGAAATAAGTTATAGTACTTTTTAAATAATTTATTTATTTTTACTTTATGTGCGTTGGTGTTTTGCCTGCATGCCTGTCTGTGTGAAGATGTCAGACCCCCTGGAACTGGAGTTCCAGACAGTTGTGAGCTGCCGTGTGGGTGCTGGGAATTGAACCCAGGTCATCTGGAAGAGCAGCCAGGGCTCTCTGACCACCTCACCAGCCCTCTAGCATTTTTTAAAAACAGCATTTTATTCAGGGCTTGGGCTGCAGAGGCAGCTCCGGAGGGAAGAGCTCATACTGCTCTTGAGGAGGGCCGTGTTCGGTTCTCAGCACCTGTGCTGGGCTGTGACTCCAGCTCCTCCATATCAGACCCCTTTCTGGCCTCCAGGGTCACTGTACATACTTGCACATAACGCCCGCCACACACACACACACACACACACACACACACACACACACACACACACACACAGGCATGCACTAACTTTAAAAGAAGAAAATACACTGGGCAGTGGTAGCACATGCCTTAAATCCCAGCACTCAGGAGGCAGAGCCAGGCAGATCTCTGTGAGTTCGAGACTAGACTGGTCTACAGAGTGATTTCCAGGACAGGCTCCAAAACTACACAGAGAAACTCTGTCTCAAAAAAAACCAAACAAACAAAAAGAATAAAATACTCAGTATCTCACAGATGTCTCCTTATCATCCTGAGATAGTTCTTTTTAAAGATACCTCTTTGGTTTTGTGTTGTTTGTTCTGAGACAGCTTTCTTCTCTACAGCTCACTGTGGCCTCACCTATCAGCCCTGCGGACTCTGCCTCCCAAACGCTAAGATGCCGGGCGTGTGCTTTGGGAAGCGTCTCTTACCCTGTAACTCACAAAGCCCCGCGTGGCACTTCGTGGTTGTTTTCAACCAGTGCGGTGTCTTTCCCGGCACCCCGCTTTCCTTCCTATGGACGCCTTCTGTGCACTAACTCTGGGCTGAGGTCTTGGAGCCAGCGTAAGCTGCCAAGTGTCGGTGGAGAACTGGGTTCTCCCTCTGAGAGGAGAGCAGGGTTGGAGGGAGAGATGTGGAGGGTTGGGGGGGGGGCTGGGGAGAGGGGAAGGGGGCAAGGACACTGGCCCTCACTGGAGTGAAGAGGAAGGGCCTGGGTCACCGAGCCCTCGCCACCCAGTCAGGGTGATGTCGGTGGAGCTGCTGCCTGGCCTGGGCAGGAAGCCACGCTCCTTAGCATCCCTGGAAGTCCTTCCCCAGTGTGGACTGCCTGAACTGCCACATTGCCCTATCAGCGACTGCCTGGACCCTCCCTGGGAGGCCCTGACCCCTCTCCTGACCTTTGACATACATCAGACTTCCCCATGTAACAGGAAGTAGGGTTTTAAGACCAGTGACACCTCAGTGACTCATTGCCTGCCCCCTAAAGAAGTTCGGGGCAGGTCATACTCGTGGTAGGTAGTCCCAGGGTGATGTCACCAGGGGGACAGCTGCATTCTGTCCTCCAAGTCAGCTCTGGGAGGTTTTGACTTCCTGCTTCTCCTCTCTCCACTGGGCCTCCTGTATAATGGGCATTTCTAAGGCCAAGCCAGAGGCAGCCTGGTGGCATAAGACCTCTCCCTAGGAGCTTCCAAAATCCTAGAATCAAGTGGCCAGTGAAGAAGATTTCCATCACCACCTGTGTGAGGGGGACGGCCAGTCTTTCCTCCCCTCCAGCCATCTAAGCCCATAGCTCTCCAAGCCCCCTGAGACAGATGCAGGCCAACGGGCACTGTTTGAAGCTGCCTGGCTGGCCTATGTATGACCTCTGACCTTCCACCTGATTGACAACCATCTTAGGTCATGGTGGGGCGGGGGGGGGGGGGGGGGGTGCTTCATGAAAGATCCCTGCTCTGTACCTGTGCCTCCAGACAAGAAAGGAGAATACATTCAGACACAGCCAGGCCCAAAGACCTAACAAGGAAAATAGAAATCTTTGTCAACTAGATGGATTAGTAAGTGGACCGGTTCTCAAGCCCTTATTAACAAATCAGGACGGCACTGCATGATCAAGCCAGTATGGATCCAGCCTCAGTGAACTCATCTGAGCATTCTGCACAGCATTGAACCCTTGGGATGATTCATCAGCTGTTGTGTGGTGGCGCCACCTGGTGGTCATGTCTGGAGTAGCTCCTCCAGCAACATAAATCTGAAGACGTTGGAATTTCAATTGGAAGGACTGAGAATAAAATGAAAGGCTTTTTATCTCTGTAAACACTGAAGTGCCGAGGCACTGCCCGTGGGTGTATTATGGAAAGAACACTGGACTCAAGATGAAGGGATTTGGGCTCAGATCCCATTTTGACAACCTATTATTTACAGGATTTAGGAGAGGTATTCAAGCGCCTTAGCCGTGGTCTGCCTGGGTGGAGTGGCGATACCCACAGTTTTCTTGTGGGATTTGTGTGGTCTCCCACACAGTGTCAATCACAGTACCTGGTCCTATGACTCAAGCCTGGGTGTCCTAGATCAGTGACCCATCTTTCCCAAATGGGATGTGTGAGTTTTGGTCTATCCCCAGCAGGGCTGAGGTCAAGATGGAAACTGAGTCATCACAGCTTGGAGCCTTCTGGCCACAGGGCCAGGGCAAAGCTACCACCCCGAACAAGACCACCACAGAGCCGATATCCGATGCAAAACACACAGGGGTTTATTGATAACAAGCAAGCCCGGGCTTGGTCCGTGTCCAACACTCGACACAGCGGGTGGAGGAGGACGGCCCTGAGCTCTCAGGGTGAGGGGTTTTTAAAGGGGAAAACCAAAAGCAGGGGGGTACAAGCCTTTGCGTCATATGATTGGGTGAGGGTGTGTAACCTTTGAATTTACTGGTTGGAGGTTACAGTTATCATTTTTGGGCAGGCCTGGACAAGTCCCAGGCTTTGTCCTTGAGCTGCCATGGAGGCTGGCTGGCTTCACACGTTCACACTGACCCATGCACGTAGCTCTAAGTCGGTGAGGGGTCCCAGTCAGTAAACAATTGGCTGAACTTTGAGCAATCAGAGTACATGCAGAAAGGGAGCTACTGCAAGGACTGTGTCTTTTGTTCATGGCCCTCCCAGAAACTGCTTGCTCCAGTCTCAGGAAACTGAAATTGAGGCCTGATCTCTGAGAGAAGACTGAGCAGCCTGTCATGGCGTCTGCTTGGGCCTCTCACCACACTGGACAAGCACTCTACCAACTGAGCTACGTGCCAGCCCCTGATTTTTGCTCTATACTCCCCAAGAACTTTGCCTCTTCTAACTTTGCCTCTAGAGCCTACACTCACTCTCTCATCCTCACCCCAGCTCCCCAGGATGCACTCACTGGGGAGAGATGGTTGGAGAAGAAGGCTGGGAAGCCTGGTGTGTCTGGTGGAAGGGGGGCTATAGCACCAGGATAATAGAGTGCTGGGTGGCAGTCTCAGCAAACACATAACTACAAGCTGAGGTTTGCTTCCCCAGTCGACCGGAGTATCCAAGGGCCTGGGCACAATCCGGGAGCCAGATTGAAGGTGAATGTCTAGGTGGTGCCCCCACAGTTCTGAAGCCCACAGCGCCTTTGCCCTGGGCTCTCAGCTCTGCAGGAGGAAGGATTAGGCAAACGCCCCAGTCACTGCTAGATTTGGGTTCCCACTGAACTTTGTAGATGGGGCTGGAGACGGTAAGGGATCTGCCCCTGAGTTAGGTCCACCCGCCAGTATCCCCAACTTTGAGAGTCAGGTTGGGAGAGTCAGGGACCTACGACTGTGCTCAGTGTAACTGGTCTCCCCTTTCCAGCCACATGTTCTTTTTTCTAGACCCTGAGGAAAGCCCCAATCTCAAGGAGGGAAAGGCTCACATTGGAACGTTCAAGATTTTCTGCCCAGGGTCCCCCTGGTCTACAGCAAGTGCTCTGCACATCCAGAAATTCTGACTCCGGCACCCACATTTTCCATGGATATGTGACTGTGTACACACACACACACACACACACACACACACCCCTGGACCACCTGCAGAGGGGGAGCCTGGTGGTGACAGACTGCTCTCAGGGAAGGCCAGAGGTCGCACCCTGTCCACTCTGCTTTGTCGGGGGCTGTAGCTATGGCTTGGTGGCTCTGACACCTGCTTGGAAGGCTCTGGTACAGAGAGGATCCTAGTGACATTCTCCTGCTCAGCACCACCCTCCTCACTGCCGCCCCATCCTCTAGCCTTGGCCTGGGGTGGCCCCGCTCCCTCCTCCTGAGCCATAGCAATTCCTGGCTGGCCTTGAATACTCACAATCTGGATCATTCAGTGCTATGCTGGCTCACTTTATGTCAACTTGACCCAAACTAAAATCTTCAGAGAGGGAGCCTCCATGGAGAAGATGCCTCTGTAAGATCACACTGTAGATAAGCCTGTAGGGCGTTTTCTTAGTTAGTGGTGGATGGGAATTTCAGTAGTGAAGGATACCAATTCGGCAAAGGAAAAAACTCAAGACCAGAGAGGTTACAGGACTTGTCACACATTGCACAGCTATTTGCAGCACCAGAACTATTGCCCTGGCCACAGCCCAAGTGCTTGTCTGCATCACCATGCCCCGTTCCAGACTCCTCGAGTCTTGAGAGTCCTTGGCCATGGTTCTCAGCCTGCTGTCACCTTGGAGCCTTCCAGGCAGCCCACCCCATGAGGAGGTCACCCCAGTCCCAGGCAGGTGGGATTCAAGGAAATCAAACTGTCCCTTGAGCAATGAGGAGTAGAGCTGGCCACAGGGTGACCAGGTCTGCCTAATTACCCATGCCTCTCACCCCATCCAATCCGTTCTGTGTAAACCTAGCGTGATGGAGAGGCTTTATCTGTTCCTCTTCCCAGTGGGGTCATGTTGCATCTCCCAGCCCTGCCTCTTGTCATCACTGTCTAATTCTGTGGACCAGTCAGAGCCTATTCAGTTGGAGCATCGGATTCAGAAAAAAAAAAAAAATTGAACTATCCCAGCAAGTAATCACAAAAGACACTCTTGCTTAGTGTGCAAGAATGATAGCTGCCCCCCCCCACAAAAAAAAGCAGGCATAGATGTATGATTCTGTAACCCCAACATTGTAGGGTGGAGAGAGGCCAATTTCAGGAGCCTGCTGGCCAGTCAGGCTAGTCTAAACAGCCCCACACTCAGTGAGAGATTCAATGTCCAAGCAATAAGGCAAAGAAGCAGTAGAAAAATCTCGACGCCCTCCTCTGGCCGCCACATGTAACTGCACAAGCAAGAATCCATGGTTCTAAAGGATGGGCGGGGCTGGCAGGCAGAGAGAATATACAGAGGGAGGAATCTGGGAAAAGGGGGAGATTGAGCAGCTGGAGGAGGAGGACTCCAGGGGCCAGTCACCCAGCCACACAACCAGCAGGCCACGGAGTAAGAGTGAGATTTACAGAAGTAAGAGAACGGGAAAAGCCGAGGCTAAAGATAGATGGGATAATGTAGCTTGATTTTTCTGCCTGCCCACAGTCAGGACAAATCTTTGTCACCCGCCAGTCCCACAGCCGCTCAGACCCAACCAAATAAACACAGACACTTATATTGCTTGCAAACTGCATGGCCGTGGCAGGCTTCCTGCTAACTGTCCTTATCTTGCTAACTGTGCTTTTATCTTAAATTGATCCATTTCCATACATCTATACCTTGCCATGTGGCTGGTGGCTTACTGGCGTCTTCACATGCTGCTGGTCATGGCGGCGGCTGCAGTATCTCCTTCTGCCTTTCTGTCCCTTTATTTCTCCTCTCTGTTAGTCCCGCCTATCCTTCCTGCCTAGCCACGGCCGATCAGGTTTTATTTATTAACCAATCAGAGCAACTTGACATACAGACCATCCCCCAGCACAGCCAAGTGCAGACCATCTCAAACACCTGCACTCAGGCCCATGGTCCCAATCATCCTCCATACGGACCTGCTGGGTAACGCCACAAGGAACCTAAGAATGGGCTCCCACAGGACATACAGAACATCCCACAGCACTTCCCCTTTCTTTTTTTTTAAAAGGAAGGTTTTAACTTTTACACATCTCCAAAGTCAGCTTGGTATATTTGGGAATTTGGGCGTAGCTTCTCTTAACTACTTCCTGCTGGAGGGGGGCGCTGTATCTTATGGGGACGCAAAGAAAATTTTAGGATCATGGAGTAGTCTGTGAGACTGTATCGTCTGAGCCAGTTGCCCCGAAACGACTCTGGATGCTGGATCATCTGGGCCATGGTGTCATCGGAGACCCTTCAGGGGGTCTTGGCTGATCAAACCTGATGTATCTCAATCTGGAAAAAATCCATAGCCTCTGGCTTTCTGTAGAGATAAAAGCAGAGTCTCCTTTCCAAAGTAACACATCCTTATATCCAAATTTTAAAGTCAAGATATCTTTAATATATACATATTGGTTTAACTCAACATCTTTTACGATCAAATGTTTTTCTGCAGTTAAAAATCCCAAAGACAATATAATCCAAACTCTCTGTGTGATATCCATCTTTACATGGCTTATTTTTTATATTACTTTTACTTTCTCTTTAATACCAACGTCACCGTTCCTGGAGAACTTACCGACGTCACCGCTCCGTGTGTTGAGTTCTGAATCCTCTTTACCACCATGCGAGGATTCTTCTCAGATCACACTTTATTGGAGCGCCTCTTGGTTAAGGGACTTTGTCTTTGGTATTTTTTTTTTTCATAACACCGGCCTTTATCCCTGTTCATTTGTCCTTTTTCTTTAGTCCCTCTTTTTTTTTTTTCTTTAGCCCTTTTTTTCTTTAGCCCCACATTCGGGCGCCAGGATAATTTAAAGTTAAGGAAAGCTGGCTAGAAACTAAGCCAAGCTAAGGCCAGGCATTCATAATTAAAAAACAAAGAAAGAAAGAAAGAAAGAAAGAAAGAAAGAAAGAAAGAAAGGAAGGAAGGAAGGAAGGAAGGAAGGAAGGAAGGAAGGAAGGAAGGAAGAAAGAAAAATATGTGGTTGTAATTTGAATTTGAAAGCTACCAAAAACTTTTAAATTATTAAAAATGATATTAAGAGCTAAGAGAGAGTTAGTTCTAACACTCAGGAGGCAGAGGCAAGTGGACCTTTATGAGTTTGAGGCCAACCTGGTCTACATTAAGAGTTCCAGGACAGCCAGGGCCATATAATGAAATGTCTCAAAAACAACAACCACAAAAATAAATAAACAAATAAAGTGGAGTATGACAGAGGAAGACAATGTTGTCCTCAGACCTCCACCTGGGCATTGACCCATCAAAAGATGGTCCCTCTCCTCTGTCTTCTCTGCTCATTACTTCCATCCCTGTTCACAGGCTAGTGTGAGTCCAAGAAACTATTTGGTCAGAGCACAGAAGACCTAAGTGTCCCTCTCCTCCTGCCCCTGTGTTGTTCATGAGGGCCCATTCTGTGCAGGCTCCATGCACACATGTCAACCGCTATAACCCCTACAACCCAGACACGGAGAGGTTTTCGGTATAAACACTGAGGGAATGGATGAATGAATTGAGGGGATGGGAACCTATGCAGTGGGCTCCATTCAGATGCTATAGGGAGCCTCCTTCTACTGGGCGGGGGAGGGGGGTCCGGCAGGCTGCGTTCCCCAGGCTCCATCCCGCAGCAGACCCGGGAGACCGGGGTTAGCAGTGGAAACAGTGGTGTGGGGTGAAGGAGTGGAGGGTTCTCTGAGCCCCATGCAGAAGGGGCAAGCTCTCCAGAGAATGGGCCTCACCTCACATCCCTGCCCACAAAGCAAGCTGGGGTGCAGGTGGTTTGCCTGTGGAAGTGAGTATAAGGCATCATCCAGACTTGTTTCTAAAACCAGCCTGGAAAACGTGCAGGGGAGACTTTATTTTTGCAAGCGAGCTTCTGCCAGACACAGATAGTATCTTCTGGGAAAATGCTAGTCCTCGCTGTTCAGGGCCATTGCTAAGCAGGGCTGGGGGCTGTGAGAGCGGCCAGGGAGACCAAGGAGGGCTGGGCTGTGCAGACCCATCGGGTCGGAGGCAGGGTCTGGTGCCCTCTGACTTTGGGTAACAGGGTCACCCAGTTGTAACTCCACCCATATCTCAGCTGGGCCCCAGCTGCTCCGGGCAGCTCTTCTGCAGATGGATGAACACTAACTACATCACAGGACCCAGAATCCCACACCAGTGCCCCTGGCGTCCTCTTAAGGAACCTGTGCAATCCAGCCGCTGAGGCAGACCTACCTGAGGGGTCCGAGGATGACCTTGCTCTTTAGACCTCTCCCTTTTCCATAAAACAGACTCTGCTAATCACAGCAGAGTCCTTGGGTAGGACTTCTTCTCCCAGGGCGAGGCGTGAGGCAGCCCCAGAAGCGGGGAGCCTTAGGGGTTCCAGGCCTCCACCCACACCTGAAGCGGCTGTGGCATATTGAGTTTACACTCTTCATAGCTGGGAAATGTGTCATGGAGGCCTGGGGAAATATTCCTTCCCAGAATCCCCTTATTCGCTTGCCTGGCGGCCCCCAGGGTGCTTGAGTGATGCAATGTGGTCAGGGCAGAGAGGACAGCAGTAATGCCCAGGTGCCCGGCCACATGAGAAAACCACACATCTTCAACCCGCTGTCAGCAGGGCCCAAAGGCCCAGCTGTAGATTCCCACTCTTCCCGGTGGCTGGAGCCACCCGGTGCCTCCTTGTCATTTTGCCCTCCGGTGGCCCCGGTACCAGCTCCCTCCCTCTCCACATCCTTGCTTCCAGCCTTCTTTCATGTCCAAGCACAAGCCCTCTTCCCACCCGCCAGACACCCTGGGAAGGCAGAATCGGGGTTGTGGGGGGAAGGCTGAAAGCTATTTTCATGATTTTAAAAAGCCCAGAGGAAATCATCCATTTATTTCAGCGATGTTCCCAGACTAAATAAAACATGAAGTTTATTTGCTTTGGGTTGGATGGTATCAAGTCAGTGTGGTAACCACGGTTGATCTGTACCGATCACAGGCACTAATTGGCAGTTAAATGTCTTTGATAAATAAAGCTCAGAGAAACAAATTATTATTCAATAAGTGTAGTTTCTTGGGTAGATGAAAGCTTTCAAAACATGGAGTCCCTTGAGGAGAGAGCTCAAAGGAATCTCTGTGGTGCAAGGGGTCGGAACCTCTGAGCTATGTGAAGTCGTCTCTTCATTAAAGCCAAGCACACATATTTTTCCATAGCCCTCTGATGCCCAGCTTCTCATTAGTGAGTCTGACTTCTCAGCATCCCTACAGATAAAACACTGTTCATGGAGGCCTTCCCCAGAGAGTGTTTCCCTGAGTCCCGCTGAAGCAAAAAGAAGCCGTCTATTGTGGGGTTTTCAGGGCTCTTCAGTGGATTCGTGAATTAAGACCCCATCCAAGATGGCTCTGTAGTTAAGAGTTCATATGACTTTTGCAGAGGACCCAAGTTTGGTTCCCAGCACCCACATTGGGTGGCTCACAACTATCTGTACCTCCAGTTCTAAGGGGGCCACACAACTCTGGTGCTCTGACCTGCTGCACTCATATGCACACACCCCAATATAGACACACATCCATACACATTACTATTAAAAATAAAAATTTTCAAAAAAACCCACAAGGGAGACAAAGGTGAAATACAGTCCCTGTACGTAATCTTGGGTTGTGTCCATTGCAGGCGACACTTCGTCAAGCAGTGAATGCCCCCCAGAACACACTTGGGAGCATGAAGGTTGATGATAACAAAGGGACCCAAAGTCCCCCTGACATCACAGGGACAAGATGAAGAAGGAGCACTATGAAGGTCTGCAGGGTGGAGACAGGCCAGGGTGGACTTCGGGAATCGTCCCTGCTTCCTGTGCTGCCTAAAGGGTGGGACCAGAACAGGTGTGGTTGACAGTTATTCCAGTGACCTGGATTCAAAAGAAACTCTCAGGTGACCCAGGAAACCTTGGCTTGATTTCGTGGAAAGCCCCTGCCGTGGTGTGCGCTGAGGAAACAGTGGGTGGGTGCTTGGAGGGAATATGACTGTAGCCTTCAGCAGAGATGCTTGATGAGGTCCTCACACCCACCAGCCTGCTGCCTTCCTGGCTCATCCCTTCTCCCAGCATGCCCTGGGAATCTTGGAAGGGGTGGCAACCTTCCCCATCTCCCTCCTACCCTGCACTCGCGTGCCCACCCTGGACCACACCTGTCCAAAGCCACCTCTTGGCTTGCCAGACACACAAAGGACACAGGTCCCATGCAGCTGCAGTGGTAGCTCGTGACACGAGAAAGTGATAGATCCGTCTCAGGACTCCGAAAGGTGGAGAATGAAACGGGACAGAGAAGGCCAGAGGCAGGGCAGGGCAGGGTGCAGTTGTGTCTGTTGTGAGGCCTGCTGCGGGTTGACACACAGACCCATGCAGCCAGATTCGCTTTCAGGGCCTTTTCACAAAGGACACGGGACACGCTCTACAGTGGACAAGGCCTGAAGGAAGAAGGTGAGTTGGAAAAAAGAGCGGGGACACACGAGAAAAGGATTCAGTTCTTACAATGTTTCTGGCTCCATCACCCTGGTTCTCATGTCAACCATGTTCTCCCTGTCAACCACATCCTCGCCAATTCCCAGTAATATAGAGTGTCTCCCCCGACCCCCACTTTATAGATGCGAAGACCCTAACTCAGCAAAGTCCATGAATCATAAATAAGTGACCAGCCTACAGAACCCTACCCTGCACCCTGAGCCATGCAGCCTCGGGAATGCAGGAGACCGGATTTGATTAAAGGAAGGTGGTCTCCCAGCCAGTGGTTCTGTGAGAAGACCTGAAGACACCACGAGGTGTGTCCCTCGCATCCACTGCAGAGAAGGGAGTAATGGCAGACCCAGCAAGGAAGTTCAGTCTGATCCCCGGGGAATGGACAAAAAAGAGGCCACTGGGTGGTGACCTTTGAACTACCACAGGCACAATGACAGATTGTGTTCAATGAATCCCTAAAATGGCAGCTGGAAGCGAAGAGAATTCTTTGTCAGAAAATTCTAGAAATGACTTCTATTGATGCTATTCTTGTAGAACTTGGACTTTTTTTTTTTTTTTTCTTATAGAACTTTGTCTTATGGGGCCTTTACATATCTATATTCTCATCAGATTCACGTTAACAATCTTAGGAGATGGATAATGAATGTTTCTGAGTGACAGGGAAACTGAGGAAATATGGCGGTTTGAATGAGAACAGCCCCCACAGGCTCAGAGATTTGAATGCTTGGTCACCACAGAGTGGAACTCTTTGAAGGGATTACCAAGATTAGAAGGTGTGGCTTTGATAGAAGTGGTGTCAGTGGGGGTGGGCTTTGAGGTTTCAAAAACCCATCCCCGCCTCCTCTGTCTCTGTCTCTCTCTCTCTGTCTCTCTCTCCCTCTCCCTCCTCTGCTTGTGGATCAGGATGTAGCGCTCATCTACTGCTCCAGGGCCATGTGTTCCACCACGCTCCTGCCATGATGATAATGGACTAAACCCCTGAAACTGTAGCAAGCTTCAATTGAGTGTTTTCTTTTCTAAGACTTGCTGTGGCCATGGAGTCTCTTCACTGGGGCAGGGAGGGGGAGGAGGACAAAACAGCTTGACCACACAACTGACACATGACAGGCTTAGAGACCCAGACACAGCTTCTGTGGCAGGCTAACTGGCATCCAGGAGGAGCCCTGAGCTTACCCCACCCAGGGAGGGCCTGCATCTAAGGGGAAATACCTGACATTCCAAACATTCCCAGCACTCCCTAGACAAATGTCAGCCAATCAGAGTCCTGAACCCTGGAAATCCCCTCACTCCAATCTCTGCTAGGATAAAAAAATAAAAATAAAAATAAAAATAAAATAAAAAACCCACCCTGCCCTGCTTGTGGGGGAAGGAGCTCTGCTCTCACTGATGCTTCCAACGAAGAGTCCAAGCTCAAGCTTGAAATAAAGGCTGTTTGCTTCTACATATGGGATTCTGTCTCCATGGTGGTTGGTGGGGGTCCCTGAGATCCTGGCATAACATTCACAGCCACAGAACAATGACCAAGACATGAAAGTAAGGAAAGGGCTTCTTTATGCTCAGTGCCTAGCTGACTGACCTCCTTACTTTTCCATCTTTGGGAAAGTGGAGTGTTTACTCAGAACATGTCTGTTTTTCATTTTAAAGATTTATTTCTTTTCTTTTTTTTTCAAGGTTTATTTATTATGTATATAGTGTTCTGCCAGAAGAGGGCACCAGATCTCATTACAGATGGTTGTGAGCCACCATGTGGGTGCTGGGAATTGAACTCAGGACCTCTGGAAGAGCAGCCAGTGCTCTTCACCGCTGAGCCTTCTCTCCAGCCCCCGATCTCTTTATTTCCATTTTATGTACATGAGTGTTTGTCTGCATGTGTGTATGTGTACTGCCCATGTGCCTGGTGCCAAAAGCCAGAAAAGGGCATCTGATCCCCTGAAGCTGGAGTCACAGACAGATGTGAACTGCCATGTGGGGGCTGGGAATCGAACCTGGGTCCTCTGCAAGAGCAGGGAGTTCTTGTAACTGCTGACTCATCTCTCCAGCCTCCATGCTTTGCTTTGAGGCTGGGTCTCATACATCCCAGCCTCGCCCTGAAAACATTACATAGCAGAGTGTCCTCCACCTCGCAGGTGCTGGAATTACCGGCATGCCCCACCACATTTGGTTTATGAGGATCGAATTCAGAGCCTCTTGCATGCCAGGCAAGCACTTCCCCACTGAGCTATATCCCCAGCCCCCGAGAACATCTTCAGGACAAGTTCAGAGGTGTGAAGAGTGGAGAGGGTCAACATCCCTGGGAGATCTAGATCTGTGGTCTCCCAACCATTCACATTTATCCCAACCATTCACAAACATCCACATATTATTTATAGCCCTCTCATTTCAAGAACTAACATAAGAAGTCTCCTTCCCCAGAGACCGGTGGTACAGGCTGTGACTCCAGCTATTCGGGAGCCTGAGGCAGGAGGATCAAAAGTGCAAGGCCAGCCTGAGCAACTTAGCAAAACCCTGTTTCCACTTAAAAAAAAAAAAAAAGGAGGTGTGGGGGGCTCTGGGAATATGGCTCAACATGTATAAGGCCCTAAGTTCCATCCCTAACACCTTGTACCGGTCTCCAAGGCTTTGCACACCCAGATGAAGTTTCTATAAATACATTCTGTCATGCTGAGAACTGGTCACTAAAAACCACCCTGGCTGGAATTCACTGACTTCACACATGAGCTATCTTCTTCCTGTGTGCTTTCTGAATTTACCCAAAGGTCCTCTGGAGCCACATGCAGAGGAGGGTTCGGGAAATTGACCCTGGCACTAACAGTGCCTTGAATGTCAGTGATTCTTCCCAATGACCTCATCTGTTGAGTCAGACTTAAGTCAGTGACAGCATTTCCCAGCTCAAGGATCCAGAGTGGGCATGTCTCCGAGGCACTCTCAGACGAGGGGCTACACGCTGGCACCTTAAGGGAGGGGAGAAAACTCTTGTCGATCAACACAATGAATTGTACAGGGTGCTTTGGAATGCAGATGCCAATTCCTGTCCATTTTGGGGGAAGGTTTGTGGTCAGATGTTGGTGGCGTTGAGTGGAACTGAAGTTAATCCGAACACTCTGGTAGGAGCTGCAGACAGGGCAGTTGAGCTTAGGGCCTGTGTGACTTATCTGTATGGCACGGACACACTTTCATTCTTCGGGACTAGAAATGGACTGACTAAGGCTTAGTACCATGCTGTGTCAGAGGCATAGAGAGGCAACAGACATTTAAGACAACAGGAGACTAGAAACACGTGGTTATCCAGTCACTGGTGAAGAGGAGAAAGGAAAAGAAAAGAAGAAAAAAAACCAAACAAAAACAAGATAAAATAAATAAGCACTCTGGAGCCCACACCAGGCAAACAAGTCTTTTGAATTAAGAAAAACCTGGTAAGCAGGAAAGAGGAGGGAAGGGCTCAAGGGCACTTCCTGCCCCTGTGAGGTGTTTTCACTGCAGAATTAGGACAGCCAGGGATTATTATTTTCTTAAGCTTTGGATTGAAATCTCGGACTTTCATCCCTTCTGCAGTTAGAAAACCGAGAGGCCAGTGGCTGGACTTCCCCAAGGAGAAACAGAAGGCACAGTAGCCTGGGGACGCTGAGATTCTTGGGGTGGGGGTGAGGGTGGGAGTAGGGGTGGGGATGGGGATGGGGGGATAGGGATGGGGGTAGGGTAGAGGCGGGGTGGAGATGGGCGTGGGGGTGGGGGTGGGGGTAGGAGTATGGGTAGGGATAAGGATGAGGGTAGGGATGGAGTGGGGTAGGGGTGGGGATAGGGATGGGTGTGGGGGTAGGGGTGAGGTGGTGATAAGGATGAGGGTGGATGTGGGGTAGGGGTGGGGGTAGGAATAGGGGTGGAGATAAGGATGGGGTGAGGGTAGGGGTGGGGTGGGGATGGGGTGAAGAGGGGTGGGGATGGGGTAGGGTTGAAAGGAAAGGTGGTGTATTCAATCCCACTTTACCCTGCCCGGCTCCTGGCTAGCCACACAGCTGTGGGATTACCCCCTCCTCACGTCACACTTTCCCCGCAGGTTTTTCTCCATCCCAGTTGCCCCTCCCCATGTCCTGAGCCCAAATATTCCTCCTCAGCACCGTGTTTTAGCATTACATCTTCCACAGCCACATGTGTCTCGGCAGCCCGGCAAAAGAACCAACCCCTTGGGGCACAGTCAGTCCATTTCTTTTTTGACTCACACACACACTCAAGGTTGCTGATCTGGGCTTTTGAACCAGACATGGGTTTAGCTCCTGGCAAGGTAAAAAGAATTCACTAAGGTTCCAAACAGTTTTTTATAAATTCTGTTTCTCTTTTACCATGGGAAAGTAGTCTCTTGGCTACATGGGAACTCTCTGTGAAATCCACACCACGAGAGTCACTCAACATTTAAAAATAAGATCTGGAGCTGGAGCAGTTAAAAGCACAGGCTGATTTTGTAGAGGACTCAGGTTTAGCTCCCAGCACCCGCATGGTGGCTCACAACTGTCCTTAACTTTAGTTCCAGAGGATCCAGTTCCCTCCACAGGCACCAGGCATGCATGTGGTGCACATACATACATGCAGGCAAAAGACTCACATACAAAAAGTAAAAATAATAAGTAAATCCTTGAAAAGTAAGATCAGGGTCTGGAGATGCTGCTCAGTTAGAAGAATGCTTACCTGGAATGGATGAAGCCTTGCGTTCGAGTCCAGCACCACATAAACCTGGCACTGAATTCTGTGCCCATAATCTCAGCATTCAGGAGGCAGATGCAGGAAGATCAGATGGTCAAAGTCATGGTTGGCTACGTAGCAAGTTTGAAGCTAGCCTGGGCTACATGAGATCCCACCTTACCCGCGCCCCCCCAAAATCTGTATTCATTCACTGGGAGGGGTTTTCACAATGCCATTATTATGAGCAAAGCAAATGGCAGAGAATAATAGGCAAGAGGGTCAGGATTTGATTTTTATAGCATATCAACAAAAAGCATGACACTCTTTGAACAAAAAAGGAGAAAAGTCACTTTCAGTGGCTGTTCCCTTGAGCTGCTGTGACAAATACCCACAGTAAATCTCCCCGGAGGAGGAGGGTATATTCAGGCTCGTGGTTCCATGGTTGGTTGGCCCTGTGGAGAGACAGCACTCTTCAGGAGGACCTGGTGGGGCTAAACTGCTTACCTCATGGCAGCCAGGAAATAAATGAGAGAGGGAAGCTGGACCCCTGCATCCCCTTAAAAGGCATTCTCACCTTGACCTAACTTCTTCCTTTCTTCCTTTCTTCCTTCCTTCCTTTCTTCCTTCCTTCCTTCCTTCCTTCCTTCCTTCCTTCCTTCCTTCCTTTCTGATTTATTTATTTATTTATTATGTATACAGTGTTCTGCCTGCATGTATGCCTGCATGCCAGAAGAGGGCACCAGATCTCATTACAGATGGTTGTGAGCCACCATGTGGTTGCTGGGAATTGAACTCAGGACCTCTGGAAGAGCAGCCAGTGCCCTTAACCTCTGAGCCATCTCTCCAGCCTGACCTAACTTCTTTCTATAGGCCTCACCTCCTAAAGCAGTGGTTCTCAACCTTCCTAATGCTGTGACCCTTTAATACAATTCCTCATTGTGTTGTGATGCCCCAACCATAAAATTATTATTGTTGCTACTTCATAACTGTAGTTTTGCTACTGTTAGGATTTGTATTGTAAATATCTGTTTTCCCATGGTCTTAGGCAACACTTGTGAAACCACAGGTTGAGAACTATTGTCTCAAAGGTCATCCCACCTCCCAATTGCACCGCCGTTGATATGTTAAGTAGTTTGTCAACTTTACACACACACACACACACACGCACGCACGCACGCACGCACGCACGCACGCACGCACGCACGCACGCACTGTGGTGGTTTGAATGAGAATGGCCTCCATAGGCTGCTGTATTTGAATGCTTGATCATCAGGGAGTGGCACTGCTTGGGAGGGATGAGCATTGGCCTTGTTAGAGTAGATGTGGCCTTGTTGGAGGAAGTGTGTCACTAGGGGTGGACTTTGGGGTTTCAAAGGCTCAAGCAAGGCTCGGTGTCTCTCTCTTCCTGTTGTCTGCCGATCCAGATGTAGAACTCTCAGCTCCTTCTCCAGCACCTGTCTGCCTGCTCTACCGCCGTGCTCCCCGCCATGATGACAGCGGACTGAACCTCTGAAACTATAAGTCAGCCCCAATTAAATGTTTTCCTTTATAAGAGTCGCCATGATCATGGTGTCTCTTCACAGTAATAGAACACTGATGAAGACACGAGCTAAGGGCGTCTGGGAAGTGGGAACCTCAACTGAGAAAGAACCTGCCTCCACCAGATTGGCCTGTAGGCAAGTCTGTAGGCCATTTTCTTGATTGATGATGGATATAGGAGAGCTCAGTCCACTGTAAGCAGAGCTACCCCTGGACAGGAGTTCCTGAGTCACGTAAAACAGCAAGCTGAGGAAGACATGTTGGGCAAGCCAGTAAGCAGCGTTCCTCTGTGGTTTCTGCTTCAGTTCCCACCTTGAGTTCCCTTCACGATGGACTAGGATCAGGAGGAGTGAGCCAAACAAACTCTTTCCTCCCTGAGTCACTTATGGTCTTCATCACGGCAGCAGAGAGGACAGCTGGGGACCAAGCCTTCAGTATGTGGCCCTTCAAGATCCAAACCTGAACAGACGAAAGGGGAAACAAAGGTTGGAAAGAAAGCCACCAAACACAGAAACGGAACAGTTCAACCACTGTAGGCTCTCTCACAGAACTCAACATTGTAAATGCGCACACAGGACTAAGGAAGACTCAGCTGGAAAAGTACTTGCAGTGTCAGCCTAAGGACCCGAGTTCCATCCCCAGCACCCACCTGAAAGGCTGGTGGCGCTCTGATGACAGGTCCAAGTAAAACTGCCGCTCATGTCCAGCATGGTGATCAATGAGCTCATTGGGCTTGCAGGAGTGTGAGTAAGGGGTGATATAAGAGTGACCCCAGAAGAGCTGTGTCACTGAAAAGTGTCACCAGAGCACGGATGGCAAAATCCCCAGAGCTGCAGAGCATCCTTAGTCAACCTTCCACATCCTATACACTCCAGCATCTCCAGAGACCACACGGACTGGGGCAGAATCACACACAGTTGGCCGGACCGCACAGAACGGAGTGGCTGGAATCTCAGCTGAGGGTTGGGTGACTCTCCCCGCCCCTCCTTCCGTGGGGGAACGTCAACCTGAAGGTCACCTGTGGATAGTCACAGCTGTTCTGATGAAGAAGGTAATGGCTGCTCTGTTCAGAGGGACAGTGTTTCACACTTACAAAACAAAAATGTAGTCTCACTCACCACACAACCCAGCAACCATGCTCCATGGTCATTGGCCAATGAGGTGAAAATTGATGTCCATGTAAAGACCTGCAGGGAAGAAACGGAAATGTGTGTGGCCAAGTAAAAGCAGCCTATCCAAACAGGCTGCCTATGATGACCTTCCAGAAAAGGCAAAGACGCTAAAACAGTCAAAAGATCAGGGCTGAGAGTGTAGTTCAGTTCAAAGAGTGCTTGTCCTATAAATACAAAGCTCTGGGTTCAATTCCCAGCACCACATCAGCACAAGCCTGTAATCCCTGCCTCACCCCTTCGTTCTTCTAAATTCTAGGACTTCAGCATACAGAGGACCACTGAGACCCTGCTGAGTTTGCTCAGTGCCTGAGGCCCCTCTATCCATACTTGTCCTCTCCTTCTTCCCTGGCCTCCACCTCCCTTCTTCCATTCTCCCTCCTCTTTTTTCTCTGTTCTTCCTCCCCTCCTATCCTTTTCTTTCTCCCTTTCCCTCCCTCCTCTTTACCCTCTCTTTCCTTCCATTTATTGAACAACAATTTCCTCTACCTTGAAACATCCCATCCTGGAGAGAAGCTTGTTATGCTTCAGGAAGTTCTAGACAGGATGTGAGTAACCCACAAGGCTCAGGAAATCCCTGAAGCTTACCAGATTCACAGGGTCCCTCCAAAGTTACAGAAGGAATAAGGACTGCTGGGGAAAGGAAATCCTCCAACTTGTCCAGCATCCTGCAAGCCATACAGACAGCTTCAGGGTTGTATGTTGTGGTGACATGAATAGGAACAGCCCCTATAGACTCATGCGTTTGGATGTTTGGCCCATAGAGAGTGGCACTATTAGGAGGTATGGCTTGTTAGAGTAGGTGTGGCCTTGGAGGAACTGCGTCACCGTGGGGGCGGGCTTTAAGGTCTCATATATGCTCAAGCTCTGCCCTGTGTGGCACACAGTGTCTCCTTCTGCTACCTTAGAGTCAAGATGTAGAACTCTCAGCTCCTTCTCCAGCACCATGTCTGCCTTGTGCTGCCATGCTTCTTGCCATGACTATCATGAACTAAACTGTGGTGATATTGTGTTCCCCAAAATATTGTGCACCCTAATAAACTTATCTGGGGTCAGAGAACAGAACAGCCTCTAGATACAGAGACCAAAAAATGATGGCACACACACCTTTAATCCTAGCATTCCAGAGGCAGAGATCTGCCTGGATCTCTGTGAGTTCAAGGCCACATTGGAAACAGCCAGGCAGGGTAACAAGAGCCTTTAATCCCAGGAAGTGACGACAGGAAACAGAAGGTATTTAAAGTGTGAGGACGAGGAATGAGAGCCTGGTTAAGCTCTCAGGCTTTTGAGCAGCAGTTCCGCTGAGATCCATTCAGATGAGGACTCAGAGGCTTCGAGTCTGAGGAAACAGGATCAGCTGAGGAATTGGCAAGGTGAGGTGGCTATGGCTTGTTCTGCTTCTCTGATCTTCCAGTGTTCACCCCAATAACTGGCATCAGGTTTATTTTCATTAATAAGACCTTTTAAGATTCGTGCTACACTAAGCCTCTGAAACTGTAAACTACCCCCAATTAAATGTTTTCTTTATAAAAGTTGCTGTGGTCATATGTCTCTTCACAGCAATAGAAACCCTAACTAAGACAGAATTCATGTCTTTGTTGAGCTTGGGTTCCGGAAACCCAACTAGGGTGACAGGGAATGAAGGGTGGGATTGACATGGAAGAGCTGGGATTGAGGGGACTGGGTTCTCTGATGGAGAAGCCTCAGCTTCCCAGAAGCTCAGTCTGTTTATGTTATACAGCTGGATAGGGAGGAGGGGTGCATATGGTATACAGCTGAAGAAGTCAGGCTTGGCTCATCTTGGCAGAAGCAGGCCCTGTAAGGGAGTCGTCTTCAGGCTGTGAACATGGGGAGAAGAAGCTCCAGCAGGCGCTCTGCACTCCAGCAGGCGCTCTGCACACACCATCAACATTTGCACTTGGATGAGAGAAAGGCTTGGCCACCCCTCTGAGCCTCACTAGGGAAGGCACTGCCATTCCCACAGGTGTGAAGCACTGGGGTCCTTGACACGACCGGTCCGTGCCAACAGCACTCCCTCGGGATGTCACTTGCTCCGTCCACACGGTTCGGTTCGGCTTTTGTTCTTGCGGGCCGCAGAAATATATCATAAGAACTCAGCTGGTTATGGCAAAGTCACTACCTGGAGGGATCAGGGAATTCCTCCAGAGGAAGCCAAATCCCAAGGAGTTTTTGGTGTTACTTGGCTTGTTATATATCAGCTGTATTCTGTTATGAAATTCATGTGTGCCTTCATAGCTTTCCCAATTGACTTTTCCCTAAGAAGGACTAACAGTGTAGACTGAGCACTCTCTGGACATACACATTCCAGGTAATTTGGAGAACAGCCTCAGAGAAAGGCTTTCTCTGGAATCAGATATCTCCCTTGGCCACTTTCAAGGACTACAGGATACACCACCCAGGTGGACGCCCAACTTCCAAGGACTAACAAGTGATAGCAGCCCACGTACAAGTCTCCTGACTTACAGTAAATTCACAAGAGGACACCGCCTAGGCCAGGTGGACACTAAGTAATAGTTTTACACAATTTAGCTTAGGCCCTTCTTTCTTACAGCCTTACTAACTTTATAGACCTCTAACTACTTACCTAACCACTTCTAGGAATATTTAGATAAACTTCTGTGCTAACAGCTATGCTCAGCCAGAACTCCCAGTTCAAACCTCCCTGTATCACCAGAGGCATCTAGCTGTACACAGGTTGCCTAGAGACTGAGCACACTTTCCCCCACCCTGCAGAAAAACGGCAGACAGCTTGGACAGATAGGAGCCACAGGAAAAAAGAAGACAGTTTTATTTTCTCCCATTGACCTAGCAACTTATAGATTTTTAACATCCTTTACCAAACACATTTAAGGTTATAGTTGTGCACGTAAGACCCCTCTTCTTAGATATTACCCATATTTAGCCTTTAGTTGATTCATTAGTCACTTCCCCTTTGGGTCACAAATGGTAATTAACAACTAGTGCCCTTCTTTGTAATTCTTATCAACCCTCCATTTGATCCTGATAGTGGACAATCACTGCCTGAGGAAGTTCAGGCTGAGTGTCCTGGGTGGAGGGGAGGATTGTGATTTTGGGGAGATATATAACTGTAAAGCAGAGGACAGGCCGGAGAAGAGAGAAGAGAATGGAAGAACGAGATGGGTAAGAACTTGAGAGGAACAAGCTGAGATGGGGAAGAACTAGATTGAAGAGCTAAAAGAGAGGACTAGAGGAACGAGATGGAAGATGAGGAAGAGCCAGATGGGGAAGAACAAGATGAGGAAGAGCCAGATGAGAGAGAAGGAGACAGGAGAGGAGCTGATAGGGGAAAGAACTAGATAGATGAGAACCTAGAAGGGACAGAACTAGATGAAGGAATTAAGATAGAACCTAGAGGGGACAGTAGATAAATATAGAGAGAAATCAGGCAAGAAAGGAGCTAGACATGAGAACAGAACTGAAGCTGTGTATAAAGGATGTTATGCCAGAGGAATTAAAGCAAATGGATCAAAGAACTCTGAGTGCGTAGACTGATTTACCGACCCTAAAGATTCTCTGCTGGTTGATAGAGCCTTCTGCGGACCCTGGGAGGGGACTATCGAGGGGCTGGACCCCCATAGTCCTCGTTATTTTGTGAATTACACCTCCCACCCCCCCACCCCGTACCGGGGTGAGCTCTCGTCAGCGCAGCCACTTTTGAGTTCCCCACGCACGCACGGTCCCTGGAAACAACCCGGGTCACTGTTTCCCAAGTCGGACTTGGGTGGTGTCCGTACTTCGCTGTGTTGTTGGCTCCCTATCTGGAGAGAGTAAACATATGTTCACATCTTCTCCTCGTGAACAGTGTCACACAACACCCTTCCTTCCCACCCCTTCCCTGGCTCGGATGCCAAGACTTCTCCCTAACATAGCTCTTTCCTGTAAACCTCAGCCTCTGGCCAGTTCTGGCTAGCTAGCCACAGAGACCCCTGTGTAAACATCTGCTGACATGCTTCTGTCTGCCTGGGGGCCGGAGTCTGGAGCACATGCTCTTTCCCCCAAGAGGACGGGCCTCGGGGGTTCCTGTGCCTCTGCTCTCTTCCTGTCAGCTGTGAGCAGAGCAGGTGAGCGGGTCCTGCGTGGCATTTGGGTTTCATAGCTGCACCGGGGTTACTGCCAGGACAAGGCCTCTGCCCGATGCCCGCCCCCCCCCCCCACAAGTGACACACTTCCAAGGCTTTTAAAAATAGAAATCTGAAAGCTGTTTCATTGCCAAGAAGCTGCAAGGTTCTGGCTCCCAAAGCCAAGGCCAAGATGGAAATTCAGCCTTGAAGCTGGGGGAGGAAAGTGAGTGTCATCCCTCCACACCCCCCTTGCCTCAGATGCTCAGTGAGCACCACCAGGCCTGCCTGAGTCATGGGCTGGGCAGTGGTCACTGGCAGAGACCAGCTGTCACTTCTATAATTACCCAGGATGATGGAGGTTGCCTCCCCATCTATTTTGACTAATAATCCCAGAGCACCGAGTAGAGGCTGCTAGGGGAGAGTGGAGCCCAGGTGCTGGGAACATGGTGTGTGGTGAAGTCAGGGCCTCCATGTTCTTGCCTTTTTATCTTCACAAATAAGAAATCAGAATCCTATGCTGCCATTGGCCCAAGCTGGTTTTGAGTACATTTTAAGAGGCCTGGATGAGCAGGGAGTGGGATCACACACCTTCAGTCCCAGCACTCAGAAGGCAGAGGCAGGTGGTCTGTGAGTTCAAGGCCAGCCTGGTCTACAAAGCAAGTTCCAGGACAGCCAAGGCTATTACACAGAGAAACCCTATCTCAAAAACAAACAAACAACAACAACAACAAAAAAAAAAGGCCCAGATGAAGAAAAATAATGTATTGTACATTTTCTTTTAAGATTTTTTTTTGCCCAAATTTAATACAGATATATGCATTTTCTTAGGGTTTCTATTGCTGTGAAGAGACACCATGACCATGGCAATTCTTATAAAAGAAAACATTTAATTGGGGTGGCTTACAGTTCAGAGGTTCAGCCCATTATCATCATGGTGGGACATGGTGGTGTATGGGCAGACATGGTGCTGGAAAAGGAGCTGAGAATTCTACATCTTTAATCCACAGGCAACAGGAAGTGGACTGAACCACTGGGCATATATGAGACCTTAAAGCCCACCCCCACCCCGGAGAACCCTTCCAACGACACTGTACTCTGAGGACCCCACTTCATGGTGAAGACCCTGAGCTCTGAAAACTGCTTTAGTCTCTCTGGTAAATCAAGGCTCAGCTCCTTAGAGAATTTAGTCTGAGTCAAGACAGGCACGACATCCATGGCTCTTGGTGGCCACAAGACACACTGAATGTTGATGGAGCCCCCTCACCTCTTTCTTCCAGAGAGCTGTAACCCACAAGGCCTTCTGTCCCCTCAGCTTCGTCGCCGGTTGTTAACAACGTCCCTTTACAATCCCACCTCAAATCCTGCTTTACTGGCTGACAAAGTACAGGGAACTAACCCCAAAGGCAAGCCATGGTGCCAGGTCAGCCTCAGCAACCGCCCACAGCATTCAGTCTTTCACAGCCCCTCCCCTCGTTAGCCAAGCCTTGGAAACACCGGAAGCCCAGGCCTGGGCTGTTCCTCGCTGCCCCTTTGCCCTCCTTCTGTCCCCAAGCCCCTGGGATGCTTTGCTCAGCATGTTGTCTGTGTACCTCTGACCTGAGCCTCTACATGGTTCATGGCCACTTTCTTCCCGTCTCTGTCCTTCGCTGCCTAGTGTCTGCTGCTGGCTTACTGCAGGAATACAGGAATATAAAATTGTAAACCTAAAAAATTAAAAGCTGACACTCATTAGCTTTTTTTGGAGGGATGGGGTGGGTTTCGAGACAGGGTTTCTCCATGTAGTTTTGGTGCCTGTCCTGGATCTCTGTAGACCAGGCTGGCCTCGAACTCACAGAGATCCACCTGGCTCTGCCTCCCGAGTGCTGGGATTAAAGGCATGGGCCATCACCGCCCGGCTCAAAGTTAACTTTTGATAGGTGTTGCTATATGACTTCTAGCATGCACCTCATGCCTGATGCTTTCCCCCTTACTATAAAAAGGGGGCCAGAACCCGCATCCATTGCCACAGCCTCAAAATCCAACTCTGGCTGTGGTCTCAGCTAGCTGATAAGCTTTTGTGCCCCACGGTGGTATATTTTTCTCCCCCCCCCCCTTTTTTTTTCTGGAATAAAGTTTGCTTCTGGTTTAATAGACTTTGGTGGCCTGTCCCCCATTTTTGCATGACCCCGGACCCAACACGCCTTTACCCTTTCTGCCTGCCCTGGCAGATGGTCTGGGCCTTCCTAGTGTTTTGCTCTGCTATCTGGAACCACCATACGGTCGGCCACACGGTGGAAGGAGGGAACTGACTCCAGCAAGATGTCCTCTGACCACCACACTGGTGTGGTAGAAACACAGACGTGTGTGTGGTGTGTGTGTGTGTGTGTGTGTGTGTGTGTGTGTGTGTGTGTGTGTGTGAGAGAGAGAGAGAGAGAGAGAGAGAGAGAGAGAGAGAGAGAGAGAGACATAAAATTGAAAATCCTAAATCTCCAGTATTGCAGAAATATAACAACAGCAAAAAGTCAGGGGTAGCCAGGCAGAGGAAGGCCAGGCCCGGGACATAGGCCTGCGAGTCTCTGACACTCCATCCTTCCCAGAAAACTTCCATTTCACAAGCATGGAGAGACATTCCTCACAGGGCTAGCCGACCTACCTGAAGTCAGCTCCCTCCTGCCCCGATTCCTGACTTCTCTCCTGTTCCCACGACCCTAACCAGCAGCCCTCAGGGCTCTGAGTCATGCCCTGCCAGCCGACTGTCACCGCTCATGTATTTGTACCCTGTAGTTTGAACACTTTTTAGTGCACAGGTGTTGTGTGTTGTATCTTTCCTTCCAATTCACCTGAAGTCTTAAACCCAGCCACCTTATCATGTGACGGTATGTACAGACAGGGCTCTCCCCCACCGTCCCCGTGAGGGATTCTAGGGTGACTAGCCAACCTCCCAAAGGCAGAGCAGTGGTGGCTGTGGCCAGGAGGGCTAGTGCCCAGTCTCCACCTCACAGTGGCACTGTTCCACTACACGGAATCAAATCGGTAACTTTTAGAAACAGTCCAAAGTGTGCCTGTTTCCTAAGACATGAAACACAAGCCATAGTTCTGTTTGTTCCCTGACAATTGTAAACCCCATACACTTTTTTTTATTAAAGAAAAATACAGAATCCTGACTGTGGTGGTATTGTGTTCCCCAAAATATTAGCACCCTAATAAACTTATCTGGGGTCAGAGAACAGAACAGCCACTAGATACAGAGGCTAGAAAATGGTGGCACTCATGCCTTTAATCCTAGCATTCCAGAGGCAGAAATCTGTCTGGATCTCTGTGAGTTCAAGGCCACATTGGAAACAGCCTGGCATGGTGACTCATGCCTTTAATCCCAGGAAGTGAGGGCAGAAAGCAGAACGGTATATAAGGTGTGAAAACCAGGAACTAGGCTTGTTAAGCTTTTAGGCTTTTGAGAAGCAGTTCAGCTGAGATCCATTGAGATGAGGACTCAGAGGCTTTGAGTCTGAGGAAACAGGATCAGCTGAGAAACTGGCGAGGTGAGGTAGCTGTGGCTTGTTCTGCTTCTTTGATCTTCCAGCATTCACCATAATACCTGGCTCTGGGTTTGTTTTTATTAATAAGAACTTTTAAGATTCATGCTACATCTGGCGCCCAACTTGTCAGGTACGAATTCACAAAAAAGCTGTTTGCCTGTGGCCTTGTGAGCCCCAGCTCAGACCTGAGCTACCCTCGGCCGGTTGTGGTGGAGCACGCTGGTAGGATTTACTGAAGGAGGCAGAGGCAGGAGGATCCCGAGTTTGAGGCCCGCCTAGGAGGCTTGCTAAGGAAAAGCTTCCGCCCAGCCACAAACGGTTGGATCTTGGAGGCAGTGGCTACTGCTCCACGTTGCCAGCTCCTTCTCATCGTATTGGTGACTGCGGTGATGCTGCTACCTGGGACGAAGGGTTTACTGCTGCTGATTCAGAGAAGAATTGCCAGGACCATCGTGTTCCAAAATACATCGGAAAAGGTCAGTTTGGAAAAGTTTGGCAAGACAAATGGTAGGGAGAAGTTGCTGTGAAAATTTTCTCTTCTAGGGAAGAACGTTCATAGCTCTGAGAGACAGACATTTATCAGACTGTGATTGCTCCAAACCACAGAGGACACACAAACACACACCAAAAAAAAAAAAAGAAAGAAAGAAAGAGAGGAAAGAAAGAAAAGAAAAGAAAAGAAAGAAAGAAAGAAAGAAAGAAAGAAAGAAAGAAAGAAAGAAAGAAAGGAAGAAAGAAAGGAAGAAAAAAAAATTCTTCAGAGAACCATGACCACCACGCCTAACAGCAATTTTGAAATCTTCAAAAGGATGACAGGACCCCACAAAGATGATTCCTTCCACATGGACTGTGATAAAGCCATTAAGCTGATTAACAACACCAAAAGATCGATTTTAGACTATAAACTACTCCGGACAATTTCGAGATGGCTAGCTGAGATGATCCCGCCTGACAGACTACTTGAACAAGGACTTGAAACAAGCCCTGAACTTTCTCATTAGGCAGCGACTAGACACATGATACAGGACTTGACAGTTAACCCCAAAATTTTCTTTTCAGGATTCCCTAAAGGTGTCTTCAACCCCAGAAAGCAGGAAGTAATTTTTAAGAAAATGATGCTCACATTCCCAAGAGGTAGGGTGGATGGTTTTTGGGTCGTTTAATGAGTTATGGATATTGTCATTGTTTATGATGGTTGGTTATAAGTTGTTAATTGTTAATGGTCAGGAAAAAGGCTGAACAAAGAGATTAGATTCAGAGTTTTTGTTTTTAAAAAAAAGAAAAAGAGAATATAGACATGAGGTAGATCATTGGATCTACTCTGAGGAAAAGGATGAATAAATAGGATAAATGGGTAGATCATTGAATCTACTTTAAAAAGAAAAAGGAGAAGATATAAAAATGAGAAAAAGGTAGATTACTGAATTTATTATGAAAAGAAAAAAGAAAGAATATGGATATAAGATAAAAAGGTCAATTATTGAATCTACTTTTAAAAATGTTCTACTTGTTTTACATAGGATAAGTAATGAAAATTTTTTGTCTCAATTTGTCAAATGTTAATGGACTGGACATTGTTAATATATATAAAATGGAGTTTTTAATCTGAATCTGTCAAATGTTAATGGACTAGACATCATTAATGTAATTCTTGACTGTATATATTGTATATACTTATTGGATAGTTTTTCTTATATTAGTTATAAGCCTTTTTAAAAATTTTAGACAAAAAAAGGGGAAATGTGGTGGTATTGTGTTCCCCAAAATATTGTGCACCCTAATAAACTTATATAGGGCCAGAGAACAGAACAGCCACTAGATACAGAGGCTAGAAAATGGTGGCACTCTGCCAGGCATTGGTGGCGCACGCCTTTAATCCCAGCACTCGGGAGGCAGAGCCAGGTGGATCTCTGTGAGTTCGAGGCCAGCCTGGGCTACCAAGTGAGCTCCAGGAGAGATGCAAAGCTACACAGAGAAAGCCTGTCTCGAAAAAAAAAAAAAAAAGAAAGAAAAAGAAAAAAAAGAAAAAGAAAATGGTGTCACTCATGCCTTTAATCCTAGCATTCCAGAGGCAGAAATCTGCCTGGATCTCTGTGAGTTCAAGGTCACATTGGAAACAGCCAGGTATGGTGACGCACACCTTTAATCCCAGAAAGTGAGGGCAGAAAGCAGAAAGGTATATAAGGCATGAGGACCAGGAACTAGTCAGTTTTCCTAGATGACCTTTCAGGCTTTGGAGCAGCAGTTCAGCTGAGATCCATTGGGATGAGGACTCAGAGGCTTCCAGTCTGAGGAAACAGGATCAGCTGAGAAACTGGTGAGGTGAGGTGGCTGTGGCTTGTTCTGCTTCTCTGATCTTCCAGCATTCACCACAATACCTGGTTTGATTTTATTAATAGGAACTGTTAAGATCCTGCTACCCCTGACCATCGCCATGTCTCAGGGATCTTTCCCAAGCAGTGTAGGCCAGCTGCAAGGATCAAGGCAGCTCAGTGGCTGCCCAGAAGACGGCTCCATCAGGGCCGTGTTAGAACTTCCCTGGGTCCCTTCCCCATTAGAGTAATTAGAATTCTATTTTATGAGTGTTAGCATTAAAGTATAACATTGTATATCAAATCACATTCCCACCCCCAAATTGTTTTTCTTCCTTCTGATTTTAAAGGCAGGCAGGCAGTCCAGTAGTGAATTACGCTGTGGGCCTGGGAACTGTGCCATGAGGCCGCATGGCAAGTCTGCTCTGTGAGGGACTCTGGCTTGGAGCTCTAAGGCTATCCTCTGGGACAGACAGGCCAGTCTAGACTCATCAAGCTGGGGAATGGATTCTACCCATGAAAGGTAGGCAGTCAGATTTGGTTCCTAAGGGAGAAAGTGTGGGGTTTGGTCTCCACTGGAAACAAAGGCTGGATCCAGTGGGTCTTTTCATAAGGTGCTTGACTCCTCTTGATGAGGGCAAGGTGTCCCAGAGTCTGGGCCTGAGAGAAATATGTGGTCAGGTGCCTGGCAACCATCGAGGTGCCCTTGCAAGAGGCAGGCATTGGGTCCTGCATTCCTGGGACTGGTAACTTGGCCAGAATGGAGTTCCACTTTCTTCCCTATACCCAGTCTGGGTTCCATGAAGACAGGGTCTCAAATGGTCAAAGTTGATCTCGAACTGGTTACATAGATGAAGATGACCTTGAACTTCTGACTCTTCTGCCTCTACCTCCTGGATGCCAGGATCAGAGGCATCTGCCACCACACTAGTGCATGCGGTGCGGGAAGTGGGGCTCAGGGCTTCGTACATGGTAGCCAGGCACTCCATCAATATCTCCTTAGAAAAAGTTCTTTCTGGTTGATGTTTTACCACCAAATTTGCCTGTGAATGGGACAGCTAAGGTCAAAGTCTGCAGTTCCCGACAGCAGGGGGCGCCCCGGAGCCGCGGGCTGACCGTGAGAAAAGACAGTAGGGATCAGCAGGCCAGGGGAGGAGGCGACCCGGGACACCCTGGTGGCAGCAGGCTGGGCATCTGGGATCTGCTGAAGACACCAGGCAGTACCCAACTTAGGTCTAGAAGAAGCCTGTCTAGGAAGAAATCGCACCGGCAAAACAAATCCAAAACCATGCTTCAGTCCCTCCTGGCCCAGCTATGGAAAGCACTTCCTGGCCTGGGGTGGACAGGAACCGCTGCTCGAGACCCCCACCCCCACCCTGGACTCCCAGGCTCCTCCCCTCCCGTGGCTAGGGACCCGCAGAGCCACGCTAGGGTCTTCATCTAAAACCAAAAGTCAGACGGGAAGGAGCCCACAGATCTTCGCCTCTGCCTCTCAGCCCCATCTAGGAGCCCACTCGGTGGTCTTGTTTTTAATGAAAACAAACGTGGCCCTTTCCGCAGCTGAAGACAGCCCCCAGATGAGAACCATCAGGGCCGAGGAGAAACGAGAGAAAACAAAAGAACCAAAGCGTAGGAGGCCCAGGGCAAAGACCAGCAGGACAAATATTGCCTACTAAATACACACACGGAAAAGTCTCTAACAGTGCCGGCCTTTGATAAGTGCGGGGCGGCTCCGCTTTGAGAAAAGAGCCGCCAAGTCAGCAGGAAGGGGAGGACAGAGGGAGAAGCCCGGTCGGTGGCTCCTCTCCTAAGGCCCGAATCTACCTTTCTCTACCTCTTTACAGTTTACATGGGTGGGAACTGAAGCCCAGAGAAGTGAAGGCGCATGTCCAGGATCCCGCAGCCAGTGGGCAAAACACAAATACCCAAAACCTGAATCTGGAATTCAGTCCTGGAGTCCTGGTCAGCCCAGAGTTCTCTGTTGCTCCTTACTCTGCCACTTCAGTTCTAACCTTTGATGGGCTCTGGCCCTGGGTCTGCAGACTTTCTCCTTCCAGAGGGGCTGTAGGGAGAAACCGGGGCCTACAAGGGCCAAGCTGGCCCATGTTGAGCCCTCTCCCGGGGACCTGGGTTTGTCATTGGACACGGAAGCACAAGTATTAATAGCTATGTGCTATTTGGGCCAGAGTTTATGAATGGCGCATGCCAAGAGTTTGACAAGTTTTCTGGGTGGCCTCTCTCCTGATGTTAGCCCTTACTGGGTGATTTCCACCATTCCCATCATTCCCAGTTCACAGATGACAAACTCCTGACAGACTTTCCAATTACAAGTGTGAGTGCTCCTGCCTGGAAGAACTAACTGCTGTTTAGTTCCCTTGTCCAGCAAGGGACAAGCGTCAAGGTACTCTGCAGTGGGGCAAGATGGCCAGACCCTACCCACATGGTCAACCTTCTCTTGTGGAACAGGTTGTACCGGGCACACTTCCCACTCTGTAGTGACAGGTGACAGCTTTCATACTCACAGCCCATGTGTAAGACATGGGCTCAGGAGCCCAGGAACCCGGGCTGGCTTTGCATTCAATTGTAACTGTAACTAGGGATGACCTTTCATTTCAGATGCCCCTGCCTCTACTTCCTGAGTGATGGGATTAGAGGTGTGTACCACCACACCTGTTTTGTTGTTGTTGTTTTATTTATTATGTACACAGTGTTCAACCTGCATGTATGTCTTCATGCACACCAGAAGAGGGCACCAGATCCTACTATTGATGGTTGTGAGCCACCATGTGGTTGCTGGGAATTGAACTCAGGACCTCTGGAAGAGCAGCCAGTGCTCTTCACCTCTGAGCCACCTCTCCAGCCCCCACACCTGGTTTTATGTGGTGTTGGGGATGGGAGCTAGGGCTTCTGGTTTGCTAGGCAAGCACTCTGCCAGCTGAACTACAGTATCAGCCCGTTGCCAGTCGTTCATTTGAATAGTATTTTCCTGGTTGCTGTGCTGAGTATAGGCAGGAAGAGAGTGGTTAACGTCAACTTAGCAGAGCTCCGTGGTCAAATGATGCTCTGGATGTTTCTGGGGTACATTATGGGATGGTGATGGCCTTGGAGTAAAGCAGATTGCTTTTCCATGTAGGTAGGCCTGATCTGATCAGTTGAAGGCCTGGATAGAATAAATCCTGACCCGCTTCCTGCAAGCAAGATAGAAGCCTGAGTCTGTGTGATGTGATAGCTTCAGCTTATCCCTGTCCTCCAGAGAGCCAGCATAGCCCATAAAGACTTTGGACGTGCCAACCCTCAAGACGGTAAGAGCCAGCTCCTTGAAACGAATCTGTGCATTCCAGCCTGCTGCTTTTGTTTCTCTGGCAGGCTCTAAGAGAGGGGTGAAGAGGACTAAGGAAGAGGAGGTTGCTGGCTCAGGCTGCCAGTGACCATGAGATGCATCACCATTTATTTTCATAGTTAATATCGGTGTCCTAATATTTTTATTTCACCTACCATGTGTTCTCTTTGTTTTGTTTTTGAAATAAACCTCCCTTTGGAAAGCTAGTCCAGGCTAGCCCTAACTGAAGAGCCTTCTGCCTCAGCCTCTTCAGTGCCACCACTGTGCAGCCTGGGCTACCATGCCTGGCTCCCATGTACTTCTCTTTTTCTAGAATGCTGCACCAGGAAATGCCAAGATCATCTCATTTTACCTGTAACCTCTTCAAAGTGTAGGCTTGAGAAGTAAAAATTTTGACTTTGAGTGACTCTGTAATGTCAACCTGCATTTGCACAGGCTGGCCTGGACTGCAGGGTCTGTAGGTGGCTGCATCAGAGGGTCATCGAATACAGCAGATTCCAGGCCAGCCTGAGTTCTGGGACAGGCTCCCTGCAGCATCTGTCTCGGTTCTTGGGCCCACCAGAACCCATCCACATGATCTTCCTTCCAATTCCTTTTCTGTGACTACCCCTCACCCAGAACCACTGGACTTACACTGCTCACCCATGTGATGAGGGACTGCCATTTCCATGAAAAATGTTTTCTTTTTAGTACAGTGTGTGCGTGTAGCTGCATGTGCATACACACAGAGACACAGACACAGACAGACAGACACAGACAGACAGACACACACACACACACACACACACACACACACACACACACACGGTGGCATATGTGGGGTTGAACTCACACCATCAGAGGCCTTAACCCAAGGGCCATCTTGCTGCTGATCCCCCACCTTCTATTTCCATTTTACAAGCAAGGCTGGCTGTACTCAGTCACTCACTGACTTGTCCGGTCACTCAGCCAGTAAGCAGAACTCCCCCAGTTTGCTAACTCAGCTATTCATGGGTGGGGGTGGGGGGCGGGCTCCTCTCAGTCAGTCCCCCTGAAGAAGGGGACAGTCCACACTCTGTATCTCCCACTGCAAACAGTGAAGGGTGAACCCCAAGTGGGTCTCTGTTTTGGTGGCAAATGTTCTTTTTGAAAAGTGGCTTTAGGGAATGATAACCTCCCTCTGCGGGAAGTTTTAGGACGTGTGTTAAGTGATTGGAAACAAGTTTTATTGGGGGGCTTCAAAGCACTCTGTGGCCTGCCCTGTCGGGGGCAGGGATCCCCTCCTCCACCAGAGGCCTTGGCCTGGCGAGTCCCCATTGTGTCAGCCGCCCTTTGATGTTGGAAGAGCCAATCCATCTCTTTCACAGCACTACAAAGGAGCCTCCTAATTGCTTTGTTTAGACAGCCTCTTTTCCAAATATTAAACATTTGGCCTTCCCAGGCCCCCAAGCTCCTAACATCATCCAGGTCCTTGCAGAAAGCACTCTCCCACATGCTGTGGGTTGGCAGCCTCTCTGCCTCCCTGGGCGGATCTGGACATGTCATCCCATGGTCTTCCCACAGGCCTGTGGCTCCCTGGACACAGCCCTTCCTCTGCAGAAAGCTGGAGGTTTAGGTGGATGCTGACCTTGTCCTCAACCTCAGCCTTGGAGAGACCAGAGGGAACTCTGGGGCTCACGGTACCTGTCATTTCTTTGTCCTGAGTGACAATTGGGTACGGCTCTGGCTGGGTCATCTGCTATTTTTAGGAGCACACTAGGCGATCTTCTTCCTTCAGGCATAGCTAATCATGGAGCAGGTCCCCACTGAGGGGGAGAGATTAGCCCCTGTATCCCGTCTACAGTAGTGATACCCTGTGCTGCGGCCCCTCTCCTGGCCCGGTGGCCCTTCCCAGACTGATGTCCCTATGCCACTTGTGCTATGCTCCTGTCTCCTGCCATGAGGTCTCCATGCTACAGGCTGGTTCCTCGGCAACTGCGGTTTGAGCTGCTCCCCATGTAGGTATCTGTCTCCTCACAGGCTTATTGATCTGGCTGAGCAGAACCCAGGGTCTTATCCCCTGCAGGACAAAGTCAGGATGAGCGCAGAGCTTTCCTGTTTAAGCTCGTCCCTCCACCACTTACTATAAAGAACATCTCACGTATTTTCCAAAGCAGTGTATAATGACTCCCACCCAGCTTAACAAGGGACAACAGCCAGTCCAGTTTCATTTAGACCTCTCCTATGGGCTCCTGACACCACACCACACATGAGTGCCACACATCCTACCAAGAGGTCTTCAGACGTCGATACATACCTGTACAAGACAAGACCTTGTAGAAAAACAGCCCCGCAGTCACTTCTAATGGTTTCTGAACGCATCAAGTGTCCAGCTGGTCAGGGTCCACACTGCCTCAGTAGCTGGCCTATAACTGGTTGTTTGGATCAGAATGTCCTGCAGAGGCTTAAAAGAGCTGGATGGGAGACATGTTTTAGTGGGGGTATGAGTGGTGTTTGGTCATGGGGCAGGGCACTGTGGTCTGACTTCCCACCCACGTCAAGGACTTCCAGTGGTCCTTAACACATCCATAAGCCACTGCCTCCTAACTGCTTCCTGAAGAGAACGTCACGCAGGACTCAGGTTGGCAGTTCTTCCAGGCAGCCCACTCTGACTCTGGTCTGGCAGCCAAGTCCTCTGTCTTCCCCAGGTCACATTGCCTGCGCTCCTTACAGTTCGCCTGTGCTCATCATGTGACTTGATTTCAGAAATCCTGGGTCAACATCCCTCACACACATTTTCCTTACCTGTGTGCTGGTGAATGAACCGCCTGTAACTCATTTTCTGACAAGCTGCTTCCTTGGCTTGCCTCCTTTAGTGGGGAGGATTGGAAGCCCTACTATGCTTCAGGAACCTACTCTGTGCCTGTGCGCCTCCTCAATAATTCTAACCCTATCCTGAAGCTCAGGGTCAGGCAGGCTGGTGGGTATTTCTCACATTTGCTAAAACCACAGCCTAACTCAGTTGCCCTCGCCACTGTCAGTACAGAACTCGTGGGGCCATGGCTCAAAAGTTCTAGAAAATGTCAGGAATACAAGGTAACCTGCTTCCTGGCTGCAGAAAGCATTCCTTTGGTGTTTCGAGCCAAGTTTCAGGACACTGACCTCTCCCACCCAGCTTTTCTACCGAAAGCCAGTACAGCTGTGTTCCCAACAGACATGCACAGCCTAGCGCAGGAACTTCAAAGCTCAGGCCTTGATTGGGCCTCTCTGGGCATCAGGGGGAACTCGGACCTTGATTGGGCCTCTCTGGGCATCAGGGGGAACTCGGGCCTTGATTTGGCCTCTCTGGGCATCAGGGGGACCAAACGAGAAGCGTACATGTCCACATGAACCGCACAGGTTTGGACCCAGCAGGAAGCGTTGAGGTGCCAGTACATGTTTACCTGCTTCTGCCTCCCACTTCCTGCTCCTCCCTCTTCGCCCTGGACAGAAGGTCAGCAGTCCTTGGGGGAAGAATAGTCCCTTTGTGCTTTTCCCTTTCTTCTTGTGCCTAATTAAGAATTATGTTTGGGAATCAAGCTAATTAATCTCTGCAGTTCGGGGAGGATCAAGCTACTCCTGCTATCAGTGTTGATCAATACCCTGCTGCTCAGAGTCGGAAAGCACACCAGCTCCTTTCAGGCTTTAATGAGGACAAGGCAAGATGGCCTGGAGGCTTGGATGGAGGCCAAGGGGCAGGGCACCTAGCCTGACAAGAGGAGTTGAGAGAACCGGGCTAGGGGCGGGGTAGGGAATGAGCCTCTGGGGAACCTGCTTTTCATGGCTACTCTGTGGCAAGGTGGGCCCCACAAGGCAGAGCTATCCGATGTCCAAGGCCCTGGAGATGGGGGGGGGGGGGGGAGTGCACCTTCATGAACTGGGCTGCCAGAAGCACCATCCGTGAGGGCGATCAATAGGAGTACTAGGAAGATGAGGGACAAAACATCATGAGAGTTGGCCAGAACCAGGAGATCCTTCCTGTAGGCCAAGAGGCCCTGCCACCAGTCTTCTCCAGGGCTGTCACATTAGTCCAACAAGGACCATGGCTGCAAAGGCCAGCGATGAATGAACACACAGAACTGCCTTGAGAGCAGGGGAACGGTCTGGTTAAAGCTTCCTGAGAGTCTTGCTATTACTTGGGGGATCTCCAGGTTAAATCTCCGGAGACTCGAAAGTGGCTTTTGCCTCTGGAGGGAAACACACGTCTGTTTCTCAACTATGAGGAAGTCAGAAATCTAAGAACTGAAAGGTACCGACTGCAGGAAACCAGGCTGGTTTAAGACTGGTAGGAGCCAGATCCAGCATCAGCATAAAGATGTTTAAGCATTTTAATTGACAAGTTAAATTGGTACATAATTATTACATATAACATAATGCTTTGAAATATTCATATATCATAGAATGACTCAATTGAACTAATTAGCATGTGGTGATATTTTGTTTGTGCTCTAACAAATAAAGCTTGCCTGGAGATCAGTGTGGAGCTGGCCCTAGTTAACCACAGAGGCCAGGCAATGGTGGCACACACCTTTAATCCCAGCACTTGGGAGGAGGAAACAGGATGTGATGTGGCTGGGCAGAGAAGTGATAATGTAGAGTGGGGACAGGAGCTGGGCCCCTTCAGGCCGAGGAGGTGGTGAGGTGAGAGGTGGCTGTGGCCTGCTCCTTCATCTTTCTGATCTTCCAGCATTTACTCCTATGTCTGACTCCGGTTTTTATTATTTTAAGACCAATTAGAATTTGTGCTACACTAGCATATTATTTCATATGCTTATTTATTTTTTGTTTTTCTTTTGTGAGACTGGGTTTCTCTGTGTAGCTTTGGAGCCTGTCCTGGAACACGCTCTGTAGCCCAGGCTGGCCTGGAACTCAGAGATCCACCTGCCTCTGCCTCCCAAGTGCTGGTATTAAAGGTGTGTGCTACTGTTGCCCAGCCCATGTGCTTTTTTTTTTTTTAAACTATTATCTTGATTTTTTTAAAAAGATCTATTTATTTATTATGTATACAGTGTTTGGTCTGCATGTATGCCGGCAGGTCAGAAGAGGACACAAGATCTCATTACAGATGGTTGTGAGCCACCATGTGGGTGCTGGGAACTGAACTAAGGTAAGGACCTCTGGAAGAGCAGCCAGTGCTCTTAACTGCTGAGCCATCTCTCTAGCCAATCTGCTTACTTTTTATAGTGAGAATACCTAGAAATCCATATGCCATACCACAGAGATATGTATTTCTGTTCATTGCTGCACTATACACAATAACTAAGAACTAGATTAGATGTCTAAACTAACAACAGATGAATGAGGTGGTGGTGCACGCCTTTAATTCCAGCACACACAGGAGGCAGAGGCAGGTGGATTTCTGAGTTTCAGCCAGCCTGTTCTACAGAGCTAGTTCCAGTACAGCCAGGGCTACACAGAGAAACCCTATCTAGAAAAACCAACTCCCCCAAAACAAAAACAAAAACCCCAGAAAGCCCCCCCCAAAAAAAACAAAATGAAACAAAACAAAACCAACAACAAAAACAGATAAATGAAAAGTTAAGAGGGAGGAGATGCTTGTAATCTCAGCACTGGGGAGGCTGGGGCAGGAGAACCAAGACTCCAAGGCTAGCCTTGACTACATAGCATGTTCTAGGCCAGCCTAGGTTATGAGACCCCATGTCAAATGCAATGACAGCAACAAAGCATCTGAACTGATAAAGACCATGTAGTACATACATATGTGATAAAGATCATGTATTAGATACACATAATGGAATTTTATTCAGCTCTGAAAAAGAGAAAAATTGCAACACTTGCAGAAAAAAAAAATGGATAGAGCTGGAGATCTTGTCAAGCAAAATAAGCCAGAGACAGAAACACAAATTGGAGTTTTCTCTTGAGTCTAGATGTATGTGTGTGTGGGGGTGGTGGTGGTGGTGGTGGTGGTGGTGGTGTGTGTAGGGTCGTGAGGGTAAAAAGCAGACCATGAGAAGGCAGGAAGAGGGCTAAAGGAAGGGTGAGAGGGAACAAGAGAAGGTACTGGAAACATGAAAGAATGGTGGGTTTTGGAGGCTGAGGTCAGGGAGAGCAGTGGGCGGTGAGAACAGTATGATGATATATATGTATGAGAATGTCACAATGAAACTTATTTACTATTTATGGTTTTTCAAGACAGGGTTTCTCCATGTAACCCTGGCTGTCCTGAAACTAGCTCTGTAGACCAGGCTGACCTCGAACTCACAGAGATCCACCTGCCTCTGCTACCCGAGTGCTGGGATTAAAGGCGTGCGCCACCACCGCCCGGCTTGAAACTTGTTTTTAAATTAAAAAAATAACTTTTGGGGTATGGAGAAGCACCAGAGCACACCTGCTAACTCTAAGAGGACAAGGTGTGGGTTCCAGGTTTGAACTCATCAGTAGGCAAGCTCTCTTGTCAGGCATCACACCAGCCCCTGAAGCCCATTTCTTTACATGCTAATAAATAACATGACACACTGCTATTAGCTATTTAGCATGTTATATATTGTTTTTAAAGATTTGTTATGTATAGTGTTCTGCTTCTATGTGTGCCTACAGTCCAGAAGAGGGCACCAGATCTCATTATAGTTCGTTGTGAGCCACCATGTGGTTGTTCGGCACTGAACTCAGGTCCTCTGGAAGAGCAGCCAGTGCCCTTAACTGCTGAGCTGTCTCTCCAGCCCTTAGCATGTTACATATTAGTAGGCCCCTTGAGCTTATTACTCTCATCTGAAATTCTGGACCCTCTGGCTAATAGCTCTCCCACCCTGCTAATCATTATTTCACCATCCTATATTTGCTTTCGAGTTTGGCTTTTCTAGACTGCATATTATAGGTTTTTGGATAACTTCTCCTTTGTTAAGCCAAGTGCTCTGCTGAGTCTATGTGACACATTTCCTTTATTCATTTGTTGGACATTTAGGTTTTGCACCTCTTGGCTGTTGTAAACAGTGCTAACATGGGCACAGGTATGGTATGCAGATGTCTCTTTCATGCACAAATTTCATTTTCTTTAGATGAATATCCAGGAACGGGATTGTGAGATCTTATGACAGAATAGTTCTTCTCCCCCCGTGCCCCCCCCAGCCTTGAACATGCTAAGCTTGCATTCGATTGCTGAGCTTTTTGTTTTGAAAATGGGGCCCACTAGTTGTGCTAGTGCACACTTATTCTCAGCAGTTGAGAGGCAGAAGCAGGAGGATCTCCATGAGTTGGAGGCCAGCCTGGTCTACACAGTGAGTTCCAGGCTAGCCAAGGCTATATAGTTTAAGGTGTCAAAACAACAACGAAACAAAGAGACGAGTCTCAGGCTAGAGATGGCTCAGTGGTTAAGAGCATTTCCTGCTCCTCAAAGGACTCCAGGTTGGTTTCCAGCACCCATGTTGGAGTTTACAATTGCCTCTAACTCCAACCCCAGTGGATCCATTACCTCTGTTCCCCAGGGACACCTGTACCCAAGTACACATTCCAACACAAACACACACCCAAATAAAACTTGCCAATCCTGTCTCAGTCTCCCCAGCAATGTAACTGATAGAGGCACAACTACCATGCCTGGCTGGCATTCTTTATTGTTATTTTTTTTAAGTTTTTCATTTTGTGTGCATGGGTGTTTTGCCTGCATGTGTATCTATATACCATGAGTGCAGTGCCCAAGAAGGCCAGAAGAGGGCATCAGATCCCCTAGAATTGGAGTTAGACGATTGTGAGTTGCCCTGTGAGTGCTGGTAATCAAATTTGGGTCCTCTAGAAGAACAGTCAATACTTAACCACTGAGCCATCTCTCCAGACCCTTTCATTATTTTTGAGATTAGGGTCTATGTGTTTGTCATAACATTCTGTTTTCACTACTATGGTTTTGTGGTACATTTTGAGTTATTTTGTGATGGTTCCACATTGGTTGTGTTTAAGATCAATCACTCTGGTTGTCAGGGACCTTTTGTATTCCATAGACTACATTACATTTTAAAATTACATTACAAAGCATAGGAAAACTGTTTAAAAACATAGTTACTAGCTGGGCTGTGGTGGCACACGCCTTTAACCCTAGCACTCGGGGCAGAGGCAGGTAGATCTCTGTGAATTTGAAGCCAGCCTGGTCTACAGAGTGAATTCCTGGACAGCCAGGACTGTTTCACAGAGAAACCCCAACGCAAAAGACAAACAGACAAGCCCCCTACAGTATTACATGTTAACATTTTATAATTGGTGCTCGTACAAATGAGAGGACAGCTTGAATGGTTTAGTTCTGCCACGCGGGGCCTGGGGCCTGAACTCAGCTCGTCAGGCTGGAAACTTAACCACTAAACCATCTCACCAGCTCATGACTGCTTTGGTTATGTAGAATCTTTCATGGCTCCATTCAATTTTTAAGGTTTTTTTTTTTTTAATTTCTGGAAAATATCTTTGGAATTTTGACAGGGATCGATTGCATTAATCCTATAGCTTGCTTTGAGTAGTATGTGCTAACAATATTAGTTTTCTCAAACATCAAACATGGTATTTTCTTGTGCCTCTTCAATGTCTTTCAGTTTTTGGCCATATACCCTAGGCAGTAATTTGTAGCTGCTGTGGGAACTCCGTCCTCCGTAACTGTTAGTAGACAGAAACACATTTGTGTTTCATTTTGTGACCAACTTCTTTTGAGATAGGGTGTCATATACGCTAAGCTGGCCTCAAACTGAAGATGACCTTGAACGTGGGATCCTCCTGCTTCTTCTGCCTCCTCAGGCACGCACCATCACGCCTGTTTCGTGTGGTGCTGCTGCTTGTGACTGAGCCCTTATGAACACCTCGTAGATTAGAGTGGACTTTGCGATGACTGTGCTCAAGAGTCCAGCAGAACTGTAGGGCTGAGGGCACTCACAGGGAAACACCCAGGCGAGGAAATAATAGGCTTTGCACAGGTGGCCCCTAAAGACATCCACTCTCTACTGGGCAGAGAGGATCATCAAGTCCTGTGAAGGACTCCAGAACACCATGCACAGCACCCGCGGGGTTTTGGTTGTACCTAGATTTACTCACCAGAGCCCTTGGACGCACAGGTCTCATTCTTCTGAAGCGCAGGTCAACCAGCTGCGGAGAGCGCAAAGGAAAAGCACCGCTAACCTTCACTTCCTTCTCAATGACTTCAGAAGGCCTTGGTTTTGTTCTGCTAATTGTACAGGAGCTGTTGGAAGCCACAGTGTTTAACGTCTAGGCCTCCGTTTAAGGTTACATTTTGGGAAGCTGCTGTTAGCGATGTCACTAGCTGTAATGTCTCTCTCCTTCCAATAAGTCCTGTAAGACTCGGAACTTGCTCCTGGTATCTGTTTCCTGGAACCCACACTGGCAGCACTACCCACCCACAATGGTACTGGGCAAAGCCCACAGGTTCATTCTAGTGGAATGCGAAGGTTTAAAAAAAAAAAAAAAATCTGTAACTGGTGTAGCAGCAGCACACCTGTTTTTTTTTTTTTTTTTTTTTTACATTTTTTGAGACAGGGTTTCTCTGCGTGTAGCCCTAGCAATCCTGGAACTTACTTTGTAGAACAGTAGACCAGGTGGGCCTCGAACTCACAGAGATCAACCTGCCTCTACCATCTAAGTGCTTGAGATTAAAGGCATTCACCACACTGCCCGGCTAGTGGTCCAAGCCTTTAATTCCAGCACTCTAGAGGCAGAGGCAGGTAGATCTGGCCAGCCTGGTCTACAAAGTGAGTTCTGGCTCCCACAGACACAGCTTGCTATCTCCTGGGGTTAAAAGTTACTTTCCACAGTGTGGCTGAGGAGGAATCACCCAGGAACTGGTTAAAATACTATTTATTTTAAAAATATCCATAATTTATTGAGTACTTACTAAGTGATAGGAACCAAGGTAGAGCTTTCCATACATTGTTTCATTCAATACTTACATAATTCTTGTACAGATCTCCATTTTCCAGACAAGGAAATGGAATTAATTAGATGTTGAGCTTGGGTTTGAATCAACTGACTGATGCCAAAACTAACACTCTTTAGCTAAACACACACACACACACACACACACACACACACATACACACACACACGCTCGAGTACATCCACCGCTTATGTAATGTCTGTTTAAAATGAGTTTCTAAGGAAGAAAAAAAAAGAATTCATTAACTAGAGAGAAATTAGTGGAAATACATAAAGAAATGAAACTACTGAGTTGAAGCCCTTAGAAGTTGTACAGAGGGAAAAGAATTGAAGGCAGGTAGGGTTTCTGTAGGAAAAGTTTTAAGTCTTGACCAGACACAGGATTTTCCTGGGCTCATTCTTATGAACCTGTTAATGAGATAAGGTGACTGGCTCTCTAGATCTCTGAATCACTTCTGACACCAGATATTTTCTTCCTGCATGGAGTTTTTTTTAAGTTTATCATTTTGTATAAAACCAAACTATTAAGTTTATATTTATCAAATCACACAAGAAGTAAAATGATCTGTTGGGTCTCACATCAACACCAAAGCTCAAAATCCACCAAAAGAAGGGTTTGTCAGGGTCCCGAGGACTCAGTCTGCCTTCTTCATGCAAAGGACCTCCAGATGGTCCCTATCTCAGGCTTCCCATGAAGTCTTCACACAAATTCAATGCATGCATGTATACATGCATACATGGATGTGGTGTTAAAAATGGATAAAAGAGTTTTTCATAATATTGCCACCCCCCTATGATGGCAGGTTCAATTGCTTATTTATTTTTGGTTGTAGGTGAGAGGAGACAGCAAAAAATTGTGAAGGTGCTTTAAGAGCTGTTAATTTAAAACCCCTCATCGGAAGTCCTTTCCCATCGCCTTCATTCTTCTCTCCATCCGCAAGAGGAGGTTTTCTTTGCTGCTGCGGACTTCTGTTTGTTCCCCCTTCAGGAAGACTGAAGAAGCCAGCACAGCAGGGCAAGAGGAGAACTGGGGTTGAGGTGCCCTCTTAGCTCTCCCAGCCCCATCTGTCCCGCAAGGTCACAGTTAGTGAAGACAGGAAAAGCTGTTGGAGCCTTACTGGGGGAAGGAGGTAGAGAAAACAAAATACATTATTCTGTGGGAAACAGGAGTGTAAAAAACTCACTAGTTTACTATGTTAAAAAAAGGATGGCACATTTATTGCTACATAAATGTTATATACATACTGTGTTTTCTGTTACAGTGACAGAAAAAAAATTTGAACTTCTTGCTGCTGGTTGAAAAGGTTTATCAATAATACCTTGAATTTGACACAGGATACAAAGCTGCAATAAACCAACAATGGAAACTGGAGAACAAGATGAAAAGCAGCTCATCTCCAACAACTGCTCTCACAATACTCCATAGGAACTACACGGTACGCTAGAATCTACTATGCTCTTAAAAGGCTATTGTAAATTTCTGATATTAATGAACAGGTTATGGTAAATAACCCTACATTTTCTTTGACTACCTAATATAATAAAATAAAGTAAGAAACTTTTTACTGAAAATTTTTGATTTCAAAAATCTAGAAAGAGTAATATTTAGAATTCAAGAAATTTTCTTACAAGATTATTGTATAAAAGACTAGCTACAGTGAAAAATAAGCCAAATGTTTTTTTCTTTCTATTTTATGAAGGAAAGCTTCTGGGCATACTGCAAAGTCTAATATAGCGAAAAAGACAACAAGCTCTGAAGAAAAAAGGCCAGGCAGTGGCTTATGTTCACTCACACATCATAAGCAACAACTTCTGTTTTAGCCGATTAACACTGAAATGAAGAACAAGGCCACAGATAGAGTCTGATGGAACTGGAGAACATATGCAAATTAAAGTATACAAATTAAGTCCACTAAATTCACCAAAGACTGACTCGTTAGAAATAGTCCTGATGGAGGATCTGAAGTGCTGTTGTAATAGTTTTTGTTCTTTCAAATTCTCCGGAGTCTCTAAGTTACAGAAGGACTTGGGATTTTTCTTCTGTGTGCAGACGGCCACTGATACTGGCTCTAAGGAGTTACTTAGCCAAGACCATTGTGTTCAGCATATTTTTCTCTCCCAGGGCTGCTGTGGTGGAAGACAGATTTCATGGAAGTTAAGTGATTACTGTGTCTTAAATACAACTCTGAAGGATTAGAGACAGAGGGTGCTTTAATTCATAATGCTGAGATGGACTGACAGGACCGCTAGCTCAGCGCTGATCTGGCTCCTGGGGCAGAGGCAGGTGGTTTGCAGGTGATTACATCACCCTCCTGCCCTTCCCCCACTGACCAGCCACCCAAAGGACAGAGAAGTAAAGGCTAGGATAAGGACATGTGACCACTGCTCTTGGATTCCATAGGTAATTAGCCTCAGAGTGGTTGTGTGCATTCATTACACCGCCTGTCCCGGTGACTACGGGGTTTTGTTACACTCACCATGATCATGGCCTGAAAAGTCATCTTTGTATTGTATTGAATGCATTTTGTGCTTACTTACAGCTAACACTTTACAAGTACTATATTATGTAGTACTTACTGCTTGGAAAACAAAGCAATTTCTAAAAAGTAGACTCTTCCTTGTAAGTTACACTTTTTGCTATTATAGCTTTACTATGAAACCTAGAAGCCTGAAAAGTCTTAGTGATTATTAGAAATAAAGCAATGTTTATTTGGGGGTAAATCCAGGGGACAATATTTCCCCTTTCAAAATCTCAGCTAGGCTATGGTCACAGATGGTGTCTGCTTGTCACTGCGCGGACACGGACAAAGCACAGGGCTGCAAGGAGGGCTCTGGACTGTGACCACAAACTGTGCAGACTCAGATCAAATATCACACCCACCGAGAGAAAATAAAAACGAGTGGAAAAACAAGAGAGAAATGCTATACCAAGTAATATTTTCCTATTTCATGGAAAACACTATTCATATGGCGAAGGTCGGAGAGGGCAACAAAGGACTCCCTTCCTTTTTAAGACACTAACAGGTATGCCGGGAATGCTAAGGGCAATGGTTGCCACTGCTTTGTGAACAGCTTGGACAATGCTGGCATCAGCTGAGTGTAGATCAGCTTCCCACATGAACTTTTCCCTTTATATGTAGACCTCACAGTTCCATAACAATAAATAAAATTTGTAGTTACAATGCATTTGTCAATTCAGTTTAGGCACAAGGCAACTTCCACGCTGAGTGGAGAGATGAGACAGTCTCTGATTGTGCAGAAGCGACACATTGCTCACAGCAGAATGATGTGCTGCAAACACCTCACGGCCGACGTTCTCCATGAGCTTCCTGTCCTCACTTCTGATGAAGTGCTGACCACTTGCTTTGATCATAGGATTACATTTGAGTTTCTTGCTTCAAGTGTTTTGTTTTTCTTCTCCTTTCTGTCAGGTTTGTGTCTTCAGATAATCTGAGTTGTCCAAGTCTTTATGAGGAGAGGTCACCTTCTATCTAGCCTACTGATGACACTGGAACTGTGGCAGGGAGAGAGGAATACAGTTAGCATACAGTTATTAAAAATAACACCACCCCCCAAATCCCAGTTACTGGTCATTATATCTAGGTTTGCACTACGTTAGTCCAAGTGACTTACACAAGAGTCTCTTTCTTGTAAGGTTATCACAAGTCCCTCCTCATGGGAAGGAGCTATGGCCCAATATCCTCACCGGATGCCTGAAACTATGCAAAGTACTGAATCTTACTTGCACTATAGTATTTTTCCTATACATAAATGCTCAGGATAAAGTTTACAAGTTAGGTATAGTAAAATACAGGCAATAATAAACAATAAAATAGAACACTCCTAACAATATAGTTTGTGCTTTGGGGCCATTATTAAGTACGGTAAGGACTGCTTCAACAAGTACTTATGACAGTGGATCAGATGACCAAAATGGCTACTTAGTGAGTAGCAGGCAAGCAGTGTATATGGAGTAGATACACTAGACAGAGCAAGTGTCTTCCTGGGCAGGATGGAATGCAATTTAATAATATAAATTTAATAAATATAAAAATAGCCCGTGTTTTCTGGAGACATGGCTTGGAATTATTTGCTATAAAACATCAGGCTAGCTTAGAACTTACAGAGATCCACCTGCCTCTGCCTCCTAGTATTGGGATTAAAGGATGTGCCACAACACCCAGCCTTCATTACAAATTGTTTATGGACTACTGTTGGCTATAAGAAGCTGGAATTATAGAAAGCGAAGCTTCCAAAGAAAGAAACTAGTTTGTGATTGCAAGAGTTTTACCTGATGTGTGTGTACAGGAGAGCTTGTGATTAAGAGCTTATACAATAGTAGAACTGGCCAATTATGCCAACTCCATTTTGGGAACAGGTAAGTTGGCAATACCTGACCTCAGCTTCTACCTACTGACTGTTCAGCACTGTGATCACAGCACTCCTTCATTGCTGCCCCCAGCCCACCATGTTGGGTTGATTGTTTATACTCATTTCTTTTAAATAGAAAGTTCTGAAGCCTCAGTTGCTGGTCCACGGTAGGTCCTCACTAAATATTTGTCTAAAAAATTTAAGAAATTACTTTAATAGTTCTAATTTTATACATGTATTTGTTCCCAATACAATATATGTATTAGTAACACTGAAAACTATTAAAATCACTTATAATGGAACAGTTTAGAAAGAATTACACTTTCATTTCCTTATTAGATGATAGACAATACTGTTTGATAACAGTGATACTCTGTTACAAGCTATCTGGTTTTACATTGGTGGCAAACTGCTGGATATATCTGGTCTATTTCCTAAATTATTACTACTACTAGTATACGCACAGAAGCACTTTTGCCACTGACTGCCTATGTGCTCTAAGGTCAACTGGCAGGAGCTGCTTCTCTCTTTCCACCATGTAGATTCTGGGGATTGAACAAAAGTTGCAGGCTTGCAAGCACTATGGCAAGCACGCATAACCACTGAGCCTCTCAGGGACTCCTCAGTGAGAGTAGTTCCACAGTATAGAGAAAGATCAGGCTAGAGAGTCCAAAGCAGCAGAAAGCAAAACAGGGAGAGATCAGGAAGTAAACAGAGAGACCAACAATAGCAGAGAGGGAACAAGACAGGCTCCGAGTCCAGTGTAAATGTCCTTTTCATAGGCTGGAGGAGACCCAGGACTGGAGCTTTGTATGAAGTTACTTCTTATTACTGCCCTTCTAGACCTAGCAACTATAAAGTCACCTCTGCACCGAGAAACAATGGCATGTTTTTATCTGAAGACACCATTTATTTATGAAACAGATCAGTTCCTTTCTTCTTTTTTCTTCATATGCATTTTCAACTGCAATCTAATTTGATCCAAGTAGTAGTGACATAAACCAAACCCAACACTGAAAGAGCAGTTTACTTACTTACTATTCTATCAAAGCTAACCAAAGGAAACTACATTTGATATTGTTCCTGATTGTAGGGGAAAAGGGCCAGCTAAAGGAACCCACCCTGATCCTGGAGCCCAGAACCAGTGAAAGAAACACTTTATCCCTGAACCCAGAACCAAAGAAACATGCCCTGACTCTAAAACCAGTGCCAAAGAAACACTTTGTCCTTAGAATCAGAGCCAGTGAAAGAAATATGCCCTGGCCTTAGAATTAGAGCCAAAAAGCTAAAAAAAAGTCAGTGAATGAAAAACAGTTTGGCTCTGAGATCAGTGTCATCTCTTTCCCTGAGCAGGAAAAACTAACCAATCCCTAAAGAGAAACTATTCTCCCTGGAGAAACTCCGGCCCTAAGGAACCCTATATAAACCACCTTGCCACCTTGCCTGGTCAGTTGTAGGCTGTTCTTTCCCACCCTGGTAGAGGCAGCCACTCTCCCGGACTCCTCCTTCCCCAAAAAATCTCGTTCTCAAAAGTCTTGGGTGTGAAGCTCTTCATTCACCAGTGCAGAGAAGAACTGTGTTAAGACATCCCTTAGGGGGCTGGGCAAGATGGAGCAAGAGGTGACTGCTACATTTCTGTAGGAGTTTCCTTTCTAGCACAGTGAAGCAAAAGAAGCAACATCTTGGGCCAAAGAAGCAGAGCTCTGCTGGGAAGCCCCCTTAAGAAGGAGCTGAGCCAAGTTCAGCTATAGTGGCTCTCTAGGATTGCTATCGCCTGTGGGGAGACCATCCCCCACAGCACCCCAACTCCAGGTATAGCCTGACTCCCCGAACAGTCAAGATACCTTTCCCTCCAGAGCTGAGCTGTCTCACTGTTCCAATACAGATCACTGTATTCCAAATCATGTGACCTTTACATTCACCAGCTCCAGCTGCCAGAGTTATCTTAGCATCTCAAGGTTATAGCCTGATTCCTGAGCAGTCAGGATACCTTTCCCCACAGAGTTGTAACACTTGCTTACACTGTTCCCATCCATTTGTCTCTACTATTTCAGATCTGTTAAAGAACTTAAGAAAGTAACTATACAGTACTGAAGGCAGGTTATAAGAATGAAGTTATGGCTGGAAGTGGCAGCATATGCCCTCAATCCCAGAACTTGGGAGGTAGAGGCAGGCATATCTCTGTGAGTTCAAGGCAGCCTGGTCTACAGAGTGAGTTCTAGGCCAGTGAGGGTTACATAGTAAGGTCCTGTATCAAAAAACCAAAACCCCCAAAATGAAGTTATCAGTTCTACTCTTAACCCATGCTACTAGCTAAAATGCTACTGTTAAAAATATTTAACTATAGTTTACACTGATCAGCTTCTAAAATACTAACTTTGCAACTGAGCCTTCAATAAATAACACCCACCAGAAAGAGGGCTACTCTGGGTATATCACCTAACATCTTCACATCCATCCATCAGTGGTTCTAGAGAGTGTTACATTCACGACTACAGTGGCACAGAAACTGCATTTTACACTGTATCACTGAGCCAAGTGAAAAGTGCAGGAACTATCCTGCAGGGGAGCCAAGACTCGGAAGACTGCTCCACAGTGCGGCCCAGTGCTTGTGAATAGCAGAATGTGAAGTACGGGTAGGAGCAGAGACAGTCTGAGAAAGGAGTCACTGTGACACTGTCTTCTTGGGAAAAGCACACGTGCTGACTCAGAAGATCTGGCATTTCGTTATGAGCCACAGGCTATTCAAATGATCTGAACAGTAATTTGGTCTAAAATGATACTGGTTTTGATGACACAACAGCAAGGCACACACAGATCACTGTATTCCAAATTATGTGACCTTTACAATCACCAGCGCTTGCCAGAGAACCGCTCCACAGTTCTAACCACTTTAAAATGAAGTGATCCCCTTGTACTTCCTTTCCAGACCCGTACGTACCTGGCTGATGTTTACAGATGACCCATAGGGTTGGTAGTTTCACTAAGCCCAGGATGGGTTCCTGGCAGCGTGGTTGGTGGCTCTGCTGACGCAGCAGAGACCTTTTCTTCTTCTCTTCTCTTAAGGCAGGCTGCTTTGGGGTTGAGGTTCCTCTCTATAGCAGGAGAGAATTGATATCAGTTTGTAAGAAGGTGGAAGGAGGGGCTGGGGACAGGGCTTGGGCAAATGGCACAGAGATTGGATCTTCAGGCCTGACTGGTCTGTTACCCAGGCCAGCCTTTAACTTGTGGTTATCTTCCTGCCAAGAATAAAGCCTGTTGGGTCTTAAGCTGAACAAACAGCTGTTGTTCTTTCTGTGAGGGTGATCAATCTCTGTAATTTCATTTTGATATTAAATCTCCTAATTTACAGAGGCAGCCATGATATGCTGGAACTAAACCTTCAGTATTAAATGAGATGCCAGAATTCTTAGTGACCACTTTGTATTTTATTTTATTTATTTTAAAGATTTATTTATTTATTATGTATACAAATGTTCTATCTGCACATATCCCTGCAGGCCAGAAGAGGGCACCAGATCTCATTACAGATGGTTGTGAGCCATAATGTGGTTGCTGGGAATTGAACTCAGGACCTTTGGAAGAGCAAGCAGTGCTCTTAACCTCTGAGCCATCTCTCCAGCCCTGTATTTTATTTTTTGATTATTATTTAGTCTTCTAGGGTTTAGTCTGCTTGAAATCAACATGATAATCTTTAAATAAATCTTGGCAAGTGCCATTATTTGTCAATCAAGTTCTTCTTATGGGTTGTGCTATGATAGGGTACACTGAATTGATATGAAGGTTGATACCCTCTTTCCACCTGGGAAGACATCTGTGCTGCACCTCACATTTACCTGTTCAGAAAACTATTCCTTTGTAGGGAACACATGAATGCAAAGGAGACAGATGACCATGGCATTCCTTCCTTCCCTACCCTGATATATACACAGAATAAGATGACAGAGTTCTTGTTGTGGCTATGGTACAGCAAAGACAGTGCTAAAACTTTTTATAGAAGACAGCCAAGATGACAAGATATGATGAGGGATGCAGGTGTCTCTCAGAAGTGAAAAGAATAGGGGCTACCATAAGAAATAGAAAGGTGGGGGCTGCAGAGACAGCTCAGCAGTTAAAAGCACTGGGTGGTCTTCTTGAGGCCCTGAGTTCAAACCTCAGGACCCACAGGGTGGCACAAAACTGTCTATAACTGTAGAGTCATGTGATCTGATGCCCTCTTCTGGTGTGCATATTTAAATGCATATACATGAACCACGTAATTACATCTTTAAAAAACAAGAAATGGAAAAGTAAGCATAGGTATCTTGCTTATGACAGTTTCTTACTTAATTTTTTGTTTCTGTTATAAGCATATGCTATAGGGGGCCAAGTGCCATATACATCTGTTTATAGACTGATTCAAAATGCCTTAATGGATACAAAGGGATCATTTCAAACTAAACTGTAATGAGTAAAACATTCATAGAAATGACAACTTTTTTGTATGTTTGTTTTTTTGAGACAGGGTCTCACTATGTAGCCCTAGCTGTTATAAAACTCACTATGTAGACCAGGTTAGCCTCAAACTCAGAGATCTGCATGCCTCTGCCTCCTAAGTGGCATCATGCGGGGAAGTGGGAGGGGGAAGAGAAAAATGAAGGATGACTACCAGCCCTAGGTCTGTCTGCCCTAGGAGACTTCAGGTTGGGGTTGGTCAGTTATAGTCTGGAGTACCACTGTAAACCAAAAGGGGCCAGACTAGGCCTACTAAGCCAGGTAAACAAAGTATGTCTTTACAGAAACTGCCGGGCTCAGGACTGCAAGTATACCAAGCCTTCTTAAATGAACATATTATCAAATGTCTCAAATGCTGGAGCCACAGTACAGGCCATGACGACATCATCAAGCTTAGAAGACACTGCTAAGGACCAGCACAGGCACCGACAGCTGGTGAGATACTGGGTGAAGGGCATCTGAATGCTTTCCAAGGAGTCTTGAAAAGGAGCTGTTAAGACAAAGGCTCTGGACTTCAGCCTTTTAGTCTGAAAATGGAAGAAAAGGCCTTCCTGAGATTAAAGCAATCCCTAACACAGGTGCAGGTCAGTGTATCTTAAGTTCATCCATCAGTAAAGAATCCCACAGACAGCTCAGAACCCATGAAAAAGTCAAAACTGTCTTCATAACTGGATAGTATGAGGTAGTTAACAGGTAGATGGACAAGCCTGGATGTTCTCTCCGACGTGTTTCTGGTCTAAGTGTCTGCAGAGGACTGCTGTAGAGTCACAGGTTACAAACGAACAAGGTCTACTTGTGAAAGGTAGGGTTTCTAACTTTTTTCAAATAATGAAACATTTCTCCTTTTAATGGCTTAGATTTGAACTAGGTATTTCCACTCTCAAAAGTTTTAAAAGAACAACTCTTTCTTTCAGCTCTAATGCATGTGGGAATGAAAAGGTGCTGAACAGAGTAAATCCTGGCAGTTTTGCTGATCACTCAAGACTTCCACACAGAGAGAAGGCAGCTTTAACAGTAAACTGCTGGTGAAATCAGAATTAAAGTATCATGGCTGAAAAGGGAAGGGAGAATGTATCTGGGACTTCCTCACACCGGTGCCCTGGTGCCTTCAGAGTGGGGCCGAGTGTTCATTACAGTTCAAGAACTGGGAGGGTGGGGGTAGGGGTGGGCAGGCAAGGCTGGAGAGATGGCTCAGCAGTTAAAAGCACTGGCTGCTCTTCCAGGGGACCCAGGTTCAATTCCCAGCACCTACATGACAGCTCACAACTGTCTGTAACTCTAGTTCCAGGAGATCTGACATCTTTACACCAATGCACATAAAAAAACAAAAAACAAAAAAAACTAAGGGTGGTGTAATGAATGAATATGAGAATGGCTGGCTAAGGAAAGAACAATGTTCCCATTACCATCACATGAGCAACAACCAGCCTTTGTGTGTTTCACAGGAGGCTATAATTCTTCAAGATCTGGTGTCATGAACATTTATCCTCTACACACACTTCTAGGGTTTTGAACAAGATGAGCACATACCTGGTTTTAGGAACAGGGTGACTATGCACCATTCATACACATCAAACATATCAGAGGGACATAGAGATGAAGAATTTTCAGCTACTATCAGTTTTTATGAAAGTTTGTACCAGTGATTCCCTGAGCTGTCCTCTTCAGTGATTCCGAGGGATTATGGTTTTCAAGCACTTGTCTACTCTACTCTATTTAAAACCCAACACAAACATTTAGATAATCCAGCACAAACAGGATGGAGAGAGAGCTGCTCACAAGCACATGTGGTTCAGAGCCACGTTTATTAAATCCTTGCAAAAAGGTTGTAGATAAAGCATTAGCAACTGATGGACTATACAGGTGACTGCTGAAAGACAACTAGATGGTGGAACCCCCAGGGCAGAAGTGTCCACCATTTGATAACTGCTCAGCACAGAAGAGCTGCTGTGACAAATACACACTAAACAAATGAAGTTTTAAAGCTTTTGGGGATCTCATCAGACTTCATGAAAAAGGAATAGTTGCCTCAATCAAGTGTGAACCCTTTCAAACCAGACACACATGTGACACATGGGTGTGTCTTACAAGTTTATGGCATTTCTAATAGAGATCAATAAAGCAGCCCTGAGATCTGACATGGGTGTAAAGGACACCAGTGTGCTAAAGACAGGGAGGAGCTGTATTTGTAGATGCCCCAGGGTAAAGCATGTGAGGAAACCTACACTGAGGAAGGAATACAACGTGGTTCAGAGAGGAGTGCAGGTCTAGACAGATAAATTCAACAGTGAGAGACAGACACTGAGCCCACAGGAGCAAATGTGCTCCAAGCCCACCAGTAGGCTGATGCTGTTTGTTCTCTGCCCCATTTCATAAGACTGGTCTCTATAGGTTTGTGGGAAGCTCTCAGTCTGCAGATAGGGAGTCTAGGAAGTACAGGGAGAGCCGGATCCTGATGGCACAGACAGCAGTATTCAGAGAATTTTCAGACAACTTGCCTAAGCAAAGCACAGTTAACAAATGTCTGACTGTCTGTCTCTGCTGGACTGACTTACCTCTGACTTGCTGCTCTAGACTAAGGATGACTGCCACAGCCTGATGAAGAATGAGGAGTTTTGTCTGAGGTTTTTCACTCTTCAAATGAAGCTGACACATTCGGCCAAGCTCCTTGAATGCCTCATTAATATCCCGCACTCGCAGGCGCTCTCTGGCATTGTTAGCCATCCGCCTTTCCTTCTCCCTTTCAATTTTCTGCTCTGGATTCAGATCCTCATCTTCATTGGTACTGCTGGAAAACAGTAGAAAGAGTGTCTATGAGCTTCCCTACAGATCTGCTGACTGTGCCAGATGATAAAGTATGCAGGTAAAAAGGCAAAGTGTAACTCCTACTAGACAAGAGCAGCAGCTGTACGTAGCTGTGCCCGGATGGTCCTTTCCTTTCTTCACGGCACCTGAACAGTCACTTAGTTAAGTTGTATCATGGTTTTCATACATTTTTCATCACACATTTTAGCATAAAGGCCTCTCTATGAAAGTAAATTATTCATAAACAAGAAACATAACTAAATTCTACCACCTTGTTATACAGATTGGATCCACACATCAGCCGTCTCAGTGTTACCAGGACCAGTTCAACACAGACTTTCAAGTCTACATCCAATCTACAGACCCAGAAGCTGCATCTTAGCAGGCCCCAACTGATTCAAATGCACTGAGTGTTGAAGGTCCTGACCTGGAGCAGGAGCACATCATGCACTCTGGCAGTCACCTGGTGCACAAGGGACAGAAGACAAGACATAGATGGGCTCAAAACATAGTTTTGATGATGATGATGTGATGACAGAAAAACTGGGAAATTTGTGGGGGAAATTTTTTTTCTTTTTTTGGAAGGACAAACTGGCTTATATATATATATATATGTATCTGGCTATTTGGGGCTACAAAGTAGAATCGAGTAGTTGTGACAGGGACAACATGGCCCATGAACGTATCGACGATCTGGCCCTTTAGAGTGGAAAGTCTGTTGATTCCTAATGCATGTGGAGAGAAGAAAGGATACAAATTATCTCTTAAAATTTGTTCAGAATAATAGCACTATGAGTTAAAGATGCCTAGAAGTGGTTTTGGAATTCTCCGATTGAATTTACTTTCTCATTTACATTCTTCCTATGAGTAAGACGTGTATTAAAACCACAGCACTGTAAAAATTCATTTTTCTCAAGAGAAACATTTAGGCTTTGAAAGCTGTGAGAATGTCAAGGGCAAAGGAGCTCTTTGTTGGGTGGAAATGGAAGAAAGGGTCATGGCTTTTTTAGCTCTATCACTGCAGTCTCCTCTGCATTATAATATAACACACAAAACATATTAATTATCAATACCTGTAAGGGATAGATACATTGTTGACAAATGATTCATATACCATAAATAAGATGCACTGAAAATACATTAAGTCCTGGCTGGGTTTGGCTGATCATGTGTGTAATCCCAGCAACTTGGAAGGTTGAAGCACGAGGACCATGAGTTCAAGACCAGCGTAGGCTACAATCACCTAATATATACATATATATATATATATATATATATATATATATATATATATATATATATATATTTGCAATATTTCCTTTTTTCTTTTTTTAAAGATTTATTTATTTTATGTGCTTTGGTGTTTTGCCTGCAAGTATGTCTGTGTGAAGGTGTTAGATCCCCTGGAACTGGAGTTACAGACAGTTGTGAGCTGCCATGTGGGTGCTGGGAATTGAGCCCAGGTCATCTGGAAGAGCAGTAAGTGCTCTTAACCACTGAGCAATCTCTCCAGCCCCCCAAATCACCTAATTTTAATGTAAAACTAAAACTTAAAAAAAAAATCTGAAGCACACAAATCATTTGAAAGTAATGTATTAATGTGTCCAAATTCATGTTTGAAAGCAAGTCAGTTTTAATTTCCAGAAAACTCTTCCTGAGAGTATTACTCTATTCATTTTTACATTGTTCTCAAATTACTGCTGAAATCAAGGAATAGCAAACCTACTCTATGAAGGGCCAAATGGTAAGTATTTCCTGTTTTGTGAGCCAGATGGTGTCTGTGGCAACTACTGAAACCTGCCAATGTAAAGCAAACCTGGCCACAGATGACATAAAACCAAAGCATACGGTGGTTTCCAGTAATACCACATAATAAGCAACAGGCTGGTGCCTGCATGAACCACAGTGGAGTCTGCCATATACTTAGTTCTTTAATAGATCAAATATTTACTGGCTGACATAAAACAAATAGCTGAACCTGTCCTCTCACTGCCTTCTTACAAACTTTGAGCAACTGAGACAAGGTAGGCAGTTCCTTTTCTACGAAGACACAAAGGGGTGTGAAATCACACCTTCAGTCAAACATCCACAGGCCTTCTCTTTAGAGATGGGAGGATGAAACGGGTAAATTTATATATATATATATATATATATATATATATATATATATATATATATATATATATATATATATATATATATCACTGCCTGGCACCTAGACTGTAGTTGGCTATTACTAATGTATGACACCCTTTAATGTCCCAAAACTTTTTCCCTCTAGGGCAAACACATACCTTGTTCTACCTCTAGATGAGACCTTGATGTCTTTTTGGGAGGACTCATCATCTGATTTCATGTCATCTGATGAAGGAGGCTCATGAAGGTTCTCATCTTTTTCTTTGTTTTCAGTCTTGATTTCTGTTGGAACAACATTTCCAGACTGATTTTGCAAGCCACCTAACGAAGAGGGAAAGAAACATAAAATATAAGTCTAGGTTTACATGTTCCAATCAAGATAGTTCAAAGCTTTCTAGAGGATAAATAAACTTGGGGTTTAGGTTGTATAAAACATTCTGGAGGTAAAGGAATGTACATTATTAGAGCCAGAAAGAACCTGTCAGAAACTAGTGGTCAAGAAGTCAGCAGTCCTAATTTTACCTAGATATTTGCATTTTTCATAAATCTATATTGTACCAAGGACCACAGTTTTTTTTTTCCTTTAAAAATTTTATGTCTCTCCAGTTCTATTAGAATCTCTAAAACAACATACTGTAATTCAAAGTTCTCAACAGACTAAGAAATCTATTTCTCCTTGACGGTAGGGACTGTGCAGGCTGACTCATGAGAGAAAGTCATCAAGAGACAGGACAGGAGCAGAATAGACAGACCACCACTGAGTCCTACACTGTGGTTTTCAACCCGCTCCAGCCAGCGTAGAGTTAAGCTGGCTCGGCCAAGATGGCTGAGTAAACACTAGACAGTGACCCTCTGCATCCACAGGGTAACACTACTATGTGAGAGGCTGACCACAGACGCCAGTTCAAATGGACAGGACAGTATTCCAAAGGACATTGTTTTCTACAGTACTACGCAAAAAACGACAAAAGTTACCTCTGAAATTTTCTGGTGTTTTATGGTTCAGGTCTGTGTTTGAGGCAGCAACAGTACTAGACAGGACCGAATGATTACCATTGAGACTAACTGAATCTTCCCTATGAGGTCCAACCTAAAGGGAAAAACAACAACAAAAAGAAGTCACAAAGTGGCCAGTTTTTTTAAATTTATTTTTTGTGATAAGTCAGCCTGACCCCGAAATCCTTAATTCAAGTGACTCTCCTGCCTCAGTCTTCAAATAATCAGGATTACAGGCCTGCACCACTTCACTCGGCTTTGTATAAGTCTTATACAGGATTTTATAGAGATACAGTACTATTCACCTGAATTTAACAACTCTTTTTGGGCATTACTTTTTCTGAATTTCAGTGAACATTTTAAAATACATGACAATAAAGTATTTGAATCCAATGTTATTTATTTATTTTTATTTATTTTGTTTTTTAGTTTTTCGAGACAGGGTTTCTCTGTGTAGCTTTGCGCCTTTCCTGGAACTCACTCTGTAGTCCAGGCTGGCCTCGAACTCACAGAGATCCACCTGCCTCTGCCTCCCGAGTGCTGGCATTAAAGGCGTGCGCCACCACCGCCCGGCTCCAATGTTATTTAAAAAACAAGTTTCAAATTTTTAAATTCCGTAGAGTGTTGTTAGTAAAAGCCAAAAGGGCGGCCAATGAATGCCACACCCTAGCTAGATAAGACACTCTAAAAGGGACAGGACTAGAGAGCCCATAAGCCCCCAAACCTACTCTACATAGCTGCTCCAGTGCTGAGTAAAACAGCCCCACACTGAAGGTACCACTGGCATTCATTAACCGGCATCTTCCCACACATACAATAGCTTATTTGTCCTCCCTCTCACCTGTAATGCAAACCTAAAGCAAACTAAAGGCTTTGCCCGCCTGGGCACTGAAATCCTCATTTTTATTCTAAAGCTTTAAAAAACATAACGTGGTGGTGGTGGTGGTGGTGGTGGTGGTGCCGCCTTTAATCCCAGCACGCAGGAGGCAGAGGCAGGCAGATCTCTGTGAGTTCAAGGGCAGCCTGGGCTACAGAGTGAGTTCTAGGAAAGGCGCAAAGCTACACAGAGAAACCCTGTCTGGAACACACACACACACACACACACACACACACACACACACACACACACACACACACACACACACACACAGCCAAAAAAAAAACCGTAACCCAAGCTGTAGCTGACCCAAATGAGAAGGTAAAGCACACTAACACCAACCATTAGATGGTGCACTATTTTAAGAGAAACAGGTTACAAATAAACTTTTTTATTAGAACAGTAGCAGACTTGTCAACTAGAATATTAAGCCTTTAATTAAATAGTTTACTGCCTGGATTAGACAGGAGAAATGTTTTTCAACAGATCCTTCAGCTTTAACAAGTTATCAAGCATTGAATACCCCAAGTAATTGGTGTACCTTTTGATCTTTTTATGACTGTGGATTTTATCCTAAGATGTATAAATATCCTCATGTGGGTTTATCCTTTGATTTCCTGTGAGCTAAATGAAAAGACCCAAAGCAGAGTTTCAGGGGGTCATCTGGCAGTGGGTTTGTTTAGAATATACCAGGTGTCTCCGACACTTTGAAAATACTTGTCTTTCACCCTTATTCTCATCTTTAATGTACTCTTTAGTGTACTCTATAGTTACTTTTTATACAAAATTATCTCAGAATTAGTCACCACTGAGAATTACTCTGTCACTATTCCCTTTGGATATTCAAGTCTGTACTTTTTCCCCTAAACCAGGTAAATTTCATCATGCATTAGAATCATACCTTAAAGCAGAGAGGGACCATAAAAATGGCGTCAGACTTCCAACCTCTTCCCACTTTTAAAATTTCAGGCTTTAGGTTCCCTGTCCCCATTAAAGACTCTAAAAACTCCTGAAGAACTTAGCCTAACAGTCGGTGAAGACAGAAGACTGAAGGAGAAACTTCCAGCAGTGTCATGCATGGGACTCTGACATAAGACAGCCTGGTCAAGTCTGTCCTTAATGCTTACTAGTGCCTTCTTCCTACTGACTGCTGAGAAGGAGGCCACTTGGAAATCCTATTCTAGGGGCTGAGGTCACACAAGCCTGAGGACAGGTATTCAGATCCCTAGCACCCACATAAAGGCTAGGTGGAAGTGATAGCAGCTTACAATCTCAGTGCAAGGAAGACACAGGCAGAAGATTCCCAGAGCAAGCTGGCCAGCTAGAGGAGCTTACTTGACAAGCTCTGGGTTCAAGTGAGAGACCCTGACTCAATATATACTATAAGGTGGGGAGCCAGGGGAAGACACCAGATGTTAACTTCTGACACATGCGTGCAGGCACGCACACACCCCATGAATACACACAAAATAGATCTCATTTTATGAAAAGACATGGGATAAACACAACAGACAGCTGCTAATTTGAAGTGCCAACCTATTTTAAAGGTGAAATACCATAGAGGAACTTCGGTTCAGAAAATCTCTGTGAGATAAAGCAGAAGCTGAACTTTCTGTGAGTTTGTGCACTTAAAACTTCACCAGATCTTGTTAAGAGATGCTAATTCTATTTTTATCTAAATTCTGAATTTATCAAAAACAAAACAAAAAACACCAAAGGAAATGGCCTTATAAACTTCAAAATACACAAATATTCACTCTGTATCCCACAAGCAAAGCCCAGCCTGAGCAGTAATGGCTGAGTCATTCAGAGACAATGCATCTGCCGACTTCTCATTTCCTTTGGCTTCAATAGCACCACTAAAAGAAAACCAAACTTTTTGCACCTTAATAAAAAGTACTGTACGGACTCTCTTCCTGACAAAAGGCTCTGCAGCAAAGGGTCATTACTTCTTCCTTGAAAGAAATAAGGCAGGGTGTCTTATTTTGAAATATAGATGCTAGCAAGTATTTTTGCCTCAATGGAACAAAACAAGGTTATTTTCTTACAGGAACTCACATTACTGGCCCCCAAAAACGTTTCAATTGACATACGTAGTAAAAATATAAACCTTTAAAATATGGTCTCAGACAGGCAGAAAGCTTGAAGTCTGGAGTTTCCCATGTTAATGCAGTCAGCAGAAACTTTTTCTTTGTAACTTGATTCCCCTTTTTCTGAAGAATTTGACTTCCACAGTTTTAATAGTTCTCTTTAACCCTTGCCAACCCTGGCTTCCATAGCCTTCCTTTAATCTGTGGCTCCACAATGATATGGCTGTCTACATGAACAACAGGTGTATAAACAGTTCTTTGTCTGCACCCAGCGCCTGTGGGCCAGCCAGATAGGACCATTTTAATTGTCCATCTCGTTAGCATACAGCTGACAGGCTGCTACTGCTGGGGGAGTAGCAGGGAAGGAAGGCAAGCCCCTTGGCCTGCTCTGCTCTAAATTCCCATCTTCTAAGACCCTCACTTCAGAATGAAAGGTCCAACCCCCTAAATGACTTAGTCTTGTACACTGGGCCTTCACAATGTGTGCACAGCTTGACTTTGGTGGATAACCTACAAGGAACTTCTTTTCATTTTTCAATCTGGCCAATGACTTTAGTACTCATAATGGAAAACATGTTAAATCTAATTAGTTGATGAATTTAAGAACAGACTTCAAATTTATCAGCATGAAGTTCTCTGATTGTGTTCTAATAACTAGTCCATTTGTACTACTTGCTGAATATTATAGTAAATATATTTACTATGACCATTATCAATATATAGACTAATTAAATGATTTTAAACACTGTCTTAAAATATTCTGTCGGTTTAACCCATTTGTTGTTTCCTTAATCCTTATATTTCCTTAAGTGTATAATTTCTATTATTTTCCAAAAATTCTAAATTATTTCTAAATTTAAAAACACTATCTACACTGAAAACAAAAAAATCAGAATGTCCATTTAGGGGAAAAATGGACTAAAACAGGAGGAGTGGTTATAATTCTTGTATTCAGATGAAACCTAGACACATAATTTTCTATAGTATGGAAGCCCAAACTAGAATTAACTCCTGTCCAAAAGGGAAACCAAGAATATTTAAAGTTAGGAGGGCTGAGAAGCCTGCTCACTTGGCCTTGCAAATTTGAGGCTCTGAGGTTCGATTCCCAGAACCCACACAGGAAGCTGTGGCAGGACAGACACACAGTCCTACTGACAGGAGGCGGGGACAAGAGGATTGCTGGAACTGCTGGCCAGCTAGCCTGGCCTGTTTGGTGAAGTTTCGCACCAAAGAGAGAGCCTGTCTCAAACAAAAGGTGGTCAGTGATTAAGAAAGCCAGGTGGGGTAGCCCACACCTTTAATCCCAGCACCGGGGAGGCAGAGGCAGGTGGATCTCTGAGTTCCTGGCCAGCCTGGGCTACAGAGTGAGTTCCAGGACAGCCAGGGCTACAGAGAAACCCTGTCTTGAAAAACCAAAACTTACTAACTAAATAAATGATACCCAATGTTGTCTTTTGACTTAGGTATACATGAATGTGCAAACATATGCAGCCAATTTGCCCCATACAAAGATTCCAAATTATTTTAGTTAAGTGACAAAAGGCTAAAAAAACTCTGAATAAAATTTTATTATATTTTCTTGACACCAAAACCCTCAAGCAATACCAAAAAATAATTAAAAAAAATCTATATAAACTTCTAAGTCTTGTAACAATAAAACTAAGATATCTATGGAGAGAATTTCCTTCTGTACCATCAAAGACCTTTTAAGAATTTTAAAAAATGTGCTGGGCGGTGGTGGCGCACGCCTTTAATCCCAGCACTTGGGAGGCAGAGCCAGGCGGATCTCTGTGAGTTCGAGGCCAGCCTGGGCTACCAAGTGAGTTCCAGGAGAGGCACAAAGCTACACAGAGAAACCCTGTCTTGAAAAACCAAAACAAAAAAAAAAAAAAAAAAAGAATTTTAAAAAATGTTGTTTATTATTATTGCACACAATAATTTTCTCTGATTTCTATGTATGAATGTTCTATGTATGAATGTTCAGAGAATTGAACTCAAGTCTTCAGCCTTGCGTTGTCTGCTGACAAATGCCACAGAGGCACCTTGCTCATTTCAAGAACTTTTTTAGGACTGGCATCAAGCTGCGCTGGCAAACAAACACAATCTCAGTCTCTCTTGGCATGGTCTGCACCTGCAGTCGAAATCACTGCCTAACGTTTTATGAAGACACAGGCACTAGCAAGATGCTATCTTGCTGAGCACAGGTCCCCGCCACCTTTCCTCCCCCGACAGGGTTTCTCTGTGCAGCTTTAGATGTTGAGGAACTCACTCTGTAGACCAGGCTAGCCTTGAACTCACAGAGATAAGCCTGCCTCTGCCTCCTGTGTGCTGGGATTAAAGGTGTGCACCACCATTACCACTGGGCTTAGAGAAGGCAAAGGTCTTAACAGGCGAACTACTTTGCTGACAAAGAACAATGGCTTCAACTAACCATACAGACTTTACACTAATGGTAATCTTGTTCACTGATCTATTTGCTTTGAAGGCCTGAGAGATGAGCTACTGTTCCCACTTTGTTGAGATGCAGATTCCCATCAACTTTTTATCCATTTCAGCACATCTTGGCTCATCTTAAATAATTAAAACTACTTCAACAAAACTCCCAAAGTAGTTATAAAAACAGCTTATCATGGTGGCACACATCTTTAATTCCAGCACTTGGGAGGCAGAAGCAGGATCTCTGAGTTCAAAGGCAGTGCCAACCCAGTCTACATAGTGAATTCCAGGGCAGCCAAGGCTATACAGTGAGCAGCCCACCTAAAAATCAATCAAACAAACAAAACAAAAACTCCAAGAAAAAGGAAAGCAAAGAAGAACAAAACAAAACCCAAAAGGAAACCATGCCAACCTTCATTTTATATATTGGAAGTCAATTTATCATCAAAGTAAGGAACTGACAAAGCAGGCCTGTGGATAAATCTTGTCTTCTCTTCTGTTTTTTAAAATAAAGGAACCTATTTCTGTAAATAAATGACACTGGAATTTAGCTGTGTTCATTTCCCCCCATATGTCAAAGGCTGCTTTGTTTTACAATGTCAGATTGTGTCACTGTAGGGACGGGAGTAGAGCTCAGTATTAGAGTCCTTTCCTACTAAACATACCCTAGACTCAATCCTTATTCTCCCCAGAGTCAAAGAGTGTGACAGAGATCATGCAGTATGCAAAGCAGAAGACGGCTGCTATGCCTTCCATCTTTTCCTTCATACAGAACACAAGTCAAATCTTTTCCAAATGCTAGGAAACAAAGTAGTATCATGTTTAACCCTACAGTCTGGATACTCATCTATAGTAATGTCCTTAGAATAAACTCACCGAACAAACAAATACTATTTGAATGTTCTGGTGAGTTCCTGAAGACATTTGTGTCTAATAGAGTAACTTTACTCTTTAAGTTATAAATGGAGTGATGGCCAGGTGGTGATGGTGCACACCTTTAATTGGGAGGCAGAGGCAGGTGGATCTCTGAGTTCAAGGCCAGCCTGGTCTACAGAGTAAGTTCCAGGACAGCCAGAACTACACAGAGAAACCCTGTTTGGAAACCCAAAACCAATCAACAAACCAAAGTGATGAAAATAAATTTTTTTGAGAAAGATTGTCTCATAAAATCCTATAATAAACTGATTACTTCTGTGGTCATTTTACAAACAACTATTTTTAGAGATACAATACAAATATTTAGAGATACAAATACAAATATTAACTAATGTTAAAAAGTATTCATATTTATGATAAAAAGGGAAAATAGTTTTAGAATATGAAACTACATTTTTTTTCTTTTCAGTCAGTTAGAATATACGATCATGAAGGACAATAAAAAGAGATTAACTCTTGAAGCCGAATGAAACCAACACAAACATGTGTCCCTAAATCACACATCCTGTGAGAACAAGGTTGGGTACTGAGCACATGAACAAGGAAGGTTGAGTCTTCCTGTGATCACCTATCTACTCCATCCTTTGGTTTGAACTCAGACTCAGCTAAAAGCTGCCCTTGGAAGCATGAGAGACAAACACTGGCTCACCAGAGGGGGTCAGATCCTCTCAGGTACTTTCTGAGTGTAAGCCTGTAGCAATGCGTGATTTCTACAACTAACATACACGGATTGTTTATAGATAGGGTGGAGAAGGTAGACAGTAGGTGGCAACTTAACAGCCATGTGCCCTCTAAAGACAGTGAGAACTGAAAAGGTCTTGATACACACTGAGAACAGCTCGGGCGTAACTGCTGTGCCCTGGATGTTGCTGCTCTTAAAGAGCCAGAGTCACAGTACTTTTTATGAGACCCCTCTTTTTAGAATACTATGAGGCTTTTTATCTATGCAGGCAGACCTCTGTGAGTGTGAGGACAGCAGGGGCTACAAAGTGAGTGCTAACAATAGCAAAAGTAAAAAGCTAGGAGGGAATACAGGGGCTGGGGACCTAGCTCAGTGGTAGAGCACTTGCCTAGCAAGCCAAGGCCCTGGGTTTGGTCCTCAGCTCTGAAAAAAAAAAAAAGAGGGAATACAAATTGCAAATGCTTCAAAGGCCAACCTGAGATTTAAAAATATGATTTTCAAGTCATTCTGCTAGAAATAAAGGTATGTAACATATCAGCAACTTGTTAGTCATCTGATTTTCTATATCTATAGTTGCAAAATGCCATGTTACTAGTCTAATTATACCACTACAATTTTTCTTTTTGAGACAAGTTCTCTCTATGTAACACTAGCTGGCTTTAAAAATCAGAGAACCACATGCTTTCTCTACCTCTCAAGTGCTGGAATCAAAGGCATGTGCTACCAAACCTGGCTCTACTAAAATATTTCTAATAGTCACAGTCAAGACAATTCATATATGAGTTTAATAATTAATGTTTTCATAATAGTTTATCAGCAAAAACTAATTTAGAAGGTGGTTAAAATTCAAGATTTCTTGACACACAAACCAAACCACACAAGACCAAAAACAACATCCCTAACTGCTACAACATGAGGTGGAAGTACTGAGATAGAGAGCAGGTGGCTGTTTGCTGCATTCTGTGGACATGCAAATGTGAAGACCTGGAATCAATACCCTTTACAGAAATCAGGCCATCAGCACTGGGGTACTTAATTACTGTGGCGATAGGAGAGTTTTAGCCTTGATCACATGGCTTATAGCCTGAAATCTGTTTCATAGGAAAATATTTTGTAGCATGCAGTGAACTTTAAAAACCATGCAATAAACATGCAAACATATGGTATCAGTCATACAGCAGATTCAGAATGAATCTTTAAAAGACAATTTGGATGAAAAATAATGTAAGATGAAATGTAAGGATGAAAAATAATAATTCAACATAGAATTTTTTTTTATGTACATAGCTTTAGAAGTCTATTCTCCTTTCTAAAGAATTACCATGTTTTTAAAAGATGGATCAGTCTAAAAGAGTTTCCTTTGCTTGTTCCTTAACAATCCTTCTAGTTGCTCCTTTATCCCAATTTTTTTTCTTGATTTGGCTAAAAAAAAAGGCTAAATCAGGATCTGTACAAATTAAGAGTTTCACTTTTTAAATTTTTGCTATTGAAGGCAAGTTCTAGATCATAACAAACAACTTTTCTAGTCTAGAAAAGTTTTCTGAATTAGAAAACTTTCTTCCTAGACTAGGTTGTTTTGTTTTCGTTTTCCCCCTAAACTGTGGTACATGAACCTAAAACTGAACCTAGGACCTCACATATGCTATAGAAGTGCTCAGTCATTGAGCCACATCTGCAGCCTTCTTTTTACTTTGAAACAGGGTCTTACTAAGTTCCCCAAGCTGGCCTTGACCTTGCTGTTCTCCTGGCTCTCAGCCTCTGGAATAGCTGAGATGACAGGCCTCTAACACTGGTTCCAGCTAGACTAGGGCCTTTAAAACTCAGTCTTGCTTTACAGGCTATGCTATTCATTCATCCTACCCTCTACCCAAGGCATACACTGTCATTCCAATGAGTACACATCTGGAAAAAAGATCAGGCTGAAGCTAATAGATCTCTGTAGAAAGTTCCTTCTTTTTGTATGTGGCCACAGAGGATTTGACAGATGGTAGCCAATAAAGGAAATTTTAAAAGGCTCCTTTTAACATTCCATTCAAGAAAAGAGATGCTCCTCTAACCCTTTCTTCCAAAATTTCATGAAAAATAATTAGGATAATAGGAGTTATTGCACATAGATGAGCATGATTTACCATTGAAGCTGATCGACTGTTTGTAACAAGGCTTGATCCTCCATAGTTTGAACTGAGGTTTCCAATTGGTGCATTATGGGATGGTCCCAATAAACTGTGTATATCACTGTGGCTAGTAGGCAGACTGGTAGAAGGTCCAACTGCATGGTTTCGCAGCACATGGATAGCATCATCCAGTCTGTCTAAACGGTCCTCCATTCGAGACTGCTGTAAGAATCAAAAACAACACAGGGTGGTTACTGCTGGTATCGACTCAATTTACTAAGCTTCTACATCTCCTATTCAGGGATATCTGGAAGGCAGCAAGTGCAATGCAGAATTAACTAGCTTCAAAAGTGACTACCTGCATTTCAAATCAACAACAACAAAGGCAGCTACCTTCAGTCACTGCTTTATAAGACGAATTTACCAAATTATCAGGTTATTTCTTTTGGTTTCTATAATAAATGAAGGCTACTATGTCAATACTCAATTACAGCTGATGGAAAGGGACAAACTGTACTTTAACATGATCTCTGGAAGATGTCAATTTGGGGAAAGGCTCTCAAATCTATTTAGTTTTTAAGTTTAGGTGAGAAGAACACACCTTATCTTCAATAGCGTACACATCAGATAAGCTTTTTTTTTTTTTTTTTTTTTTTTTCTGAGACAGGGTTTCTCTGTGTAGCTTTGTACCTTTCCTGGAACTCACTCTGTAGCCCAGGCTGGCCTCAAACTCACAGAGATCTGCCTGCCTCTGCCTCCCGAGTGCTGGGATTAAAGGCGTGCGCCACCACTGCCCCAGATAAGCTCTTTAACAAAACTGAAGGTAAGATATCTACTGCCCAGGTCACACATGCCTTATACACAAACACATTAGGATTCTGAAAACCAAAAGCACATGCCAGTAGAGCTCTTAAAAGAAGCCATTCTCAACAGACACGTCTACTTCTAGCACTGCTACAAGAGCTGCAATGCTCATCTGTTTGATTTTTGAAAGACGCTGGAGTCTGTACAGCTTGATAATTTTAAGTGGATAAGGGACGTTGAAGTAATTTAGACACACAGAAAAAGGCACCATCTAAAATAAATAGTACCTCACAGACGTCCTTTAAGAAGGACATTGCATCTTGCAAATGCTCGTGAAGCTGCTGCTCAACTCGATTTTTCTGGCAAAGTCAAGACAGAACAGGAGGCAAAGCACAGGTTAAGATTAACTCCAAAAGAGATGAGGAAATAGCTGATGTGCTTGTTGGCATAACCTGTTAGTAAAGTTAATGTGGAGATCTGCAAGGTCTACTTGTATTAAGTTCTGAAAAGGCTGGGATTTAACAGGGACTCACAAGGTTAGCATTTAAACAGCACACAACGCTTGGGTTTGCTTGCAAAATATTTGAGAAGACAACTTCTCCTCAACTTAAAATATTTTGTTAGGCACAGAAAAAGAGGGTTTCTGTTTGCAACCTAGAATTCCTGAATGATAGCGTGACTTAGAACATCACCAGATCACGCTCATTTCTTTATTTTTGTTACTCTTTGTGATTCTGGGTTACAAATATAAGCACACAAAAGCAACAGTAGTGAACATTCTACCACAGATTCCTCACCTTGGAGGACTAGTCCTATTTGTCTGGCAAGCAATGTTGTGCTTGTGTGATATGTACGTTTTTATTATAAGAAGATATCAGAAATACTTTTATAATAAAAAATTCTTATCAATTAAAAGTATAATGTAAATATAGTAAACAACACGATTTTGAATCAATGGATTTGGTTTCTTCTCTTTTTTAAAATAAAGTTCCTCTTACACATAAACATTGACAGTATAGAAAAATTAAGTCTTATGTTTTTCATAGAAACAAAAGTCCTTCAGTACTCCTTTAATTCCATTTATCTATATAAGTCTTATGTCCCAAAAAACAGATGACAATAAGGAAACCTCAAGTATCATATTGTCTACTAAATCGGGTTATCTGTTAGCAAAGAATTCACGAGTAATGCTATCCTACTGCTTCTTTACTGTTATATAAGACTTAGAAACAACAACAGCAAAACCACTACTAACAAAAAACCCTCTGAACCCTAAAGCAAGTCTGTAACAGCTGGAAAGACAGTAGAGGCTCTTACCAGGGAGTGAAGCGAGTTTTCATAGCTTGGGGATGAAGGTGCTTGCCCTCCAGCTCTGGGCCACTGACTGGTACCTGTTATATCAAAAAGCATTCACATGTATGGATGAACTCAGTGTCTTGGTGATGTTAAGGAAAGAGTAAAAATACTCAGTAATTATAAACAAATACTGGAAAGCTTGTTTACCATTCAGCATAATATTAGCAACTTATAAGCACAAACATTGGAAAACTTTTTAATTAATATACCAATTTAGTAAGTTAATTTAACAGGAAAAAGTCCATAAAACACAGCTGGCATCATGTTTGTATATTCTTTAGACTTTGTCTACACACGTGCATCTTTGAAAATGTACATCTCTTTAAAATGTTTGCTTCCCCATAATGGCTTTACAGTGTTTGATAATGCTATTAAAGATGACATTAACACTTACTGTTTGTACCATAATTTGCTTAATTACTCACAACTTATCACTAGCAATTTTTTTCCCCTTTGAGACAGGGTCTCCCTATGTAGCCTTGGCTGTCCTGAAACTTGCTATGTAGACCAAGACAGCCTTCAACTCAGATCTGTCTGCCTCTACCTCCCAAGTGCTGGGATTAAAGGCACGTGCCACCACACCCCAGCTGGGTTTTGACAGAGCAGCAATGCTATTCTGATTGCTACCACAATATATAAGACTTTCTTCCTCTGGGGAGTACATTTCCATATGAAGTACTATTTCTCAACTTAAAGAGTGTATACACATTCATGTGCATCTTCTGACAGTGCCCCTAGCCATGCACGGATGAAGTAGTTTCAAAGGCTAAAATGTACCAGGTGCACCAGCTAAAAAAATGTTTAGGTGGGGAGATGATCATAGGCTAAAGACCCCAAATTATTGACACAAAAAATCATTTTAGCCAGACGGTGGTAACATGCGCCTTTAATCCTAGCACTCAGGAGGCAGAGGCAGGTGGATCTCTGTAGGCCAACCATGGTCTACAGAGTTGCAGGATAGCTAAGGTAACAGAAAAACCCTGTTTTGAAAAAAAAAATCATTTCAACCATTTTGGTCCAATCTTCTTCCAAACTCTTATGTGATCAGTCTGTGACAGGAGCCAGATCATCAGATCAGGTGCTCTTAAATGTCTGAAGACATGACAGTCAGTAGGCATACAAATACTTTGCAAAGTAGGCAGTGTCTGTGGTTCCTCATAAGCTTAGTGATGACGGTACAGAGGATTATTGCACTACATCAGTCACATGAGAATTCTGCACTCAGAAGACTGTATATGTATGTTGGAGACTGAACCCAGAGCCTCATACATGTTAAGCTATATTCCCCAGCCTTATATTTATATTTTTTGGATAATGATAAAGAAACCATGCAACGGGTCATCGAGATGGCTCAGTGGGTAAAGATGCTTGTAGCCAAACCTCACAACTGAGTTTGATACCTGAAACCCACGTAATAGAAGAAGAGAACTGACTCTTGCTAGTTGTCCTGACTTCCAGATGTATATACCATGATAGGTATGTACACACACCCACACCCACACCCACAGAGAGAGAGAGAGAGAGAGAGAGAGAGAGAGAGAGAGAGAGAGAGAGAGAGAAACCATGCAAAGATCTACCTCTAATATCACCCATTTAACTATATATCAAAAAAAAAAAGATGGGGGAGAGCAGAGGAGAGGAGGAAAGGGCAACTGTGGTAGGGATGTAAAAATAATAATAAAAAACCATTAAAAAAAGACACATACTTAAACTTACTTTGTTGTTTTATTATTGATTGGTCTACACACTGTTACAACACAAGGTTAAAGCAGAATATCAGTAGGGCTCAGTCAGTGATAGGCATCTCTTTGAACTTCATAGTTCAAAGCTATACTTCATGGACAAAGGTCCTGTAACCGTACTAGTCACCTAACATTTTATGTTGTTGGTCACAAAGGGGATGATGAATAGTTAAACAAGGCAGAGCTAGCTCAGAAGTCAGCACCATCATCTGGTAATATCAACAGGCAGTTAGTGGAGGCTGGGAGTGTGGCTCAGTGGTAGAATACTTGCCTAGAATGTGTAAGTCCCTAGGTTTGATCCCTAGCATGGTATATACATTTTGGTATATGCAAAAATAAAAGAAATAGTTTTATCTTAATCTGCCTTATAAAGATGATCTTAAGAGATATGAAAGCATGCCTCCAAGCTAAATGTCTTTCTGGTAATGGAACATTAATACCATCTCCCTCTGTGCATAGATTCCAATGTAATAATTAAAAAAAAAAAAAAAAGCATGGTAAATATACCAAAATCTTGGCAGTCTTGGAATACTGGTGTCTTATTAGCCATGGATGAGACCTCTGAGTGGGGTGGTAATCAGATTCCAGACACAGACCACAACATTAGCTAGCATGCATCTGATACTAGATAAGAGCTATAGCTTCTCTTCTTTGTAAAATTAGCATGAGAATAAAATACACAGGTTAAATTTAGAATCATACTGGTGCCCCTAGCCTGTAATTACCAACAATTGCATACAGAATAGAGGAAACAAACTTTGTGGGAAACAATTTCTTTAACTGTCCTGCGGTCTATTTTTTTTTTTTTAAGTAATCAGCCACTCTAGAAATGTGGCTCTTAGTTTAGAAGGATTACAGCAAATTTACTTATTAAAATTTATTGAACATATTTATAGGAAGCAAGCTAGGTGGTGACTAGGGTCAGAGCTGAATTATTTCTGGGAAGACTGGTCATATCTAAATTTATGCATGTTTCTGATTTGCTCTTACTCTGACCAGCACTTAGGAAGTACTTCCTTCACCCAGTAGAACTGGTTCATACACAGAATGGATACTCCCTTCTGCAAAGCTAAGAGCATGTCTAGGCCTTAGTTCACTTATTAGTTCTCTCTTGTTTCTGAGACAATGTCTTACTAGGTACCCTTGGGTGGCTTGGGACTTCCTTTATAGACCAGGCTGGAAATCCATCTGCCTTCTCTGTATGTCCTTCCCTGCTGGGGATGTTTTTCTGTATGCTGTGAATGTGTGTTGCTCTGATTTGGTTGATAAATAAAACGCTGACTGGCCAGTAGCCAGGCAGGAAGGATAGTATAGGGAGGATAAGCAGAGAGGAGAATTCTGGGAACAGGAAGGAGGAGTCAGGAGTCGCCAGCCAGACACAGAGGAGGCAAGATGTGAAGGCAGAACTGAGAAAAGGTACCAAGCCATGTGGCTAAACATAAATAAGAATTATGGGTTAATTTAAGTATAAGAGCGAGTCAGTGGTAGGCCTGAGCTAATGGCCAAACAGTTTTAATTAACATAAGCCTCTGTGTGTTTACTTGGGTCCAAGCGACTGAGAGAGATTTGAACAGGAAAACTTCAGTTACACTCCCCCCACTGCCCCCGCCCAGACCCTTCAGTACAACACAATGCTTAGCTCTGAGTTATTTCTTACTCCAGGACCCCAGTAGTTTCTCTTTGTAACTTCACCATAAACTCAAGCCTTCAGCCCCGCCCGACTGGAATCCTAATGCTTACAGTTTCCCACAATATATTCCAGTCACCCTTTTGACACATGACTAGATGAGGAGGGCAGCCACTTTCTAATATCCAGATCTGTGCTGCACTCTTTCCTTTATACTCACAAAAACACTCCTCCTATTAAAATCCTCTTCATAAAACCTGTGCCCTAATCTGACCACAACTCAATCTGTGGCTTTATTTTCACAACTCATCTGGAAACTTGCTGAAGTCAGGCAAGTGATTTAACACTGAGGCATGCTCCCAGATGACATACACGAATGACATAAACCTAAATTCAACTTTTACTGTGAGTTTCTGAGTACTGCTACCAGGTCCTAACATTACAGACCTTCTTCATCTATATCCCAAATGAAGGTAAACAAAGTTAAGGAATGGTTAGCTCTTATCTGCCTCCCAACTCCCATATTGAACATATTCTCCTAATATCAATGTGTGTCACTTTTTAAACTGTAGTAGGCACAGCCAATTTCTCTTTCACCTTGATGCCAAAGTCCCGAGTTTGTTCAAAAGGATGAAGGGATGGACCTGTTCTAATACCATGAGAGGATAATTCTATCCCAACTTTGGATAAATCCCAGTACCTAAGATAAATATGGTAGGTCCCCTTCAGATGCAGGTAGGCCCAGTGCTGGCCAATGAAACATAAGGGTAAATTGACAGGAGAGGCTTCTAGAAAAGATTTCTTAAGAGACATGGAGGGAAAAACAGTCTTTTTTCTTCTACTGGATACTGTTTGTAGTGTCTCAATTGTCAGAAAGAACCAACCTCTAGGAGACAGAGCAGGGGCTCTGATATGCAGATTCACAGCTAGCCTGCTATGGGCTTCTTGTTACCTAAGAACAAATGCTCACACACCTTTAATCCCAGCACTTGGGAGGCAGAGGCAGACAGATATGAGTTCAAGGCCATCTTGGGCTACATAGCAAGTTTCAGATCAGCCAAGGCTACATATGTAGTAACATTCTGTCTCAATAATCACCCCCACCCCCAACAAATGCTCTTAATGTTCAAGCTAGAAAGGACCAGAGTTCCTTTTCCTTTCATCCCAAGCTTCTTAATAAGCACAATGTCTTAGAAGCATCCCCACAAGTACTTGAGATATAAATGTATGCTCCTGGAGTGGAAATTTCTGGAGGAAGATATGGATTTATTCAAGAATGACAGCCATGAAGCTGCCTGTGAGGGTCTGTTGCCTGTATGTCTGTCCTCACAGATCCTGTGCTGAGTCAGACTGATGGTCAGGCATAGGGAACAGGGCTAACTGTGGACAACCCACTTATTCCAGATGCCACATCAAGGCCACATAAGGTACACAGCAATCTGTACAAACAGGAGCTCTGGTTTGCTGTTTCCTTTTCTTGTGACTATGAACATTTATCACAGTGCTTTTTCTTCCTCCCTGTCTCTGCTCTACCACAGTGTGGGTATTCATGTATTCAAGGGAAGCAAAGGCGAGAAGAAGACAGGAGGAGACCTCAGACTTGAACCAGTCTGTTTCACTCATGCCTTCTTAGACACTGAGCACCAGGCTCCCCTCCCATGATTAGTACAGTAAAGGCAGACATGGACACATCAGATGACAAAGTGCAAAAACAGGCTGTGGCAAAAATTATGCCAAGGATTTTGGTAAAACAGTGCCAAGATAGTGAGCAGGGCTAAGTGACATCACTCTCCCTGTAACTTCAGCTCTGCTAAACAACTCTAAGTCAATGGGTCTTTCATCATCTTGCTTAAGTGAGCAACAGCTGCTTCACATTTCCTAGACAGCTGAAGCCATGTCTTTGAAAAAGTGGCCTAGCCTGCTACTAGCCAAGAGCAGCTGCTGCAGCTCAGCATGTCCCCCTGGAATGCGGCTGAGCAGAGACCCAGGACTAACAAAGCACAGGTGACAGACAACAAGAGTCCTGACTTCAAGGGACCCTGCACAACACAAGAGTGCTTAAAGGAAACTACCGCTGTCTAACCGCGGCTAGACGGGAAAGCAGGGCCGCTGCTGAGGCCAAATGCTGGGGAGGATGTGGTGATCCCACCCAGTTGTCTAATAATGTCTCCTCTTCAAAACAAACATACTTTTCTTCAGCAAGTCCCTCCTTTCCAAATGTTGCTTAGAAAAATATGGGTAAGGTTTTAAAATTATTGCTTGAATGATATTTTCATGACTTTATTTAATACTAATAAAAATTACCATTTACAATTACAATATCTCAACAAATTCATTCCATAGGATAGTTCCAGAACTTGTCAAAATTAATGTTCAAAATCAGGAGAAAAGAAAACAAAATGAACCATTTCGGCAGCTCCACTAATGCTGCTCATCCACAGCCTAGTCTTTTTCTCAACAGAAAAACTATACAGTCCCCTGCTAAGTTTTCATATAAAAACGTGTCATTACAACCTAGTAGTCTCAAAGAAGTTATCTAAGTTACAACAATTGGTATTGGAAACCATCACAGATTATTTAAGAACCTAGGACAATTATGCATAAATAATTCAAGATGAGCAAATATTTCAGTATTTCTTCAAAATGAACTCCAGGGACAGTTTCTGATAAGATATTTATTGTCAAAATGATTTTTTCATAATTTAAATAGGATTTTACTGAAATTTTTTTTTTTTTTTTTTTTGGAGACAGGGTTTCTCTGTGTAGCTTTGTGCCTTTCCTGGAACTCACTTTGGAGACCAGGCTGGCCTCGAACTCACAGAGATCCTCCTGGCTCTGCCTCCCAGTGCTGGGATTAAAGGCGTTCGCCGCCACTGCCTGGCAGATTTTACTGAAATTTTGTTGAATCAGAATTATTTTCAAGTAGAAGACTTGTATATGCCATGAATAAAAGAAACTCACCTGTGAGAGGTGAAGGAGATCCCACTGGTGTTGATGGATTTGATGGAAAACTACTGCTTGTATGGTCAGGAGAATAAATCTAACCAGAAAAACAAGAGATACACACGTGTCAGAAAGCAGCAAAAATACAAACCCCTTCATGAAGATGTCTCTGTGATCTTGGTCACACTACTCCAAGGCTCACAGTGAAAACACTTTCATCAAACTCTTCTTGTCACCAGACACCAAAGTAGCTTCAGTGTTCAAACTAGGACAAAAAATATTACACAATTTCAAATGTGAGAGGAATAACACAGATATATAGTTCTTAGTTATTGTTGTTGGAAAGTTTCTAATTATCAGCAGAAAATGAAGACGTGAGGTTGGGTATGGGCGCACCCCTGCAATTATCAACTCCTGGGAGGCAGAGGCAGGAGGATACCTAGTTCAAAGCCAGCCTGGGCTACACAGCACTAACAGGCCATGGAGAGTAGCCCACACCTGTGACTAGCACTTGGGAGGCAGAGGTGAGACTGCAACTTTTTTTTTATAAGCAAAGAGCCTGTCTTTTTTTTCTTTCTTTCTTCCTTCCTTTCTTCCTTCCTTCCTTTCTTTCTCTCTCTTTCTTTCTTTCCTTTTCTTTCCTTCTTTCTTTCCTTCCCTCCCTCCCTCCCTCCCTCCCTCTCTCTTTCTCTGGAGCTAAGGACCGAACCCAGGGCCTTGTGCTTGCTAGGCAAGCGCTTGACCACTGAGCTAAATCCCCAACCCGAGACTGTAACTTTAAGGTGCCATATTTGCGGCGAGTCTTCGCCTCAGAATAGAAGAAGCTATTGTAAAGTTAAAATATCTGAAAAGTAAATAATCTTTAAAGAATATACCATCCAAGTAATATAAAAATGATAATCTCACACACACACAAAAAAAACATTAAAAAAAAAGATAGGGTCTTTTAGGTTGTTTTGTTATTGGTGTTTGAGTCTGAGTCTAGGGTAGGTCATCAGGATCCCAACAGGCTCAGACCTTGCATTTGTGATCCTCTTGACTTGGGCTGCAAGGTCTGGAGTAGTAGGTATGTCACATGAAGCCTGGCCATTATGCATCAAAAAGGTCTTTAAGTCAAGCATGGTGGCGCACTCCTTTAATCCTAGCAGAAGGAGGCAGAGGCAGGCAGATCTCTGAGTTTGAGATCAGCCTGGTCTACAGAGTGAGTTCCAGGACAGCCAGGGCTACACAGAGAAACCCTGTCTCCAAAACAACCACTACACCACTACTATCACTACCACCACCCCCATTAAAAAAAAAAAAAAAACCCACAAAACTTTGAAAAAGTTTTTTTTTTTATGTTTTCTCTTCTAAAAAGATAACTAAAGAAGATTAATAGTTACCCCTTACTCCTTTAAAAAGTTACTCGTCTGTTTTAGCTCCAATAATTGTGTATTAAATTAAGCTTTCTCTCAAAGGACACTAAACTTTTACAAACATGTCTCAACATCTTTATCATTGTGACTCATTATTTCTTATGTTCAGGAGTCAATTGTACCTTTTCTATAAGCAACCAATGTTAACTTCATAAAGCATGTAATACAGCATCGATGAGGGAGGGAGGGAGGGAAAAATGATGACATTGATGGAGAAGAGAGAAGAGAGAAAATAGTCACAAAACTGCACTCATAGATCAGCAGTTTGCCTTGCTGACATAACTCCTCACCCGTGAGAACCAACTGTGAAAGCCCTGGAGAAACAGCACCCTTGGCAGCAGCTGGCAGCTCCTAGTTCTGTGCTGGTGCTTACAGGGCATTCTAAGCTCTCCATTACCTGTCTCCTACTCTCAATGCTTGCCAAGCCGCTGCTGTGCTGACAAGTGATGAGGGATGGTAGAAATGGCAGAGCCTGTGCTAGGAATTCTCACTGGAGTGACTTTTGGGCTTCAGGTTTACCTATGTTCCATCTCCTTTACTCTCTAGACTCCTTAAAGGTTTCCCCAGAGTCCCAAGTACCCTCCTCTTCTCTATCACCACCCTGTTTACACATGCTGGTGAGGGACTCCAGAGCTGATAGCTCCTGCCTGACTTCTCCACCTGGGCAGACAGAGGAGGACATCTGAACTGAGTCACCCCCTGCTTCCTACCCTCCCCACCTTTTCCCCTGTTCCTCTATTTTGGTTTGTGCTCCCCCTTTTCTTTGGCCTGGCTCTCTCCTTTGTAGATACCAATATTCACAATTCTCAGTTTCTGGGATAGGTACACATCATTCTCACACCATGTTATTTATTTTTTAAATATTTTTTAACATAAAAACATTTTGTGTACAATTGCAGGAGAAATAATACTCAGATAGTATGAACATAAAAACAGGTTATAATTTAAAAGCCTAGGGTTATTTTAAACAGTAAAATATTTTCTCTGTAAAAATAGTATAAACAATAACATTTACCAATAAGCCCTTTTAAGCCAAATGATAGCTGAATTATACATATAAATATTGATTACATTCTGGGATATAGAGGAAACCTATCTTCATCTGTTCAGAGAGCTGTTTTCCTTAAGTCTCACATCACTTTCAATTGTATATGTAAGTGTGTGGAGGCCACAGGACAACCTCAGGTATTGTTCCTCAGGAGCTGTCCATCTTATTTTTGGAGACAGGATGTCTCCTTGGCCTAGACCTCTGGCTGGCCAAGCCTTAGGGATCCATTTGTCTGTCTTCCCAGTGTTGAGACTTATTTGTTTTTTCCAAGACAGGATTTCTCTGTGTTAACAGCTTTGAACTCACAGTGATCCACCTGCCTCTGCCTTCCAAGCGCTGGGATTAAAAGCATGTGCCGCCACCACCTGGCTCCAATACAGATCATAAAGAGTGATAAAATTTGCTACAATACTTATCAGTAAGAAGATTCTGCACCTTAGTATTTAGGTAATGGGGATCAGTAACCAAAGTAAGAAAGTTAAAGAGCCTGTTATGGTTCACTTCACTCCAAATCTATAGCATGGTATAAATTTTTACAACAATTACATGGTAAGGTTCTGTGACTGGAGAGAATTAGTGTATCTCATGTTCAGGTAAGCAATGGCTTTCTGGGTGTGAATATCTTGCCAATTTTTTCAGCTCTGCCCTTTCAGTGAAACAATCCCTAAAGAAACTCTCACCAGCATTTGACTTACTTAAGTCAAAGAAAACAGAAGTTATACTTCAGAGTCATGTATGATCACTATTTTGAGTGATAGGAGAATGTTCTGATCCTATACTCAAACTTTTGAGAATCATCGTGTAAACAGGAGAAGTTATACTAAAATGTATCTTTCTCAAAAGAAGTTTCTCCATTTGTATAATAGAAGCCATTTTTACCATTTATCATTACATTTGTGGTTTGATGTGACACCAGACAGAACTGTTATTCATTCTTTATCTACATTTTTAAAAAGGGAGTAGGGTTCAATTCCCAGCACCCACATGATAGCTCACACCTATCTGTAACTCTAGTTCCATAGGATCCAACACCCTCATACAGACATACAAGCAGGCAAACACCAATGCACATAAAATAAATAAAAAGTTATTTATGGGTAGGGCAGATGAATGGCTCAATTTGATCCCCAGGATCTACCTGGATAGAGGTAGATTCCTGTAAGTTGTCCCCTGACCTCCACACTTTGATCATGGCATGTTTGTGCTCTGTACCTCCTCCCAACCAAACCAAACCAAACCAAACCAAACCAAACCAAACCAAACCAAACCAAACCCAACCCAACCCAACCCAACCAAACCCAGCTGTTTCACTCTCACAGAGAACACTCAGGGAGGGAGGAAGACTATGAGCACACCAAAGCCTTTCAGACCACTCCCCCAGCCTGTGTCTCTGCAGACTCATTCTATCGGCAAATCACAACTGAATTACATTAGTTCATAAAAACTGTGACTGTTTTAGAAATCCTAAACACCAGGCTTTTTTGGCAAAGAACATTCTAAATAAAGATTTCTTTCCCTATTTTCTGGTCTTAAAGGACTCCAAAGTTGTGTTTAAAGAAGAAAAATGTCACTTTAAAAATGGAGGTGGCAGTGACTTACGAGTCTAGGGCAGAAACAAAGTCAGGGCTCATTCTACATGCAACCCACAGGCACCCACAGTTAAATGGCCAATGATGAATAACTCCCAGCACCTTCTGCCAGGCCTAAACGGTAATATTCCTCATTTTAGTGCAACAAATGAGGCTCCTCCTCCTATCAGTCATGGTCCATTCCAATCAGTAGGGTGCCAATAAAGCCAGAGGCTAATGAAAAGAGCCTCAGACAAAAAGAAACAATGGAGAGCTCCAGGCCCAATCCTGGAACTGAGAGTCTAAGGTTTTAAACACTGAAGCTTCTGCACATTTCAGTTAATCTTTATTATGCTAATGTTATTGACTAAGGAACAAAGAAACTTATTTCATGAATTACTTCTAAACGTCAACTTCCCTGGATTTTCTTTTCTTTTGTTAGAGACTACTGACCATTTAACTATCTAGATTAAAACACACACACACACACACACACACACACACACACACACACACACACACACACACACACACACACACACATTCCCCCTCTCTTCTTCCCTCCCTGGCACACAGAAATCAAAACATAAATTATCACAAAGAAGCCTGATATAATCAACAAAGTTAAACAGTCCTCTCGTTTGATCTCTTCTAAATTAAAGACTGAATGTTTTGATATGGTATTAGGCACTGAAATAAACCAGATGTTTCTTCCTCCATATAACTCTCCATGGGCACAGTCTTAAAGGGTGATTGTCTGGCAAACATTCAGGGACACACCGATTTTTTTCCTTTTCTTCTATCTACCCACGTCTATTATCTAAACTAGTGCACAATCCATAGGGCTTTGGGGACTTTGTGTAAATACCTTCATGTACAATTCTCTTTCTTGCTATCCTGAGATTAAGACCACAATTATCCAGGCTTAAACCTAAAATAAAGGAACCTTTGCAAACGCATTATCTGGCCTTACATGTTTAATCACGCAGTATTCTGTGTGTTCTTTAATACCTAAACTGCAGAACAAAGGTTGTACTCTCTGGTGTTTCACACATGAAAGACCTTCTAAGGCAACTGGGAAACTAGAATTAACTTCTAAAGACAACAGCAGTGTTTTCTCATCAAAAGTAGATGCTGTATTATATTAAAGATGCCACATTGTGGCCATCTGCAATGCTTAATGTAAAATTCTGATACGCATGTCAGATTCTCAGATGTAATCCTCATTAAGTTTCTTCCTCTCATCTCCCCTAATTCTTCCAATCACCAGACAACTCACTATTTTTGCTTTTTAGTACATTTTAAACACTACACATCATTTATGAGAATGGGAGTATATAAGGAAAACTGGAGAAACAAACAAACATTGTTTGGGGAGATAGAAGGAGACTGAGGGAAGGGACAGGAAGTGTACATATGAGGGTCTGCAGTGATGGAGCAGATGGAATGCATCACTCTCAGCTATGACAGAAATGATTTATGGAATGACCTGACTGTTCCCGCCTAGTAACAACACAGGATGAGAGCTGAGTTTCCATGACAACCAAAGCCCACCCACTAGCTAAATTAAACATTTCTTCCTGGCTTCCATTCAGAGTGATTTTGGATTTTTTTCTCCAAATGCCATCCTGGTTTGGCTAGTATGCTGTTCATAATATGGAAGGAAATATCAAGGATGTCAGGGTAACTAAAGTAAGCTTGAAGGATTCCTGAGAACATCACAAAGTCTTATCTGCCCATACAATGGTTTCTATATATACATTTTCCTCAGAAAAACAAAAACCTGTGAGAAAAAAATGACTCCCAAATGGAGGTTTTATTTTTAAATTTTGCTTAATATTGAGTCAAATGTTACTTGTCCTCTTACATATGAATGAACTATCTGCTACTAGTTCTTCTAAAATGAGGAGGAATATGGCATACCAAACAAATACCAAGACCAATTTTCTTCCTACACACGAAGTTTCCTTCAGTGAATAAATTCAGAAAAAAGAAAGGACAACTCTCTTAATCATCCTGAACACCTCTAAGACAGTCCCTATAGCACAGCTTCCTAGACACCCAGAGCAGTGGAGAGGGGGTTCTTTTGTATGTGAGCACTATCCTTACTAGCTACTGATCCCCAGGGTAAACTACTTAATCTTTGGAGCCCAAGTCCCTTAACCTTTAAACCTCAGTTCTCACACCTGTAATGTAGGGGCAATAATGCCAACCTTACAGGGTTTTCTTGAGGATTAAATGAAATAGGGCATGGAAATGCTTAGTGCCGAGAAACTAGAAAGCACTCAGACCACAGTTGATCATTTCTGTGGGTTTGTACCACCACTATAATTACATATGTTCCAAGATTAAATCCAACCAACATTTACTGGGCTCCATTGTGTGCCGAGTTCCAATATGTGGCAGAAGAGTTTGACTTGGCTTCATTTCTCAAAAAATTCATACTTACAGCTATAGAGAAAGGTTTATTTACTCAAACAATATATAAAGAAGTTTCTTTCTTCAAGAGCTCAACAGCTGCTCACATATCAGAGTTCTACTTTTCCTATCAACAGCAAATGTTTGAGAAAGTTCATTGGACTGCAGACAAAAATATAAGAAAATTCTGAAATTCTAAAAGACATACTGCTCAAGACTAAAAGAGGAGGGAAAAAAGTTAAAAAAAAAGAGGAGAAACTTCACAAAGCAGAAAGCATAATTTGAAATTGAACAATTAAATCTGAGTCTTTACAGACAATAAATACCCTTCTCTCCTTTCTGGCTTTAGCATTCCAAACTAACTTTAACATTTTAAGAGTCAGATATACTAAACTGTTATCACTGTAGTCCCTATTGCTTTGATGGGATAAAGACTAGCTGTGCCATATTATAACATCTCTTTCAATCAGTTTCATTCATTTTTGCACAAGTCTTTCAATGATTCTGAGCCCCACCCCTTGGTTTCTGAGTGAACCAGCTGTAGGTAATTGTTTTTTTCCTAATAAATAAAAGTATTTTCCATCTTGTGAAAACCCTTATAAAGGCATTTCCTTCACTTAAGATGAGTTGGATTTTTTTCTTGGCACCTCTTGATTTATTTAAATGGGCCACTTGAGTATTTAAAACACATATATTTCCCCAGATTCCTCTATGTTTTACCTGTATCTGTTCAACTCAAATAAAAACATATTTAAATGAAACTACAATAGAGTTCTTGTAGGTATGGATAAGGGAGTTGTTATCATGAACTAATTTAATGGTATGTACTAATATAAATACAAAACAGCTGTTAAAAGTGTCGTAACTATGCCATTTACTGTCCACAAAATCTACACCCTGGTTCCTCAGTAGAACGTATACCCAATACTTACAGATGCCAAAGCCTTCCCAAGTGCATCCCCCGTTTGTGAGCTTCCAGCCGCATTCCCTCTGGCTCCTGGATGGGGCAAACAGGTAAACAAATCAAGAAGACTAGCAGGAATGCTACTTTTCCCCTTAAGCATGTACCTATTACTTCAAGGGTACCTGGCTTGTGACCTTACATGTCACAGTGAATCAGGAAACACTATGTGCTATTTAACAAGCTATAAAAATAAAGATGAGTTCCTTATTGGTTTTTGGATTAATGAAACTTAAAGGTTAATTATCTTCTTTCATTTTTATTTAAGCTAAATGCTAAATATTTAATTGAACAATATGGATTTCAATAAAACTCTCAAATTAGGATTAGGAAGCTTTCCCAACTCGGAAGCTCACCTAGAATGCTATCTGATCCATTGATGGGAGGAGTATGGGAGGCAGCAACATACGGTGAGCTGCTGGTGCTGCCACGGTGGAAGCTGGACATTGGCGGAAGACTTGTGTTTATGTCTGTAGGTGACACGGAGTGTGGAGGATAACTCTAGAAGAGGAAGAGAGACATGATCTATTACATGTTATCTGTAGGCTGGGGATACTAGTGGTGGTAGAGCACTTGCCTAGCATGCATGAAGGTTTCAGTCCCTAGTTACGTGTTGCTCACACGATCACACACACACACACACACACACACACACACACACACACACACACACACACACACACAATCACACAATCACACAATCACACAATCACACAAGTGCATGCACATACTCTCTTTCTCTCTTTCTCACACACACATACACAGATAATAAATAGAAAATTAAAGCATGTATTTTCTGAATATGAACGTACACTGGACAATCTGTATAAGAGGTTAAAATGAGCACAGTGTATGACAAGTTAGAATCTAGTGTGACAAGGCAGTCACACTGAGAAGTGTCATGGTAAAGTAAGCCTATAAATACTTCAAAATTCAGAAGTTTTGGCATAATTGATTTTTATACAAAGATAAAGATGTAAGGATAAAATATTATTTGATAGCCTACCAAGCGGTCATGTGAATGAAGGCTGCCGTAACTACTGGACTGAGACATGTGGGAAGTTGAGGTCCCCAGAATTCCACTAAAACCAGGCTGGCTCATCCCATTTGATGAATTCCAAAGGTCAGAAGAACTGTGGGTCCCATCTAAGATAAAAAGAAAAATAAATACAAAGTTTTCCCTAGCCAGAATTTTTTATTTTGATTATGTACAAAAAAAAAAAAAGAAAAAAAGAAAGAAAATCCAAAGGGTATAATGGTGATTGATTTCAACTGTCCAGTTGCTACAATCTAGAATCATCCAGGAAAAGTAATTCAGTGAGAGATTGGCTAGATCAGACTGGCTGAGGGAATGTCTGTGAAGGGTTTTCTTAACTGGGTAAACGGAATGTGAATGGTACCATTTATTGTCTGAACTATTTAAGTCTGAAAAAAAGTGAGCTGATCAAGTGAGGGTACATGCATTCACGTCTCTCTGCTGTTGACTCTGATGTGCTGAGCTGTGTAAATCCCCACTGCCTTGACTTACCTGCTGTGATGGACTGTTACCCTTCTCTAAGATGCTTTCTGTCAGGGTACTTTATTACAGCAACAGAAACAAATAATGCCTGCAGATATTATTCCTCCTATCCAATCTAATATTTTATCAGGTTTTCTTCCCTCCTACCCTCAAAATTACTATTTAAAAAGTAACTTATATAGTTAAAAAAAAAGCACAACTGTAACAGTGGATTATTATAACAATCCTCAAAAAACATTTATTTCATACCAAGAAAGGTAATAGATACTTGAAATATAGGGGGCAAGTTGGATTTAATTTTTGGCTAAATGTTCAACCAAGGCCTTAACCCATAATAAGCAACACATTTCATATCAGACACTCTGAAAACATGGAATAGAGAAGTTTCTCTAACAGCAAGTTGAGGTAAAAAGTGACCACATTATATAGTGAGGCTAAGTGAGATGTCAGCAGTGACTTCATCTACAGCATAGTCAAGAAACCATTTATGTAATGATGTACAGCTCCCACACACACTTCCCACAATACCAAACCACAGGAGACCAAATAAAAATGATTTGTCAAGACAGGAATTAGAAGAAATGCAACACTTCTTTTGCTTAACATTTACTCTTTATGGAACTACAATCCAAACCATAAACCACTACTGTTTCTAGCTTATTTCAACATTCTAGAACAAATCATGGCAGCTTTGCTCATTTTTCTCAGTACTAAACGATCATTTTAAAGGTTTGTTGGATAATTTAATTAAATTACAATTAGCAATAAATGCCCCTAGAATATTGTATGGCTAAATTTTAACTGACTTAGGAAAAAAAAAAAACACCTAGAAAAGTATGTCTGGATTTCTGCACAGCTATCTTTTCTTATATTTAATGCCAGCACACCGACAGCTCTGGCTGGTTCTCTCAACTGCTGGGAGTGCTTACCTTGCATAAAGAAAGTGCTAGCGAACATACTGGTTGGTGGCTTGGGAGATGGATAACTAGGAGATTCACGGTTGAAATCGTCAGAATTTGGGGATGGTGCATACACCTTAAAACAAAACAGGAGATTAATTAAAATGTAAATGATTATTATATTACTTATATAAAATGAGTTCTATGTTCCACAAAGAACCTAAAAAGTCTCATCTACTAATCTCTATTAGTACATGTCACAAACAGAAAGATTGCTACATAGTTGACATCAAATTTGGTTACTAACTACATGTTTCTTTTTAGCTGGTTACTAGAAAATAAATTACTTCAAATATTCACGTATTCCATCTTGTTATGACATTATAGTAGGTGGCTGAAAAGGCCTATGAAACTCAGAAAGGAGAACATAGCTTTCTTAGCAGCCTGTTTTGGAATATCAAGCAGCACACAAACTTTCCACTGTTGTAAATTTGGTTAGTTCAAACCCAGTGAATGAGAGGAAACGTTCCTGGCACGAGGCAAGCATGAAAGGCACAGCAATGTGGCTCAGTAACTTCCTTAACTTAGGAAATCAAATCAAATTCTGCTGAGAGGGCTTAGTTCTTACATTTCAGGTATACTTCCAAGTTTGGCATATAATCTTTAAGAAAAAGATTATTTAATCATTAGGGCAGCAATACTTTCCTTTTATGAACGTTTGCTCCAGATAAGGAAAGCATGAACATTTTGAACTATCAAATGGCCAACATTCACAATCTTTGGGAAACCGAAATGGTCAGCCAAATAAACAGTGAATGACATATGACCACAGCATACTGAACCTTAGAAGGGAAGCAACAATAACAAGTAGTTATGTCTGAAGCCTGGCACAGAGGCTAATGCCTGCACCCCTAGGAACTGGGGAGGACGGATGGCTTAAAGTTCAACCCAACCTTGGCAAGAGTGAGACTGTCTTAACATCAACCCTGTCAACAAAATGTCTTAAAGAAAAAAAAAAAAAAAGCCACCTATAAATTGTAAAGTAAACCAGAAGTATGAAAAAAAAATGACTAATTTCAGCAACGTAAGAAATTAGCTTTATTTTAATTTGTTGGGGGTACATCCATTAAGTTTCACTATAAAGTAAAAAAAATTAAATTTTACTTAACTAGGGAAAGTTAGCATTATTATGGAAACACACCACAAAAACATACACATTGTTTACATAATCATTGAGATTTTCTGGAATCATATAGAAGAAACTTAGCAACAGTTACATCTAGAAGTGGGGAAAAGGACTGTTAGTATATAACGTAGCATTTTTTTTTTTTTTTTTTTTTTTTTGGTTTTTCGAGACAGGGTTTCTCTGTGTAGCTTTGCGCCTTTCCTGGAACTCACTTGGTAGCCCAGGCTGGCCTCGAACTCACGGAGATCCGCCTGCCTCTGCCTCCCGAGTGCTGGGATTAAAGGCGTGCGCCACCACCGCCCGGCGGTAACGTAGCATTTTTAACCGGAGCACATGCTTTCAAACAGTGGTAAGGGGAAGAGCTGGGGAAAGGACACAGCTCACTGGCAGAGTGCGCCTAGCAAACAAAGCTCTGGGGGCACTGCTGGTTTACACCAAGGCTAACTGGGAGCAATTTTAAAAATTTACAAAAACTAGCAATTATAAATTCACAAGCTAACAAAATTTATTCTTCCCCAAAAGGCACTAACCATACAGATTTCTCAATCTTCCTGAACCTCAATCTGTAAGGTGGCTCTATCCTGTACCTCACAGGGGAAGAGGAGATGAGGCAATGTATATAAATCAAATATTTAGTACAGTGCTTCTGATAGTGCAGGAAGTAGCCAGTAAGAGTTAGCTAATGTATCATTATTTCTACCATGCCAATAGAGGAGTTACACTGTTTGGTACTGGTCAGTTTTTAATGCCATTTGTCATAGGTTTTGCAAGATTCAACTCTACTTATATGAGCACAGTCTACTTTACATAAAGGTTAGAAAGTCCTTTTCAAGTCTTCTTGCTAGTCCTGATAACACTAGCACACACGTGTCTTTTTATTTGGACTGGTTTTCATGTTTGGGAGAAGCTATGTTCTTAGGAATCACACAAAAGTTCTGACAGTAGAGTGTAACACACACATGTATTTAACACACTTTTCTATTTTACACTAATTTCATAAAAGATTGCATTAGGGGAATGGCTTAGCAGGCAAAGCACTGGCTGCTCTTGCAGAGGACCCACGTTCTATCCCCAGCACCACATGGAGGTTCACATTTATCCATAATTCCAGTTCCAGGGGATCCAATGCCCTCTTCTGGCCTCCAAGGGCAACAGGCACGCAAGTGGTATACAAACGTATGTACAGCCAAAACACATAAAAAGATAAAAAAAAAAAATGGACTTTAGCAGTGTAAAAAAAGAAACACCACGCTAGATTTAAGTAACTGTGTGTGTATCTTACAATTTTTTTTAGGAAAAGAATCTGACTATATTTTTTTCTTAAGTTTCACCTTCCAAAGCCTGGCATGGTGGTTCACACCTGTCATCTCAAGACTTGGGAGGCTGAAACAGGAGAACTTCCATAAATTCAAGGATAGCCTCAGCTACACAGCAAGTTCCAGGGTAGTTTAGGTTACAGAGTGAGATCCTGTGTTAACTAAGTAAATAAGCAAGCAAACAAAGAAAATCAGCAAAGCTTCAAAACTTTTTATAAGTTTGCCTTTATGACAAAAGTAAAGATATATATCTACTTTGATTCACAATTTGCTGATAACCAAAGAATAATGGCTATCACACAAAGCGAGGAAGCTGAGGCAAACAGAACAATTAGAGGAAAACATACACATATTTAGTTGCACCTGAAGACTCTGAAGCTGAACAGTAAAATGAGGCCTCACATTAGAGGCAAAATTTATTTTTAGAGATAATCTCTGTACACAGATTTTGGGAATAAAAAGAACTTTTACAACATAAAACAGGACATGGTGATGCATGCCTTTATTCCCAACACTGAGTTCCAGGCCAGCCTGTTCTACAGAACAAGTTCCAAGATAGCCAGGGCTATACAGGGAAACCCTGTCTTAAACAAAAAACAAAACCAAAAACAACCTCCTCCAAACACCATTAAAAAGATAGATTGTGGGCTGAAGAGATGGCTCAGAGGTTAAGAGCACTGGTTGCTCCTCCAGAGGACCTGAGTTCAATTCCCAGCAACCACAAGGTGGTTCACAACTATCTATAGTAAGACCTAGTGCCCTCTTCTGGAGTGCAGGGACACATGCAGGCAGAACACTGTATACTAAATAAATAAATCTTTTAAAAAAAAAAGATAGGTCGTACAAATAAAGACTGTAACTAAAACCCTAAACAACTTGACTGTTTACACATTAGCACAAGTGCATCATACTGTAAACACTGCAGTCTGTGGCTCTCAGAGGCCCTGCACTGTTCTAACTGTGCCTTTGGCACCGCAGCCATGGCCTGCAAAACACAGATGCCGAGTACAGACCAGCAGTTGTGCCAGTCTCGAGTTCAGATCAAAGCACAACTGATGTGGTCAGGGAGTTTATTAGCTCCAGATGTGGAAAAACAGTCAGCCAGTTCCACAAAAAGAGCAAGTCTTTCCTTGTTACAATCAGAACTGGCCACAAATTAAAACCAGACTGCTTATGTCATCCGATCACCTGTACACAGATGCCAGCTTTTTAAAAAAATTCTTTGTAAATGATACATTTAAATCTCAAGGACGATTCTGTAGCACAATTAACAATCTTAAAATTAAGAAACAAATTAAGGAGTACCTATGCTTTAAGATGCCTAAAATCTACCAGGAGTCAAACTATTTTAAAGATATTAGAGAAAGGGACAACTAAGTATTTTAAGATGTTCTATTTAATTTCTAGACAGGAATTTGCTTAAAATTCCAGCTTTGGTTTCAGAAAGTCAGGCACAGCCAGCTATTACAGAGGTACTATTTTGCCTTTAAGGTGTTAAGGTACATTCTCACTATCTGCCGAACTAACTCAGAGTACAACTGAAACAAAGCTCATACTTCTTTTCCATTATCATTAAGTCTGGTTGAAGAAAACAAACTCTTACTAATATCTTAAATGTTCTCATCCCATATACCCCAGAGTAACTTTAAAAAAAGACAGCCCAGCCCAGGTCAGGCCAGCCCACTTCAAGGATATCTACAACAGTGACTATGTAATTATGCTCAGAATGTTTTACTTCATGCAACCAACTGGAGCCCCTTTGGCAAAGACAGATTCCTCTCCACCTTGGATGATTCAGTTGAGACATATCAATGATCCCCAAATTTGAGGCAGGGAATTCTAGAGCTCTAAAGGCTGGCAATGTACACTACAACTCTTTTCAATATATTCTTTTTGTAATGAATATTGGAAACAGCTCTGCACAACAAGGAAGCATAATGAGTCTGGTAACTATGGAGAAAAGATGAAAAGTAATAAATAAGTAAATCAGAAGCTTTAGCTAAAAAGAAAAACAGATCCATAGTCTGATGGCTGATATTTTGAATAGCTCAAATGACAAGCAGGGGTGAGTGTTCTTTAGTATGTGTGACTATTAATTAAGGGGCCCTTTCCCAGAACATGAGAAGACCTTCAGGTGATAAGGAAATGCTATCCTTTGTGCCACGCAATACAGCAGCCATTCAGCAGTGGCCATGTGAAATGTAGATGGCACACACACACAAAAATGGAATTTTACATTTCATTTTCTTAATTTAAACTACCACACATGGGTAAACAGTCTTTCACTTAGAAGTTCAGACTACACAAAATACTCTGAAAGAAGCACTTGAAATCTCACACACTCTAAGGCCTATGAAAAAGCAATCCAAGTTCTCAAAACACTTTGAAAACTATCATCTAATTAGGAATAAAGAAACATGGATGGCTGGGTGTGTGGCTAAGTAGTAGAGCACTTGCCTAGCATACCTGAGGTCTGGGTTGGATCAACACTTCCAGCATGCAGAAAAGAAAAAGTATATACATTTTTCTGAACATTCTATGTGCAGACTTTTATTGGCTCCTTTGTCAGGATGGTTTTAATAATAGTTCTCTTCAAGTTTCAATCAATTATACTCAGTATCATTAAAAAATTTAATACATGCTAACATAGAAAACTAATATGTCAACAGTCTAGGCTAGTAACAGAAATTATCTTCAGTACATTAATGACCACCTCCAAAAATATATAAAAAAAATCACTTGACTAATTTATCTTATCATCACAGTTTTAAAATAAAAACATCATATTATATTCAGAAATAATCATCTGAATTATCTCATGGCTTATGTAATGACACTAAATAGTAAACAAATACATATTTTACAAAATCTATCTGAGCACTTAAAACCTAAAAGAGGGGGAAAAAAATAAGCCCAGATCAACAGAAAAAAGAAAATCCCAAACTAATTGAAACTCTGTATTTAAAAAAAAAAAAAGAGAGAATTAAGCCCCTGGGTGTATAATGTTAAACCATGTATATTTACGAGCCAGCACTCCAGGACTAAGGACAAAAATGAGGTATTCTTAGACAAATTTACTTTTCAATTAAGTTACTGCTGATTACTTATATTAAGTTAACACACAATGGTACGCAACAGAGTAGTTCTATTTCTGATGAATTTTTTAAAAAGAGGCTGTTAAAGAATAAATAACATTTGGGCGTTAAAAAATATGTTACAACAAGTGCCAGATAGACAGTAGAGGACTTAAGACAGTTCTGAAAATAATTTCCTAGATATTCTTCTAACTACTTTGTGTCCAGTATTTGTAAACATACAGATCAATGTGTACACTAGGACACATACATAGAAACAAACAAACAAACCTTTAATTGATTTGTGGAGACTGAAATTCAGGTCTTTCTACTTTGTTTCCTCTCTAAAAAAACAAAATTAAACACAACCTCAAAGAAAATTACATAAAGATGTTAGGCTCAATTTATAAGTGGCAGTTTAATTGGATTTGAAAAAAATCTTAATGCTTTGAGTATTTTAATACAACATTAAAATGGCAAATTTTGCCATAAAGTCCAACCCATTACTAGAGTTTTTATGGTAATTTCAATATAAACAGAAAAGATTTAGAGAGTTCCAAAAAAGCTGCATAGGTGTTGAACCCACAGGCGCCACCAAGCCAAGTGAACCCAGTGCAGGGACACCAGTCAGCTCTGCCTGAGGTCCTCCTCTTCACATCAGTGTTATGGCCCACTGGGCCTCTGTGAGGTGGAGAAATACACGGAATTCTGGAGGTTCCCCTTACTTTTCACCAAATCTCCAGGAACATTTCTAGAATGTAAAAACTTTCCTCTCTAGAACAGTTGGTATTTACAGTTTTCTGTGCAAAGTATCTTGAAATCAACTGCTGGTTCGCTGAGAAACAAGCATTTTAATATTATAATTTTTAACTGTGTAGAAATTTTCCCCACATTAAATGAGGTATATCTTAAAAATGAACATCATTGAGTATATTTAATTGGTCTTATAAATGCAACTGTTTTTCAAATAATGATAATTTTTCTTCAGAAAATGGTATTTCTAAGGAACAGCTTGGGTCTTACTTTCTAGGGTAATGGGCTGAACAGTGTGCATCACCTTTCAGTTATCTACATGGAAAAACAACTTCTTTGAGTTCAAATACTATAGTCTTAGCACCTTCACAGATTTATGCAAATGTCCTTATCATTCAATGTCTTGTTCAGAGAATTTTTGCATGACTTCATGCTCCCTATCATAATAATGTTACACTTAAGATGCTGGGCCCACAGATGGTCTGCACGTTTGAATTCACTGTATGTTCTTCTCCCACAGTAACTAACATTAAACCCCCAAAAGAACACAACTTCAATTCTATAAACTTTCACATTTTGGGGGGGCATGTGTATGTGCTTTTAATAATGATCATTAAAAATATTCACTTGAAAAATAAGTCTTATAACAATTTGCAATGGAATTTGACTTCACTGCTATTCTAATCCTTACAAAGAAAGAAATTATGTGGGCACAGAAAGGCTAAACCAATGTTTAATATAACAAATTATATTAGAAGAGGGAACCAGACAGTTTAATTTCTTATGTTTTTAAACACCTACAACAATTAACAGGTGTATTATTCAAAAATCGAAAATTTCTGCTTGACTTGGCTGAAGATATATATTTCAGTAGTAAAGTGTTTGCCACCCATGTGTGAGATCCTGGGTTCTATACCCAGCCAAAGACAGACAGACACAGACACACACACAAAGAGACACAGATATACACAAAGCCTGACAAGCCACACCCATAAGAATTGAGACAATTAGCATTATGACCAGGCATTCACAATTTATCTGTAAAGGTATTCTATTGTTTCCCCCAGTTACAATTGCTATGCAATAATAGACTATTTTAGCACAAGTGGTAACAAAAACTGATTGAGTTCACTGTGGAGACAAATTTACTTGTAGGATGATATAAAGGGAAAAAACCCATCTTGGAGATGGAATCAGGCTCAAATCAGAATTTATGATCTAGGTAGGATTTAAACAAATTACTTTATGCCTCTGAATCTCACTGTGCTTATTTATGAAACGAGGCTCACAGCACTTAGATGAAGACAGCTTTCTGACTTAAAGGAGTCAGACATAAAGGTTTCCACATGGTCTATGGCCTGGAGTGGCCTTTGGAATAGTATTGGTTTCTGTCTTTTTTTTATCCAGATGCCATCCAAAAAAGTTTGTCATTCAAAATGTATTCCAGTCTGAGTTTAAAACTTTGACTTTTGTCCTGACTCTCATTGGTTAAAATACCTGCAAAGTTTCAGGTATTTTTGGTTCAAGGCATCTTGAACCAATTAACCAATTAAATAATAATAATAATAATAATAATAATAATAATAATAATAAAGGCTACTCAGATTACAGACAGACAGAAATGCCAGTCTTAATGCTCCTGCAAGATTCTCTAAATTTTTGCTTGAAGAACATCATTTGTGTCACTAAGAGGACTGAACGCAAACTAAATTCTTAAAATGAAGACTTAGAAATTTACTATTCCTTGATATTTTTAAAAATCTTAAAAAGGATATAATGTTCAAAAGTAGTTCTATTTCCCCTACTTATCACAAAGATTAATACTTTACAGTGTACTGCATAGTATATAGTCACACATGTGACACAGGACATCTGTTTTCAAATAGTGGAAAAACAGAGTTAAGTCTGTTACATTCCCAACAATACAACACTAATCACACACTCGTAGTAACACAAGGCTCTTCCTCTCTGGTTAATCTCTCTTGTCCTAGCATTTGATTGGTTTTATAAAAAGATCTCAGACCCTAAGGTACGCGTAACAAAACTCAAAACTTAAAAAACAAATGCTGGAAAAGAAAAGGCATTATGTTTTAGACCACAACTACTCACTCTCTCTCAGAACACCTGCTATGCTGTGTTAACAATGAAATCAATGGGCACTTACTAGCATTTAAAATATTAATGTTCTATATATCATCTTAAATCAGTAAAATGAGCTAAAGAATAACCTCAAACTTAACCCATTCACCACCAAAATTCCATAAAATTCCTTAACAGTATATTTGAAGAACATTTCATTTTAGAGTCAAAATATTAATAAAGTTTTACTTTTTTCATGAAAGCTTGGTAGGCTGACACTTTCAAATGATGATGATGATGATATATTCACATACTCTTTGGTTAGCATAAATACACACTCTGCAATACTCTTTGAAGAAAACTGAAGTTATTAGAGAATGTTTCTCACAGTTTCAATGAGATTCTCATAATTATAAGAGAACCATGTCTAAAACAGTAAGATGTGTAGACTCTCACACCACAAAACGGAGACAATGCACGACTGCTTTCTGTCTTTCCAGAACATGTAAATCACCCTGATCTATGTGAGGCACAGGCCATCCATTTTCAAGCTGCACATCTCTACCATACCAGCTGTGCCATGCACCATAACCTGGAAATGCTTCCTACTACCAAAACCGTCCCCCGCCCCCACCTCAGTGCAGAACAAAGAGGAAGGCTGTGCTAGAGTGATCTGAGCTACAGTTCATGCTCCAGTGTTCTGGGAAGTGAACTTTATTGAATTTACATGTGTGCATGCTCACATAGCTCCATGCCACCTTTAAACAATAGACTGTTTTACTTTGAAGTGGACAAAAAAGAAAAATGTTTTTACATTTGAAAGGCAGCTGGCAAAGAAATTATCAGAGAGAAAGTAATTTCACTTACCCACTTAAATCTACCTCTCATATTCTGGAAAGGTCTTGAATACAGGAAGCTTGAACACATACTTTCAATGAACTTAAGTATTTTTTTGGCCCGACTGTCATCTGCTAAGAACGCTTACTCAACAACCCACAGATAATCCACTAGACGGATCCAAAAGGCTCCAAAGCAGCTGAGAGAAAAAAGCCTTCTACCAGTTCTCAGAGGCCTCCCAACAGCACACGCTACTTTCAAACACTTTCAATTGGCAAAAAGGAAAGAGTGACCATGCCCAACTTTACACTATTTTAGGAAAATGTAGTTACATTTAAAATGCCTTTCTCCAAAATCACTGAAGGTACAATAAATAAACTTTTCATAAAATTTGAGAGAATTAAAACAATGTTGAGATGGTGGCTACTAAGCTTCAGGTGAATACTAAGCGGGCATAAAGGTAATGCTTTGTCATGTAAATCAAATATTTCACAATGATAACTCAAAATCTCTTAGGATACTTTTTATAATATACAAAATGCCCATGGGTTTTAAAGACATAGTTTCAAAAATATACTAAGCAGTTAATACTAAGTCTTGCTTGGCAATACAGAAAACTATTTTAAAATGCCTAAAAATGGGCTATAAATTGATCAGGAATATATTATTTGGAAATGCAGAAGGGCATTTTAGAAAATAGTGATTTATGTTATGAATCTGCACAGGGTCAAAATTCTAGTATGATTAGAAGCAGATGGTATCCCATGAAAGTCAGGCTTTGGACCTGAAACTCCAAACAGGAAACACGGCACTCGCTGGCTGACTGCTTCTCTAATCATTCCCAGAGCTTCATACTTGTTCTTTTTATGAATACCCAAGAAGACTTTCATCTTTCCCATCCATTTACAAAGCATCACACAATACTCAATATGTTTATGTCCTTATGTATAAATTATGTTTATAATATTTGAAAACATAAAAAATTACTTTCAAACTCATGCTACATTAATAATAGAATGAAAAGAAACTCAAATTCAAGTTTATTTTCTATACTTAATTTAAAAAAAGTCAACAACTACTGAGCTGCTGAAGTCACTATTCCAAGTAACTATTAAAGACACTACTTTACTGACACAAATAAATATACAATTTAATTTATGGTAAAAGAATAAAAAAAAGCCCATAGATTTCACTAAGATGCAATTAAATTGCACTGCTTTCCATTAAACAAGTCAGTAAGGCAGTGTATGAAGAAAGAAAAAGGCTTACCGTTTTTCCATTGTAGTAATACATCAAAGAATTGCTGCCCATTCCAGGGACAGGATAAGCACAATACATGTTGATTCTGAAAATGTTATTTGCAGCTGACGCACACAGCTTTTCTCTAAGACACACATCCACACAAGCAGTACAAGTCCTTAGTACTATGCATACACACATGGAACTACTCAAAAGGAACTTATGCAAAATAGGACCGAACCAACTCACAGAGCATAGAGGGAGGGTTTATGCTGTAATCAACCTCTTTCAATTTCGACCAAGTCCTTGCACTGGTGGAGGATACCAAATAGACAAACTTTTGGGGTGTTAAAATAAATAAATCACACACTCTCTAAAGAGATATTGTATATTAAAGGTAAATGTACAAATTTACAGAGAGAGAGAGAGAGAGAGAGAGAGAGAGAGAGAGAGAGAGAGAGAGAGAGACTGACCAGTCTTGTCCTAATCTGTCTTTAGTTTTGAATGAAATTAGATCACTTGAGAAATAAAGCCTTGCTTGCTACACCTCCAGCAACACTACCATCTGGTATGGTCTAAAGTTGCTTTCAACTCTGATAAACACATGATCAAGCAATCAGGAACTGGAAACACTGAATCATGTGGGACAAGGAGGATCCAGACAGTTAAGCCTTGTACAAAATCACTTCCTGGAGAAAATGGACTATCATTAAAGTACTACTTCACTGGCTAGAACATACTGTGTTTTAGAAATTTTTGTTTTTCATTTTGTTTTTGTTACACAGTGAAAAAAAAAATTAAAAATTGGAAATTATCTTAAAAATAAGTTACCTGTGCTTAAAATGATATTCTTAAAAAGGAAAAGTTTAATAATACAGACTTTGTTTATAAAGTTCATTAGATTTTTCATTTACAACACTAGTGAAAAGATTACAAAAGAATGCAGTCCTCTGGAACATCTAGTATGTAGTCAACAATTTGGTAACGGAATAAGAAAAAGGGCTTGTTTTAATGTAAAGAATAAAAGACGGGTGAGTGTAGAGATAAAACATGCACTCTAGGTAGTAGTATTCACATGGTTTACTGGAAGTCTCTCCTTATTTCTATGGAATAGTTAGTTACTTGTGTTAAAAATCACATTTCTTAGAGAAAATAATGAATGTCTCAGATTTTTCTAGATCATCATACTATGAAGTCAAATGATTTGAAACTGTCTCTAAAATAGACACGTTTACCATTTAAAAAGTGTTAAACTTTACCATTTTGTGTAGATTCTAACCCAGAAAAATGTAATAACAACCTTAATTTTTCTCATTTCCCCCATCAAACCCTCTTTGGACTATTTTTTCCCTCTGTGCTTCAAAGAAAACAACTGGACTGTGCAAAGGGACACATCACTTTTTAAAGACACTTTTCATGAGGCAGAAAACCACTGAAATATTCTAGGAATAGGCTGTAAGAGACAAAAAGCAAAAACCAAACCAATCCAACAATAAAGCCCCCAAACAAACACCATTCTTAGAAACCATACTGACTGAGTCACAGGAATAAGACAGCACCAGGCAATAAGGCCGACTAACACGCGACTCAAAAGCTGACAGCATCGGCCAACAATGCAGCTCCCCACTCTCCCCACACAGAGAAAAGGCCTAGCAGCAGCTGCAAAAGAACATCCCTGCATAGCAGCTATTAAATGCCAGTCTGCAGAGCACAGGCAACTTCCTCCCTCCCAAGAGACCACAAAGGCCTGCTTCAGCCCTTGGAGAACTGCATGAAAAGCTTTGACTGACAGTTAACAATGCCATGTCTTAAAATCTTTTAAGTAAATTTTAGTCTTTCATAGACAAGTTGTTCTCTTTTGACATAATAACTGAAAAAAGAAAAAAAAACCCAATCATCTAAGATAAAATTTCTTTTCTATTAATTATAAAAATATCTCACCTTGCAATAGCAAACACAGACAACCAGAAGAGAGAAGCATCAAGGCAATGACAACATTCAGAATTTCCTTTCTACCTGGATAATTTTTACAATGGGCAAGAAAGGAGAAGCCTGCAGGGGTTAAACTCAACAGGGAAAGTGCTTGCTAGCTGGTAAAACAAGCAGTATAATGTAATCCTCTATGCAGCCATGGTTATTACGACACAATGAAACATTTAAAATTTCCTCCCCAGTTTTTATTTTAGAGGCAATAATGTAATGATCTGAGGGAAACAAACAATCAGATCAACAACAAAAATTCAAAGTAAAACCAAACAAACTTGGCGGGGGGGGAATACAATCAACAACTAGTTGAGATTTACTGTTCAGTGAAAGGTAGAGAGAGGGCTGGAGAGATGCTCAGCAGCTAAGAGTACTGGCTGCTCTTCAGAGGACAAGTTTCCATTCCCAGCACCCATGTGGTGGCTGACAACCATCTGTAGCTCCAGGCCCAGGGGATCCAACACCCTCTTTTGTTCTCCTGGGGCAACAGACACACATGTGCAGATATACATGCAGGCAAAACATCCATATACATAAACAACTTTTAAAACGATATAAAGCCTTTCACCCACCCCAGACCTCCTCTCCCACAGTGCACCAGCTGCAATATATGCACTACTACTTAAATTGAGAGGAGGTTCAGGAACTCAACAAATCACATCTGGACAAGTCTGTATAATATTGTTAATAATTTTCCCTGAAAACCATAAAATCATTGAGAAAATTAATGCATTTATATAATTCTTTTCCAAATTCTACCTTCCTGCCACAGCACAGGCTTTTAAGTTTGATATTCTGAAGTACCATCTTCTACAAGTGTACCTTACCCAAGGAAAACTGCAACTGCCTAATATGGATAGTCATTTTCTTTATCATATTTATTAATCATCTTCTATGATGTTTTTTCTCTTCTAGGAAAAAACAAACAAACTAACAAAACAGCAACAACACCCACCAACACAAACCTCCAATCTATGAAACAGCTGCAGCCCTCTCCCCGGGCAACTCACTTTACAGGGAATGCTTCCAGCTGATCAAGTGCTGCCTTAGTCAAAGCAGTTGTTTAATCTTTGCCTCCCTCCCCTTTTAAAAAGAACATGTCAAGGGTTAATCTGACTCAGTCAGCTGGAGAAGGGCGCATTTTCAAACCTGATTTCAGGCAGGCCTGCCTTGCACAGGAGCTCTGCCCCATCAGGCAGGCATTCTCCATCCTGACTACAATGCTGCAGAAGCACTTATGTCATCATCAGACTTAAGAGTCACGCCATTTAGTCTAACCACCTAAAGTAACACGTGTTATCACAAGGTGGGAATCACTGAGCGTGCAGGCAATGTGATGAATGAGATGCCAGAGATCCTGATGGTACTGACCTGGAGCCACACAGCTTTGATTAGCAAATCCAAGATTCCTGGCTTAAGTTTTATAGTTTTTCATCAATTTTCCAAATTTTTTATTGCTATTACAATAATCATGAGGCAGAGGCCTAAACTAGGTAAGTAAATGCTTTACGTCTTTTTAGAAGAGTCTTGAAAAAATAGTTTGAATAAAGTCAAGTAGGCTAAGGACTTTTGCAGAAACTTTCCAATTCCAGGCTCTGTTCTTTTTCATTTTCTGTTGACTGAAAATAGATCTTCCTCGGAAAGACAGGCAAAACTAACTGGAACTATCTATTTTGCATTTTCTAGTCTTTTATTTGTTCATCTTTATTCTTGATATTTGGATCAAGGCAAGGGTCATATCTTGCTTTAATACATGCTTATTAAACTATCCTTAAGCAATAATGTTTCAAAGTGACATAAAATTCTATACAGTTTTCCAAAGAAAATTGAATAGAATCACATATATTGAATTAATCAAAGACAGTTAACAGTTAAATCTTCTAAGTAAGCCACATTATACTATTCCAAAAAACCTAGACAGCCTGGCTAGAAAAATAAATCTAAACATGACACAAATAATTCCTCATGAAAAGTTGACATTATTTCTAAGAAAAGTAGTTCCTAGGAGGCATACTTGAAGAGTAATGAAGCCAAACTTAAAAGTTCACATAAAACTAAGTCCACAATCCTTGAAGGATAAAACTTAGTAAATAACAAATTAGTGAATCCAAGGGAGGTCAGGGTGAAGAGAGGCATGAGAATTAAAAAATGAAACCCCTTGGGGCTGGAGAGATGGCTCAGAGGTTAAGAGCACCAACTGTTCTTCCAGAGGTCCTGAGTTCAATTCCTAGCACCTACATGGTGGCTCACAACCATCTGTAATGAGATCTGCCACCCTCTTCTATGTACATTATAAATAAATAAATCTAAAAAAACAAAACCTGAACCCCCTAATGTGGTGGCATACACCAACAATGCCAGTGCTCAGTCAGGAGTGCTGTTTGAGGCCTGCCTGACACAGCTCAAAAACAAGGCAGGAACTGAATCTGCAAATGCAAATTCAAATGAAAGACACTTTCCCCAAGGCTTCCCCTCCCCTATTTAGCCTGGAAAGAAATGACTTATGAGACCCAGTCTCCTAAATTTGTAGATTTTGGGGCAACACTGTAAAGTCAGGCACTAAGTATGACACCCAAATTCCAGATTTTATATCTAACCAATTTTTGTAGTATGTGCTACTTTAGTTACAAGCAAACAAACAAACAAACAAAAAAAAAAAAACCCAGTAATTTCTGAGTGCTGAAGAGGCTGTCTCCCAGCCCCAATACCTTCATATTTCAAAATGTTTACAACAGAGAAAACAAGAATATAAAACTCTAGTAAAATCATTGATCCCTTAACCCCACCTCTGATGTCTGCTCCACATTAAAGATAACAGCTACTGACCTGAAATCAGGACTCTTGCAACCACTCTCTAAACGTGTGACCATGGAAAAATTTTCCATCTAAGTCTTAATTGTGAAGACCTACATTTTAACCAAAATCCAAAGACTATGCTACACACTAGACCACATCATTTGGATGCTAGAGATGTGGCTCAGTAGTAGAATGTGTGCTCAGTCTGCTCACAGTCCTGGTTTGACTTCTGGTATCATCAGCAAAACAAAACAAAAAAGTGACGAACCCTTAAAACCATGACTTAGCACAGAGCAAAGACACATGATGAAATTCATTTATTATGGGATTGCAAGGTTTTTATTGCTTCTTTACAAATATCTCACAATCTAATTTGCGGTCTAGGAATATTTCATGATTAACAAAACAGAAAATATCCATCTGTATAGCTAATAGAAACCAAATACATGACCTGCATTTTTCCCAGTAGGGGCAAGAATATGCGTTTATTAAGTTCAAGTGGATCAAAGACTTCAACATAAATCCAGTTACTCTAAACCTGACAGAAGAGAAAGTAGGAAGTAGTCTTGAACGCATTGGCAACAGAGATCACTTCCTAAATATAACACCAGTAGCACAGACACTGAGAGAAACAATTAATAAATGGGACCTCTTGAAACTGAGAAGCTTTTGTAGGGCAAAGGACATGGTCAATAAGGCAAAACGACAGGCTACAGAATGGGGAAATATCTTCACCAACCCATCTGACAGAGGACTGATCTCCAGAATATATAAAGAACTCAAGAAATTAGACATAAAATTACCCAACAGTCCAATTAAAAAATGGGCTATAGAGCTAAACAGAGAATTCTCAAAGAAGAAGCTCAAATGGCTGAAAGACATTTAAGGAAATGCTCAACATCCTTAATCATCAGGGAAATGCAAATCAAAATGACTCTGAGATACCACCTTACACCTGTCAGAATGGCTAAGATCAAAAACACTGAAGACAGCTTATGTTGGAGAGGTTGTGGAACAAGAGGAACACTCTTCTACTTTTGGTGGGAATGCAAACTTGTACAGCCACTTTGGAAATCAATATGGCACATTCTTAGAAAATTGGGAATCAACCTCCCTTAAGACCCAGCTATACCACTCTTGGGCATATACCCAAGGAATGCTCAATCATACCACAAGGGCACATGCTCAGCTATGTTTGTAGCAGCACTATTTGTAATAGCCAGAACCTGGAAACAACCTAAATGCCCTTCAACTGAAGAATGGATAAATAAAATGTGGTACATATACACAATGGAGTACTACAACTGAAGAATGGATAAATCAAATGTGGTACATATACACAATGGAGTACTACTCAGCAGAGAAAAATAATGACATCATGAGGTTTGCAGGCAAATGGATCGATCTAGAAAACATCATCCTGAGTGAGGTAACCCAGACTCAGAAAGACAAACATGGTATGTACTCACTCATAAATGGATACTAGATATAAAGCAAAGGATAACAGACTGCAGCTCATAACCCCAGGGAGGCTACCTAGTAAAGAGGACCCTAAGAAAGACACAGGGATCACTCAGCGACAGAGAAATAGATGAGATCTACATGAACAAACTGAGGGTGAGGGGAGTAATGGAGGGCAAGGGACGGGGGAAAGCAAGCTTAGGGGAGCTGGAGGTCCCAGCTGGATCAGGAACAGAGAGGGAGAACCAGGAAGGAGATACAATGATAAATGAAGACCCCATGGGAATAGGAAGCAGCAGAGTGCTAGAGAGGTCCCTGGAAATCCACAAAGATACCTCCATTGTAGACTACTGGCAATGGTTGAGAGAGTGCCTGAGCTGACCTACTCTGGTGATGGGATGGCTGAACACCCTAACTGTCATGATAGAACTCTCATCCAGTGACTGGTGGAAGCAGATGAAGAGATCCATGGCCAAACCCTGGGTGAAGTTCCAGGAGTCCAACCGGCCAGAGAGAGGAGTGATTATATGAGCCAGAGATACTGGAAAAAGCACAGGGACAAATAGTTAAAGTAGTAGAAACACATGAACTGTCAACCAATAGCTGAGGAGCTCCCATGGAACCTGACCAGGCCCTCTGGATAAGTAAGACAGTTGATGAGCTTGAACTGTTTAGGAGGCCCCCAGGCAGTGGGACCGGAACCTGCCCTTGGTGCATGAGCTGGCTTTTTGGAACCTAGGGCCCATGCTGAGACACTTTGCTCAGCCTTGGTGCAGGGAGAAGGGAACTGGACATGCCTGAACTGTATCTACCAGGCTGGGCTGACTCCCCAGGGGAGACCTTGCCTTGGAGGAGGTGAGAATGGGGGATGGATTAGAGGGAAGGCTGGGGGGGGGGTGGGAGGAGGGAGGACAGGGGAATCTGTGGCTGATATGTAAAATTAAATTAATTATAAAATAAAAATATTTATTAAAAAAAAGAGTATGTGGTTTTTTTTTTGTTTTGTTTTGTTTTGTTTTGTTTTTTTTTTTTGGTTTTTCGAGACAGGGTTTCTCTGTGTAGCTTTGCGCCTTTCCTGGAACTCACTTGGTAGTCCAGGCTGGCCTCGAACTCACAGAGATCCGCCTGGCTCTGCCTCCCGAGTGCTGGGATTAAAGGCGTGCACCACCACCGCCCGGCCAAGAATATGTGTTTAATTCCTCTTTTGAAAATTCCAAAGCAAGCCAGCCTTGGTGGCCTTTAATTGCAGCACTCATGGAGGCAGAGGCAGGTGGATCTCTGTGAGTTTGAGGCCAACCTGGTCAACAAAGTTACAGGACAGAGAAAACCTGTCCCAAAATAACAAAATAAATCCCTCCCTCTGCCTCCCTCTCCCCCCTCCCTCTCAAGACTATACTGAGGATGTGTTAAAAGCAGCCCAATCTCCTGGAGAAGCAAGCAGGTAAACAATAGTACCCTCTGTCAAGACACCAACAGAACTGTCAGCTCACTCCTTCCACAGCTCCTCCAATGGGGCAGACCTGCCACTACTGAAGTCTATAAGCTCCAAAGCAAAGGGTATACTTTTGGATCACATACTCCCATGACAAAGCAGTTTTCTTTAAAACATGAAATGGGGAGGAGGGTGAGGTGCTGGCTTCCCCCAGCACTAACAGGTCCTGCATCTCTTGCCTGTCCATTTTCTTCACCACATGAACTGTGGTTTGTCACTTCTCATTTAACACTTAAAACAATCTGGCAATAGATTTATTAACTGTGTTGCAACTTGATAGTTTTCCTGTAGATGGCTCTATAATCATAGGATTGCCTACTGGTGCAAGAGCACACACATAAAAGCAAACAACAAAATGACAAGAACCCACAGGTCTTAACTTCCCTAAATACACCAACTTTGAACTTGTTAAGCAATCTAACAAAAACTGTAAGCAAAAACCCCCACAACTTTTTATTAAACTATCTATAAAGGTGAGTGTAGACAAGGCTTTAGACAGAATTTTTTCTTTACCTATGCTCCAGTTTCTGATTTGTTTTCTAGGCATATTCTTTTTCTTCTAGGCTGGCAAAAGTTTCACAGAAGTGGAACACATCAAGATATTGCCATTTCCACATCTCTTTGCCTAGAATCATCCATGAACATGCAATCCAAAGCTCCAAACTTCTTTACATTAAGTTATTTCTGGTTCACAGTGTATTTTGTTTCAATAAAAATTCTTGCTAGTGATTTTAAAGACTTCTTATCTCTGCACAATTGACATTAAGACTTCAAAACACCTGCCACACACTTCTAACACTCAAGGAGTAAAGCAAGGCTAGTTTCTGCCATACTTATCAAAAGAAATTATGAAGATCCTAAACTTATGTCTTACCTTAAGAACCATTTCTTAATTCTAAATTCTTAACAAAACCCAGATGATACTTTTTCTTTTCTTTTTATTTATTTATTTATTTATTTTTTATTTTTTTTAAAGATTTATTTATTTATTATGTATACAGTGTTCTGTCTGCACAAATACCTGCAGGCCAGAAGAGGGCACCAGATCTCATTACAGATGGTTGTGAGCCACCATGTGGTTGCTGGGAATTGAACTCAGGACCTTTGGAAGAGCAAGCAGTGCTCTTAACCTCTGAGCCATCTCTCCAGCCCTATTTTGTTTTTTTTTAAGACAGGGTTTCTCTGTGTAGTTTTGGTGCCTGTAGACCAGGTTGGCTTTGAACTCACAGAGATCCACCTGGTTCTGCCTCCTGAGTGTTGGGATTAAAGGTGTGTGCCACCACCTCCCGGCAGATACTTCATTTTGAATACATATGTGAGAAAGCTGTAATAAGCAAGGAAGGGGAGATGAAGAGCATGTCAATGCTGCCTTTTCAACATGGGGGAAAAATCAAGGGGTTGCAGAGATGGCTCAATGGTTAAGAGTACTTGCTACTCTTCCAGAGTTTGATTCCCAGCACCTACATGGTCTACATTTGGTCTAGACTCTCTATCAGATACGCATGCATTAAGAGCATTACATTCTCCCTGCCAGAGGTCAAGGCAGGTTGCTTATGTCACAGAGAACTAATGTGATGCAAAAGAGCACTGGATGTGGAGCCAGGGCTCAAGTTTTAGCTCTGCCTTTTCAGAAAATGAGATTTCAGTTCTCTCTATTCAATTATTTCTTCCAAATACAGGCATCCATCAAATTATGCTGAAGATTTTTCTAACAATTTCATTACTAATAAAGCCTTTCATAAACTCCTATCTGTAATACCAGCACTCAAGAGGCAGGAAGATTACCATGATTTTAGGCCAGCTTGGGCTACATAGTAAAACTCTGTCTCAAAAACAACCCAACCAACCTACTATTTGCACATTTTATTATCTACTGCATCCCCACACTCTGAATTCTGACTATGAAAGATTTTTGGTTTAAGTTCTTTTTTATTTAGTTACACCGAGTAGTTTAAAACAAAACTGAAGCTATATAATTGCCACTCAGACTTCTGATTAGAAGAAGAATGCAGCGCTCACTGCAGCAGCCCATACAATAAAACAGGAAGACACAGAGAAGATCATCATGGCCCTATGCAGGCTGATGCAGATGTTCATGAAGCCTGACATCTCTCTCTCTTTTTTTTTTCTTTGAGGCAGGGTTTCTCTCTGTAGCTTTAGAGCCTTTCTTGGAACTCACTCAGTAGCCCAGGCTGGCCTCGAACTCACAAGAGATCCGCCTGCCTCTGCCTCCCGACTGCGCCACCACCGCCCGGCGAAGCCTGACATATCTTATACTTGTTGATTCAACTGTCAAAAGGAAAGAAATTAAAAGCAGTGAAGTGCTGCTATGCTGAAGTAAGCTGTTCATGTATGGGAGATATGGGACTATATTTATTATTGTTAGTGTGCTTTATTTCATTCTAGTGAGCTCCATAACTATAAGGTATTGTGAAATATTTTAGATCTTGTCATATACTCTTCCTGAAGCCCAGAGTTATTGCAGTTGATGTCCAGTGTCTACAGCAACCTTAGATCATATTTTCACAATCACATCTACTAAAAAGCCTAAAGCTTTACATAAAATGAAAAGATGGATCCAGGAAAGAATCCTAAAAACCTCATTACAACTCCTGAGCTGGAAGATAAGCATCCAAAAGCTCTGAACTCTAACATGTGCTAGCAGGTGGAGGGTATGTGGCTTCTGCCTGGTAATATGCTTGTCTAAAGCAACCGTCTATCTTCAAAGCTCTGAAGTAACTAGAACAAGGGCAACAAGAAACCAGGCTGGCAGGGTACCAAGAGTCAAAACTCTTCTCCAACTTCAGCATGACTCACTCAGTAACAATTCTGGCATCTTAACAATGTGCATCATATATAGGTCAGATACTTAGATTAATTTGGCCCCTGTGGAAAAGAAAAGATTTGTTCTCAAACTGTTAAAATAACTACAGAATTCTCTATGGAGAGAGCAGCGAGTAAGTGAGCTGACAAGAGAGCCTGTCAAAGGAGCGGTCTATGGCTCCTACACCATCCTTCAACAAAAGTACAGGGCCTATAACATGCTACTTTGCATGTTCTGCTGGAAGATTTAGTAGAGCAGTAAAAGGGACTATGAAATGAATTACAAACAAAAATAGCTGCCATGAGCAGACAGCCCAAGGAACTCACAGGATAAAGACCAGGCAACACCACCATACTAACTTTACAGTGTGACCTTGAGGCTATCTTGCCTAACCTTGAAAAATTCAATCTGTGTTTCTATTGTTAAACTTGGATGAAGATCATATGACTTCAAAACATCCATTTCTAACATTAGGACTCCATGATGGAAATGAAATGCATGTCTCCTAGTTCTCATGTGTCTAAACTGAGAGTCTATGCTCACAAGAATGGAAATAACACTGGGAAACTTTGTCAGCCAAAAGAGGTTTACTTTTCTAATGAAAAACTGGAGCTCTTCCCGCTCCCATTTTCAAGTATTTATAAGGTTTAAGCATAGTTAATGTTCTATAAAGTAAAGGCTAAAATATGGCTACAGTTTTTTTTCTCTGAAGATAATTCAGATCTTTTGTAGTTCAGTCCATCTTCATGTCACTTAAGAAAGGTACAGTAGGCAAAGATACCTACAGCCATACTGCTAATCACATGGGTTTATTAATTAATTTATTGTCCATTAGCAACTGGGGACAGAAATCCCCCCCAGCATAACCCACACCCCTGCTTTCTAAAGTGACCAGCGTAAAGGGTAAACTGGATAAGCTACAGAGACAGTGACAGCAGGGAAGGAAGGGGTAGCCGGGTGCTGTGCTGCCATTTTCTGTAGGACGACTAGGACAGGTCCCCACTGAGCAGAGACAAAACTAGCCATGCAGGGACAAAGGAGTGGGGTCGAGCAGAAAGATCGTAATACACAGAAGCACCCGAGGCTGGACTGAGGGAGGAAGATGTCAGGAGAAGATCGGAGAGGGAAGAGATGGGTCCTGAGGGTCTGCTAAGCCACTGTAAGGACTCGGCCTTAATACTGTTAGGAAAGTTACTTTAGGATCTGAAGTGGAGGATGATACGGAATGATATGACCTGAACTAAACGGTTAAGTATTCTCTCTTCACGAAAGAAACTGCTGAAGGAAAACTGCAAGACTAGTTGAGGAAATGTTGCAGTAGTCTGAAAGAGAAAAGGGGCTTGGACAAAGATGACAGCGACACAGGAGCTGACAGATGGTTAAATTCTTGTTTTAGTATGAGAAATATGGTATAGAAGGACCAGATGTTACACTTGTATTCAATGAAACTGTTAACTTTTTTCTCCTCTTTAGAAAAAAAAAAATCTGTCCCTTATACTCTGGTTTCTACACCAATGTTGTTTTATGAAAAGTCCTTACATTTCTTCTTCTTCTTCTTTTTTCCAGACAAGGTTTCTCTATGTAGCTCTGACTGTCCTGGAACTCACTCTGTAGACCAGGCTGGTTTTAAATTCAGAGATCTGCCTGCCTCTGCCTCCTGAAGGCTGGAATTAGGTGTGCGTCACCACTGGCCAGTTAGTCCTTACATTTCCTTTTTCTTTTTTTTTTTTTTTTTTTTTGGTTTTTCAAGACAGGGTTTCTCTGTACATATAACAATCCTGGCTGCCCTGGAATTCACAGAGATCCAGGCTGGGATTAAAGGCGTGTGCCACCACCACTCAGCTAGTCCTTACATTTCTAATGATGTCAATCCTGAATCAATACAGAGTTGACACTGGTGGTGGAATTACCTTTTCTGTTGTAAAAAAATACTCTTTATTTTGTGTATAATTTAACAGTATATTTTAGAAGACAAATGGGAACCAAAGTTCTTTACTTTTATAAAGAAAGTTGGCATATTTTTCCGTTTGAACAACCAGAGAAGGAAACTGAGAAGTATTGTTTACAACAGAAATCAACAAGTGCTCCTTTCTAGACAAGGAAGGTAACAACAGCTATACAGGCATGGTTTCTACCCCACTTGACTGCACTACTTTCCTGGGTAGTACACTCTATGAGTGCAGGGCAATTAGTCAACAGAAAAATATGAAAAGTTACTTCTCTTCACAGGCAGAAAATGATCTTGAAGACAGGCCCGTGTTTTGGTTGTATTTAAATCCTGAATGCCTGTACTTACTGTAAGTACTCAGAACACCCTCAATGACTTTAACAGAGGGACTCACTGGGACCTAATAGCAAAGAGTTACTACTTCTCAAACTGCTGTCCTTCTTGAGGATTGGATACCCCTAGTCTTGGTTTTTGAAAATCTTAAATATCTTTAATGATGCTGGGACAAACAGCTGCTTCTGACCTCAAACAATAAAAAAGATCTCAAGTACAAGTTAAAACTTGAGCTTTTACTTAAAAATCAAAGTTAAAAAGGGAACTATGTAAGAACCATAAAAAATTCACCTACATTCATAAAGATTAACATTGAGAAAATGAAATTTTCAAGGCATGAACAACTATCTTAGTGTTCGGTAAAGCCTTCATATCAAATGGCACCTAAATGAGTACATGTTCCATTGTCACACTTACACAGAAAACAGATCACAGCAAACTGTTTTGGCCAAGTTGGGCAAGGACAAAGATGATGATGACTTGAGTACACACACATCTACAATTATCAGCAGGATCGCTACCTCATGGAACACTTAAATTCCAGAAAATACAGCACTGAAGCATTGCTTCACTTGACTGTACTAGTAGGAACATTTTTGAACATGGCAAATAATCTTGAAGAGCACTGATAGTACAATAAAAACCGCTCTGTATCCAGGGCCTTGATGACAAGGGGGGCACACCTGCATTCTTAAGAGTCCACTGCAGGTGACTACTTAAGGCTTGTGAGTCAAGTCTCATCTACCAACTCTCTTATCCAGCTTATTGGAACACAGGTGTGTCTTTTCATTGAGGTATCACTTGTAGCTACTTTCAATGATAGTAACACAGCAGTGTCTAATAGTTTCAGTAGAAACCATGCGCCCTTTTATCTCCATATTTACTATATAGCCTCTTTACAGAATAAGCTGAGCCAGGCACGGTGGTGCAAGCCTTTAATTCAAAGCATTCAAGAGGCAGAGGCAGGCGGAGCTCTTTGAGTTTGAGGCCAGCCTAGGCTACCCAGTGAGACCCTGTCCCCCAAAACAAAAACCCCTTGACATAGTATACTGAGGAAGCACACAGAAGTATAACCCCGAGCTCCTTATCCTCCTCCTCCTGCCTCCATCACTCCAGTGTGGGGATTATAGGCATGTGCTACTATGCCCAGCAAGAACCAATCTGTTTTTCAAAAGCTAATAAAATACTGGCAACACTACAGATATACTGGGTTAAGTACTAAAACAAATACAGTTTAAAAGTCAAAAATTTTGATCACTCAGTAGTTTAAAATTTTTGAAATCTGCTTCATGACTATACATGTGAGAGAAATTAGAAACAATTTAAGAACTTGCAGTGTTTTGAAAATGGTTGAAAGATTACACTCCTTAAAACAAGATACACATGGCTGGGTGGTAGTGGCACACAACTTTAATCCCAGCACTGGGGAGGCAGAGGCAGGTAGATCTCTGTGAGTTCAAGGCCAGTCTGGTCTACAAAGTGAGTTCTAGAACAGCCAGGACTGTTGCACAAAGTCTTGAAAACCCAAAAAAAAAAAAACCCCAAACAAACAAATAAAGAAAAACAAAGAATCTCTTCTGCACATCCAGCTGCGATATGACCAAGGAACTAATAAGCAAATACCCTTTTCAATCCACATTCAAGAACTACAGAGCTCATTTGTGAAGTTACACTGAAGCTGACACTGGTTTGTAAAGATGGTTTATTCCTCCTTAGCTTTATTTCTTGCTAGTCTTAGAGGTCTCAGGCAACTGTCTGTGACACTGTTTCCTTGGCTTCCTGCTGAACCCTATGGAGAGTCCTTTGGGAGAATGCTTACTAGATTAGAGAGCTAACCATTTTGTATTTAACTTTCTCAAGATAATAATTTCTAGCTACTCCCACTGCTTGTCACCTCTCTTATCTACTTTAGATATGTTTGAGACTCAATATTCTGTCTCTTTGTAGTTCTTAGATATTACAGAGCAATACTCCAGCATTATGTATGGGTCCAGGAGCCTGTGTGGTTTGGGGCACTTCAGAATCTATCTTGAGATGTCTATACATTTTCAGATTTAATGTTAACTAACAATTCACACTAATTAAAAAAAAATATGCTGAAATGTTACTAGGAGGCAATGTGCTTGCCTAATACACATTATAATGGAGCCCTAGGTTTGAACTCCAGACATCAGAAAAAGAATTTCTAACTAGGATTACTAATTCTTTTGTTGTTGTTTAAAAGTGTATCTTTCTACATATACCTCTGGCTGGCCTGGTACTCACTATGTAATACAGGATGCTCTAAATGCACAACAATCTTCCTACCTCAGCTTCCTAAATGCTGGGCTAAAAGGTATGAGCCACCGTGCCCAACTATAATTACCAATCTTAAGGTCATAGAACTGTACTGCTTCAAAGCAAGAAAAAGTAGCTTACACTGTTCTGATTCATCTTGGAAAATGGAAGCTCAGTGGGGGAAATAGGACTTAGAAAATAAAACTTTTCTAAATGGGGTGGCAAAGTACATTTTGAGAGCTTACCTAAGAAATTATATTAACAGTTTTTGTGGGAAAATATATGCACACTTTAAAATATAAGATAAAGGATAGCATGGCATTTGATTAAGATATGACTATATGCTTTCTAATACATAAGAAAGTATTCCAGAATTTATCTAAGGGGTTACTACTCTGGGGCAGATTTATGATGTAATCTTGCTTCCTATTTTCAAATTCTGCATCTTTTGTAATATATAAAAATATTATCTAGACTTGGAAGTACAATATCAAGTGAAGATACAGAGTAAAGAATAGAGATACTCCCTACATCTGAGACAGCATTAGGGGAGCTACAATGATGTTCAATCAAAGGAAAAAAATTGAAGGAAAAATATACCCCTGAGACTTGAGAAAATAATAACAATCAGAGTAAATCTAGGCAGCAGATTGTGATTCAGCAAATTTTCCTTGTCACTGAAGTTTCTTTTCCTGTTTCCTTCCTTCCTTCCTTCCTTCCTTCCTTCCTTCCTTCCTTCCTTCCTTCCTTCCTTCCTTCCTTCCTTCCTTCCTTCCTTCCTTCCTTCCTTCCTTTCTTCCTTCCTTTTTCTTTTTAAAAGACTGCTGTGGGATGGTCTTTCTGTATACTGTGGATATGTGTTGCTACTATTGGTTAATAAAAAAGCTGTTTTGGCCTATGGCAAGACAGGATATAGCCAGGTGGGAAATTGAAGCAAAGATACAGGGCGAAGAAGGGCGGAGTCAGGGTAGATGCAATCCAGCTGCCCAAAGAACAAGATGCCAGCAGACTTGTAATCACGGTCACATGGCAAAGTATAGATTAATAGAAATGGGTTGATTTAAGATGTAAGAGCTAGTTAGAAATAAGCCTGAGCCACAGCTCATACAGTTTGTAATTAATATTAAGACTCTGAGTGATTATTTTATAAAAATGGTTGCTGCCTGGGTGCGTTCAGGTGGGATTGAGAAACTTCAGTCTACAACTGGTGCCTAGACAAGAATTTCCCCTTAAAATCTGAGAGCTTAAAAAAAGGTTCTAAAATGAAGCCAAGAACAGCTTCCTACTTCATGTCTCATTACAGGCCGCAGTACAGAGTTTTGTCCCTTGGCTGTGGTGAGCTTCAGTGGCACCATGGCAGACTTCCATGGTCTCTCACGGGCCATGATACAAAGAGGCTTCTCTCAGCCACTGCCTGTGGGCTTGGGAGCACAGCCTTGGGCTTAAAAACATAGGCATGCTACTTAATACTTGCTGTAGGATGTCTTTCTGTAGGCTGCGAGTATGTGTTGCTCTGACTAGTTGATAAATAAAGTTGCATTGGCCTATAGCAGGGCAGGATGGAGTCAGATAAGAAAATCCAAGAGAGATAGTGAAAAGACAAAGGAGAGTAAGAGGAGACAGCAGACTGCTGACCAAGGAGCAATATGTTCTGTGGCTTTACCTGTGTCCCACTGCATATTAATAGTTATGGGTTGAGTTAAGTTATAAGAGCTAGCTAGTAAGAAGCCTACGCCATAGATCATACAGTTTGTAAATAATATAAGCCTCTGTGTATTTACTTGGGACCAAGTGGCTGTAGGACTTGGGTGGGAGAAGCTGGTGGGACTGGAGAAATACAAGACCTGGAGAAACACAGGACCGTGGGACCAAGTGGGACCAGAGAAACATCCAGCTACAATACTGCTTCCTCGATTTGGGAGGTAAGCATGACTCACTGGTATCTGAGCCATGTTGAAAAGCCAAACAGGTTGGAGCCAGCAGCCAGGGCTGCCACTTCAGTCCTAGCCACGCAGCTTAGCAGTTTAAAAACTTCTGGTCAGAAAAGGATTAAAGATACACAATAAAACAGATTCAGATGGAAAAAAAACAACCTCTAAATAGGTTACAGTGTGTTTCAAAATATACACAGGCTTGGGAGAGGAAAGAAAAAGGATAGACAAAGTCCTTAAAAATGAAATCTAGTTTAAAAAAAAAAAACCATGTAAAGATGGAAAATACACAGAATCTGGATACTGCATATTATTGTATTGTCTTTTTTTTTTTTTTTTCCCCCCTCAAACTCCACCTGTCTCTGCCTCCTGAGTGCTGGGATTAAAGGTGTGCAGCACCATTGCCCAGCCGTCTTTGGAATTTTAACTGCAAAGAGACATTTGATTGTAGGGGTTGCTATGTTAAACCAACATATCATGAAGGTATCATGACTTCAAAATTTGGGTCTAAAGGTATATTGCTTTGGAAAAGAGGTTCTACTTTTGTTTCCACAGAAGATGAGAAGCTGTAGATTCCTTCTAGGTTAATATGGGTCCATTAAAGAAGATCCTGAGAGTTCTCCAATAGGAGCTATGGCTCAGATGATTCAACATCCAGAACAGTTTCAAAGCAATTGGCTGAGACGATGTAGTCTCACAGACTACTCTAGTCAGGACTTGACCATAATTCCAAATTTTCTCAGGATTCCATTAAATTGTCAGCACCTCCAATCAGCAGGAAGGAGTATGAAAAGTTACACCGAAATTCTCAAAATACTGTTCATAAATGTTTGTTTTTATAGAAATGATAAAAAAAGATAGATTATTGAATCTACTTTGATCCAAAAAACAACTGTTGGTATAAAAATACTTTACACTGATATGGATTTGGTTTACTGATACAAATTTATGGTCCATTTTGTTAAACTGTATGTATATGTCTACTTTTGTTTAAGGTTTTATGTTTATGCAACTCATTTAAAATTGTATGATATATCATTAAGAAATACAAATAAATAGTCATCTATGATAAACTTACAGTCATGCTAGTTATGTTTTTCAGGTATACAAATATATATTTCACTTAGATAGATTATCTTCAAATACTTCAAAGACCTATAGATTATGGCATTTAAAATGTTTTAAGAACTTAAGACTTTTCTCAACAGTGAGACACATCTGCTCCTGGCAGCACCAATTATTTCAAAGAGGATGATGGGCATCAAAGAAACTTGTTTTGGAGTTTGCTTACAATATAGAAAAGGGTATTTTGGTAAGAAGACCATTTGGGTAAAAAACTGCTCTTGACTGGACTGCTTGACAGTATGTTGAATAAACTGGACATTCATGACCCATAGGAAAATGACCATTGAACTTTGCCAAAACTAGGCAGGATAGTCCTTCAGGTTCTTGCTTCACAGAAGAAACTGTCAGACATTCTGCAGGACACAGAGGAAAGCAACTGATGAACTTTGCCATCAGACAGAACAGTTCTTCAAATTTCCTGCTTAATTGAAAAGTATGCCAGAGCCTCTAGGCCTGTAGGCTGAAAACAGCTGCCACAACATTACATGACTGTCCAGGTGGGCAGAAATCTTTGTCATTTCTAGAATTTTGGAAGTTACTTACAATGCACTTCCTGTTTACTTAGGTAACATTATATCCTTCTGGGGTCTTTGATGGAATTGAAGACTGGACAATTATAGTTATAGCTTTCCTTAGTTATGATAAAAGGTAAATTAGATATAAACCTTTAGACTCACAAAGATAGGATAGATGACAGAATATTTTCTTTAATTTTGACAAATATATATAGACTAGATATTGTAACTGTAATTCTTGATAATTGTTTTGTTATATGTAATTTTACTATGTTAAAATTAAAACCTTCCTTTTTGATTAGACAGAAAAGGAGAAATGTGGTGGAATGGTCTTTCTGTATGCTGTGAATGTGTTGCTACTATTGGTTAATAAAAAAAGCTGTTTTGGCCTATGGCAAGACAGGTTATAGCAGAGCTGGAAATCTAAGCAAAGATACAAGGAGAAGGGCGGAGTCAGGGCAGATGCCGTCTAGCTGCCTAAGGAACAAGAGTCATTCAGCTGCCCAAGGAACAAGATGCCAGCTGACGGGTAATGCCACCGCCACATGGCAAAATACAGATCGATAGAAATGGGTTGATTTAAGATGTAAGAGCTAGTTAGCAATAAGCCTGAGCCACAGACTAAACAGTCTGTAATTAATATTAAGCCTCTGAGTGATTATTTTATAAGCAGCTGTGGGACCAGAGACTTGGTGGGACAGAGAAAGGCTTTAGGTGACAAAAGATTTATTTATTTTACGTATATGAGTGCTCTATTGAATTGAGGCCAGAAGAGGGCATCAGGTTTCACTATAGATGGTTGTGAGCCACCATGTGGTTGCTGGGAATTGAACTCAGGACTTCTGGAAGAACAGTCAATGTCTCTTAACTGCTCAGTCATCTCTCCAGTCACTGAAGGTTCTTTTTCTACAAAGGTAAGCTTTTTGAACAGTAAAAACAACAACTGTAATTTATCATTCTCTGTGTGCCAAGTTTCAACTTACATATAGAAGTGCAGTAATATAATTTTTCACTGAGACATTCATTCCTTTACTTTCAAACTTTTGCTTGTTTTTCAAACAAATATGGTAAAATGACTTTAAAAAATAAATTTAGGCTACAGTGGTAAAAATTAGAAAAAAATGAAGAAAGAGAAATTCTGAATTATATCTGATATACCAGGTAAATATTTGGTACTAGATATTTTCCTAATAACCTTTGAGATTGGCATTAACGTCTTTGATAGGCAGTGTGGAGAAGTTCTTGCTCAGCATGTATGAAGGCCTTTGTTTAAACCTCAGTAACCCAAAAATGAATAAGGCAGGCAACCTTGGTTTAAGACTACGAATGTGTCAGTGGTAGAGCAATTGCCTAACATGCAGGAGGCCCTTAGCTCAATCCTTTGCACCACACGTGCAAAACAAAACAAAAATACCTATGGTTCAGAGAGTCACAAGCAACTCCTCCTAGGTCATAAAAAGGAAAAGGGGCTAGAAGCTAGATAAAAGTCAATATCTACACATGGGGAAATTCTGTGTATCTCTATCTACTACCACACCACACCATCCTTAGATAGTGCTAGTCCTTAAACAACAAAGCCAATTACACAAATCTGCTCAGCAAAAATGGAACTGGCAGAACTGTTTGAAATTTAATATACTAAACAAAATATTTTTGAGTAAACCAAGATTTATAGTTTAATTGTTAAAAGAAAATGGCCTTTCAGATTATTTTATAAACTGTGATTGTGGCCCTGTATATAAATTAGGGTAGATTAGTGGCAGAGACGAAACAGAATGCTGATTTAGTGAAATGGCTGACACAGTTCCTCACACTTAAGAAGTCCTGTACATCTAACAAAGTGACCTTGAAGGTGGAGAGGCTACTGAATGCACTTCCTTTTGTAAATTAAAGAGAGCCTGCCAGGGGAAAAGCTGCCCCAATCTCTACCAATGTCTCAAGACTCCTTTACTTTTTAATCTTAGCAATGATCTGATATAGGAAAACTGGTGTTCAGATAAGAGAAAAGGAAGACTAAGGAACCCTCAAAGGCAAAGGAAATCCTTGCCACCCTGCAGTACCACACACACTCTTCCCTGGAAGTCTATACTCAGAGCAGACCTCCTCAAGACCATGTGTACTCTACAGTGTTCCTCTGCTCCTTCTCTGGGGGAAGGGAGGAGGAACACTACAGTAAAATTACAAAGTTGAACCTACCATAGAATCTAGGAATACTTTACTTCCAAATTTAAGCAAACCATTTGTTTTTCACACTTCTGTGCTTTTTACCTGCTGGCCCATTTGAAATCTGAACATTTGACTGAATTTTTAGCTTTGGAAGTATGATACTCATTATTCAAATACTCATAAAATAAAAATATGCACTCTGTGTTCATTTCTGCACCCACTTCTTTTACAATTCACAATGTAAAAAACTGCATATTCAGTATAAGTAGTTAAATAGAAAAAAAATTAATTTTTTTTATTCTGGTTTTTTTTTTGGGTCTGAGTCTTGCTATAAAGCCCAGGTTGGCCTAGAATATCTAGCACTCCTCCCGCTTCAGTCTCCTGCTGCTGAGGTTATAGGCATATACACCACTATGCGCATCGCTACATACATATACACATACATACATATGTATAAGACAGGGTTTCACTATACAGCCCTAGTTGGCCTGGAACTCCCTATGAAAATCAAGCTGGCCTCCAACTTACAGAGCTGTCTCTGACTCAAGTTTGGATTAAAGGTGTGTATTAAAGGAGCTAGAAAAATACAATACTTAAGTAAGTTTGGCTTACAAAACATTTCCTAATCACTCTCAAAAGTTCATCAAAATGCAGTGCTGTTTCCTTTCCTGAACATAAAATAATACAGAGAACTATCTCCAAGTAGTAAATGCTGTTATAATTAAAAATGTAAGGACAAATAGGTCTGGAAAAGTCGTATTCCAGGCTCCTTGTCCCTTTTGCTCATTTGTTTAAAAATGAAGTAACTATGAAACATGGACAATTACTGCTTTTTTCTAATGTTAGGTCACGAATAAATGTGGTAGACTTTTCACTTACTAATTTGTTTTTAAAGCAATGTGGTTCCACTAATATTAATATGCAATTTGATTTTTATTACTTTCATAGAATTATAGAAATAAATTACAAGAACTCATACTGCTCCATGTTTTAGCAGTTCTGTCTACCTGAGTATGATTTCTGTTAGATTATACTACCTACCTACCCTTGCACAGCACACAACTGTTAAAATGTAAATCGCACAACTATTTTTAGCTGCTGCTAAAATTCCTGTCTTTGGGAATAATGCTTTGAGGCATTGTTCATTTTGTTTATCAAGCACCTATTCAGCCTCTAGTGGGTCCAAATGCTTATGCAAGCAAAAGCTTTAGGATGCTTGCTTCGGCAATTCAGCTTTCCAGGTAGGCTGCAGGTTCAGAGCACAGCTGTCCTATGCTTCTCAAAACTGAGATCCATCTGGAATTGAGTTTCAGAGATTTCAATTCAACTTTTCAAGTATCACACGGAAGCGAGGGGGCAGGGGGGGGGGGAGGAGGAGAGGAGGAATGCAAACAACCAAAAGAGAATTTCCCTACTTTACCCTTCACAAGAAATCAAAAAAGCTGTGGCTCCTGCTGCCCCATCTAGATTGCTACTCATCAAGCAGGATATTCCATTCACTCCAAACTCCGATGAGCTGTGACTCATCTGGCAGCACCTGCGCCCATGTGTTAAGTATTGCCCAATAAAAGCCCAACATCCATTTACACAACAAAGAGTGTACCCTTCAAGGCACAGGGCCTCAATCTAACAGCCGCACTGCCCATTTGTTCTATATACAGAGAAAAAGCCTTTCTCTTCTTCTCACCAGAGGTTTTTAAACTGTGGATTTATAATGTAAGTTCATCTACAAATACTTCCATTGCTCCAAAGAATAAGTATATTAACAGCACAAACACTCCTACAGTATTAGGCTACTACAGCCATTAATGATTGTTTTACCAACCTCTCCCAACCTCCTGCATCAAAGCTCTTTATTCTCAAAGGATACATTTTTGAGCAAGGAGGGATCAACGAACTAGTTGCGTGAAAGCTTTCCTGATGCTAGACTGAAGTTGGGAAAGGCTTAATGAAGGCTTTAAAATCCACAAGGGCTTCACAATGAACATCTGACTTGGTGATTTATGCATATTAATAACCTTAGTCCTACTGAGGCAAGCTGAGCCGAACATGTCCTCCGAATCTTAATGTCTTTAGCTCCATTGGGATTATTACAAATGTAAATTTCTAAGATTCTCAGCTATTAATCTCTGTCTGTCCTCCTGTTCAGCAACATAATGACTAATTAAACATCAAAAGACCTGCACAGGAGATCTTCTTTGACAGCTACAGGCCCAGTCTTCTTCCCAAGAGGGGAATTCAAATGACAGGGACAGGGAGTGACAGCATATAAGTAAGCTACAAATCATTGCACAGAAAAGGAAAAGCCTAACATTAAGTGTGGATTTATCTCAATCAATGACTTTGTTAAGCAATGAACAGTCACTATGTAAAGTATGCCCACTGGCACGAATCGAATCCATCCTTGTAGCAAGTAAATACTGAATACCTGACATCAATTTATTTAACACCAAGTTAAAAAAAAAATACTTACAGAAGAAGGCAGGCCAGGAGGCACCTTTCTTACTTTCTTTGCTTGCAAAGGATCTGCATATGGGAAACAAAATGTTTCATTAGCATTTACATTATGAAAAAAACAAAAAACCTTCGAACGAACAGGAAACAAGCTGCATGCTGTCATCCACCATGTTGCCATCCTCACGTCCTGCTGCACACCCACCATTGCTATTTTTTTCTACTACTGCATGTGAAGAAGGGGAATACAAGAATGCAGCACCGGTTCCGCTAAGTTTGGGAAGGTGACAGCAAACTAAGAAAGAAACACAACGGCAGCACAAACAAGGAAGGAGAATAAACTTAAGTGCCTGCTATGCCATGCGCGTCTAAGTACTTCACGTTTGTCAGGCCACTGGAAATGAACTCTGTGCAACAGGTCTCCCTAATAGAACACTTCCCTAAGAAAGAGACAAATTACATCATATCAACAATTAAGCTAAAAAGGAAGAAAGAGAGAGAGAAAGAGAAAGAGAGAGAGAGAGAGAGAGAGAGAAAGAGAGAGAGAGAGAGAAAGGAAGAAAGAAAAAGGGAGGGAGGGAGGGAGGGAAGGAGGGAAGGGAAGGAAGGAAGGAAGGAAAGAAGGAAAGAAGGAAAGAAGGAAAGAAGGAAAAAGAATTAGGCTTAAAAGCCTATTTTTAAAACTTAGTATCAAGCTGGGCGTTGGTGGTGCACACCTTTAATCCCAGCACTTGGGGAGGCAGGAGAAGGTGGGTCTCTGTGAGTTCCAGGCCAGCCTGGTCTACAGAGCTACACAGAGAAACCCTGTCTCAAACAACAAAAACCAAAACAAACAAAAAAAATTAGTATCTAACAGCAAATGCTGTAGTACAATGACCTATGCTAAAAATCTGAAGTAAAGTTGAAAGAATGAAAAACTAAGGTTATAGTAACATCAAGACATGCTCCATATGCTATGAAATATAGCCAACATACACATCTAGTATTACAGGCATTTGCTTTGGAAATGTGTGAGTAAAATTGAAACCTCAGCACTACAGTATAATTTGGACTTTTATTAAAAGTTTGTCTACTTTTTCAGGAAATGAACAGAGAGAAAGTATCTCTTACTTTACTTTAAATTATATTTATCTATGTATGCATGTGTGTTTTTGTATGTGTTGTGTGTATCTGTGCACGCATATGTGAGTGCAGGTATATGTTTAAGTAGAGGTACCCTTGGAGTCCAAATACAGGACTGGACTCTCTGGAGCTAGCATTCCATACAGATAGTTATAAGCTGCTACATGGGTGTGAGACTAAACTTGGGTACTTTTCAAGAACAGTACATGCTCATAATTGTTGAGCCATAGCTCCAGATCTAAAAATTTATTTCTAAAGTAAATTAATATAAATGAAAATATGACTATTTTCATATGCCTAAGTTAGTATTCTAATTTCCTTCATATACAAAATTTATAGCTTTTCCATCTTATTTTTTGAAAAGTGATATGCACAGCTTTCCAACCACACATAAATAATGGATCAAATCCAGGATTTTCTGAGAAATTCATTATTAGGAAGGCTGATGTGAAAAAGCTCCATAGTTTTTAAAACTACAGAAATGAAAATGAAATAAGAAAAGCATTTTCCTAGGCTGTAAATGATAGTACACAATAAAATGTGATTTTTATAAAGATTGAAACTTATTTAAATTTGGTCTTGGGTTCTCTACAGATAATATCCTGTAAGGCTGTAAAGTGAAGAAAACAACTTTATAAGCATCATGTAAAAAATATTACACTATAAAAAGGGCAAAAGCATTCATCAGCGAGGATATCCCTTCCCCAAGAGGTAGCCCACATTTCTTGAAGACAGAGGTGCCAAAGATAAACAACCTCTGGCATACTCTGTATTTGTAAGACTTAGAGCAAAGCCTTTGTTCTTGGTGAAGTGTTTCAGCAGTCTACTTCCTTACAACTTACTCCTTGAGCAAAAGCTATACTTGATACAAAATCAGTCAAGAAAATGCGCTAGGGCTTGTAGTTATCATAACAAAGATCTTTCTTTTGTATCTCATCATTAGCCACATACTATCACCAGTTTGGGATTCACAGTCTAGTCTGGGGAGAGTAAACTGGCTATATTTAGTACACCAGCCATATGAACCTGGGAAGGTTACTTTTACCTCTTTGTGCTTCAATTCCTTCAGATGCATGAAGGGGGCAGGCATCACCTCTCCTGTGAATTTCACATTCTGTGATAATACGTGAAACATGCTCATTGCATTGCCTAACATTTGTGACACTTTAATGTTTTTTAAAATGTGTATTGGTGTTTTTACCTCCATGTCTGTGTATCATATGTATACAGCGCCCATGGAGGCCAGAAGAAAATTTTAGATCCCCTGAGACTGGAGCTACAGACAGTTGCGAGTCATCCTATGGGTCCTGGAAATTGATCCAGGTCATCTGGAAAAACAATCAGTGCTCTAAACTGCTAATCCACCTCTCCTGTCCCACATTTAATAACTTTTAGCCCTTATTAATGTAGACCAAAACAATTATAAATTAGATAGTTGCAGCTCTCCAGATTAAAGTACCTCAATAGTTTCAGAAAACACTAATATTGTTGTAGCTCTCTAAAGTTCTTCTAAGTGCTCACATTTTACCAGACACTGCAATGCCAAGGAGAGGCCAAGATTGGGAACAGCAATGGGCAGCATAAAAATAATCTACTAACTGGTATCCACACAGGAAATGGATAGGATTCCTCCAAGTATCAAGAGAAATATTATATACTACATTCCATTTGGGCTCCTCATTTGTAATCTAATTTTAACATTATAACCTCACAGAGTTTTGAAAAGATGCACTAGATAAGAAATAGTATCTATAACATAATTAAATAGAAATGAAGTTTGAATTCATGGAAAACTTAAATTTTTATCCTGGATTTTAACAGAATGTATCTCCATTCTTTCCTAGCTATTCAATAGTTTTTTTTTTTTTTTTTTTTTTTTTTAGTAGTAGCACACTAGCAGGGATTAGTTAGTTGTTCCTACAGTGTGTGCATAGAGTCTATGAAGAAGACATTCCTTAGACCAACCCAATACGGATTCAACTGAAGCCTCTACTGGGTTAATTCAACAGATGGTCAAGCAGAGCATAGATGGACAACATTTTGTAAGCTGTCATTTCATTAGTAACAAAAAGAATGCTGGTCTAAACCACCAGGGCTGACTCTAATAGCATCCATATATATTACATGATCATGCTATGAAAAAAAGATACCAGAATTTTCTTCTGGCAGCAATCCATCACTGTGTCCTTTCTATGTACCTCATTCATACTTGAGATCTAGAGACTAGAAATATATGGCTTAACAGGAGGTAGATATATATTAGCTTAAGGCAGTCAACAAATATTTGTGCAATCAGGAATTACAGCACATTTTACTTTGGTTTACATTTACTTTAGGAGCTGGTCTACCTTTATTATAAACAGGTTTTACAACTTTAATTTTCTTATATTTAAAAAAAAAACACAAAATTTTCACTTGAAACACTGATTAGATGAATGTGCTCAATTCCACTGTATATTTTCATGTCAGTAATTTAAGTGCTTGTTAATTTCATCTCAATTTCAAAGGAAAACTAGAGAATAGAAGTAACCAGTATGCAAACTGTGGTGATATTTTGTTTGTGATCTAACAAATAAAGCTTGCCTGAAGATCAGAGTGCTACACAAACAAACCAACAACAACAAAAAAACCCACTGGACTCAAATTCCCAAAAACCTTAAAATTTATCCCAGGTGAGCAACCTACTATTATGTATGTGGCATCTTTTGAGCCTTAGTTTTTATGCTAAATTCATGATTAAAGTCATGGACTAGAAAAATTATTTTATGGTTATAACTTACTGGGAGGAATTTATAAAACCATTTGCAAACCAGTCAGTACTATTTTCATTTTCATTAAAAACTAGGTGTTAATAATAGAACATAAAATTTCCACTTAAGAAGAAAACACCTGCTACTTAAAAGAAGAAAAATTGGCTAAATTCTCTCATGAAGCAAAGTATTAAACGGTTTCCTTAAAATCTGTTAAAATTATGGTTTAACATGGATGCCTACACAAGACCTGAAAAAAACCGACAACATCAACAGACATGCCAACATGGAAGGGGAAAACCTTGAGAGTGTCTACTCTAAACAAATGACTGGGAAATGCTGAAACCAAAAGAAATGGCCTCCCCCATGTGAGAACTCCTCCGTCA